>NC_092858.1:72388410-72422717 GCF_032062135.1 Pyxicephalus adspersus | reverse complement strand
AAAAAAATCTGGAGAAATAAAAGGTCTGGTAAACAGAACCAGTGATTTCCACAAAGGCTCCAATTTAGGGAAGTTACCAATCTAAAGCACTATATTTGTTTTTGGTATGCGTCTTTTAGGACAAAAGCAAAAAAGGACTAATGTCTTCCAACTACCAGTAAAAATAACACTCCCCTTACCTGTATCAAACTACTCTTACAACACTTCACCCTGAACTGAATTCCCTAGTCTGACCCTAACACTAAATCCTCAAACTAAAAAAAAAAAAAGAAAAAAAGTGATTTTCCAGTTGTTTATAAAATAAAAGGAAGATCTCTATACTTGTCCTCCAGCTCTGATTGGATTGTTGGGTAATCTGTTATTTAACCAGCAATGTGCAGAATACTTGTTTTTCTTCCAGGGTTGTATCCTTTCTTTTATTTTGGTCTGTGCTCCATAAGATAGGCTACAATAGAATTCTAGATGGGGACTGAAGAAACCCAAGAAGCACTGAACCAGGATGGCCTTTGACTAAAAATGAGATTGGGCAAATATATATAGCCATCAATTAAGATCACAAATGTCACATGGTAGTTTAGGTGAGGTGATTGAGTACTACATAATCATGGACCAGTACTATTCTGTAAAAGTTTTAGGAAGAACTAACCTCTGTTCTGATGGTGCGGCTGCCCTGCCCTGGGCAAGTGTTCAGATAATGATTAAACAGGACACTCGGCTCTTCAATGTCCAAGTTCTGGTCACTGTCTACACTGGCTTCCAGTCCTTGCACTCCTCCGAAGACAACTAATGCATGTCTAATGATATGATAAAAAAAATAGGTTACTTTAATATCCTCATAGCACTAGAAAAAAATATAAATATATAGCTACAGACACTATAGTAGTTTTAATTTAAAATTAATTTGAAATGTTTCTAGTTAAAATAACATACATGTACTATATAAAAGATGACAAATCACGAATCTCTGCAATGGATACTTCCAGAGAAATGCAATTCATGTGACAGATAGCCAAACGAGACATGTTCTTATTACTACAACTTCAGGTCCTTACATCTCCCCGTTCCTGAGAAATTAGGGATTACAGAAGGTAAGCAACCAGCTATGTGTGACAGAATAGCATGGTATATTAGGTATAGTTTTTCTTATCTTGTGATAGCACTGCAGCAAAAAAAAAATTAGTAGGAGTTAGCCACAAAAGTCCAATTATCCTACATTTTTTTATGCCTACAGTTCCCCTTTCATGAGAAATTGGAATTCAAAGAACATAAGTGGAGATTAAAATGTGACAGGGAACTATCGTTTAGTAGGGGGAGGAGTTAGCCCACTTATTCTACATTTCCCTTCCTTTACTCCTAAAGAGAAATTGGGGTTCACAGAAGGTAAGTGGCCAGCTATGTGTGACAGTATAGTTTTTGTATCTTATGATGGTGACGTAGTGATTAGATTGTTTTTGGGTAGTTAGCCTCAAGAGTCCTGCACAGACAACAGTCCAGTCACATTTCCCTTTTCTAACACAGAAATTGTGGTTCATAAAGAGTAAAGGCATTGCTATGTGTGACAGGGTAGCATGATATGATGGGTATACCATTATAATAGTGAGGGGGGGGGTTGAAAAGGGGGTTGCCTACTGGCTCACACTTTTCCAGTTGCAACCATCCCTCTGTTCCAGAGCAATTGGGGTTCACAGAATGTAAGTGGCCAGCTATGTGTAACAGGCAGCTCGCCAGCCGCTCAGTCACTCGCACTGCAGTGTCTGCAGATTTGACTGCAGGCGTCAGTAAGCCGTACGCAGCATTTCCACCGAGCCAGGGTTCCATGGCACAAGGAAGGGGTAAGGACACCGCAACCTTACCACCAACCTGAACACAGCCTTGAAGTTTTGTGAACTTCAAGGGCCATCACATCGCACAGACAACTGGCAGTACCCTAATGTTCATTGCCATTAGAGTGGCAAACAGGGGGTCCCCAACATGCAAACTCAATTTGGGGACCCTAGTCTTAAATTAACCCTCCTTTATGTGAAAATATCTCTGTTATTGGAATTTTGAGCTTGTGACCTGTATCTGGCAACTTGTTACGTTTAGAGGGCTCCCCTGTGTACCCTGAAAATTTCTGTGACAATCAGTGAAGGAGACAAGGTTTAAACATAGGGATAATGGACACAGCATCCATGCTGCTGCTGGGATTATCTCACAGTACAAGATGGGTAAGGAGAAGCTCCCTACCCTGGCAGTATGATCTCAATAGAGACACATAAGAGATGCGATCCCATGTCCTACAAGACAAGCAGAGGGTGAATGAGGAGAGGGCCGGATCTGACAGCTCCGTGCGCTGGATGTGGCCTGTGAGCCTTTCACCCTTGCTCCAAATAGTTCTGTACCTTACCTATGCACAGTGTTAGTTTGTAGTCTTTTAGTTATGTGGAATAAGTACACATTAAACATTCACTTATTCATAAACATGTGAGGGGTAAATCTAAAATGAGTGGGTATATAAGTCAATGTCAAGAAAAACTTTTGGCGCAAAAAAAAAAAAAAAAAAATATATATAACTAAGTTTACCACAGCAGTTTTTGTTTATCCGAGTTCCTCCGAAACATCAATACCTGGTGATCCTAATGGATGGATCTGTTATATACCAACTTTCTTTAGAATGTAACATAGGTATATCTGCAGTAAAATGAGGATATTTAGTAAACTCTGGTTGATGGTAAAATGTTCAGAAAACAATTTCTAATGCTCCTTAAATAAAATCCAGATTTACTAAACTTCTGTTTTTATGATACAAGGGAACTGGTTAGGACAGAAACAAGGACGCAGGACCTGCATTGTTGTCCTGATCCTGGCTACAATACCTAGCAAAATACTAACATTACAAACATGCAAGCTAGGACTTTGGGTTGGGTACTTGCTCCAGGTCAGTAATGCAGCCTGCTTCTTCAGTCAGCAAGTGGTTGTGACCAGGACAGTAAGTCCTCAAAGGGTGAGTTTTATTATTTTTCTAGAGAATTATGAAAATGCCTTATTTTTGGCCAAAAAACACTTGCTTCACTAAGCAGCAAAGCTCACAAACATAAAACTGTTATAATTACGAGATTATGTTTACAAATGGTTTTCCAAAGTCACCTGAATGCTGGCAGAGTCACAGCTTCGACATTGCTTCCTTTCTCAGAAGTTCCAATGGTAAGATCGTATCCATCCTTAAAGGGGCATTCCGTGAAGACAGCACCTGACAGGTCAGAAATCAGCTAAACTATATAACCAACAATCCACTGAATACAGATCATATCAGAAAAAGAATGTCTTACTCACTGAGGCAGGATGCCAGTCTCACTTTATACCCCCAGTATATTCCGCTCTCTGTCCTAGGGTGTTGCGGGGAAACAACAATTCCTTTTCTTACTTTCTGCTCTTAAAAAAAAAAAAAACACACACGCATTATTAAACTCTCACTAGAACACTGAAAAGCATATAATATATATAGTATTGTATGGAGGTATTGTATACACATCTAAACCTAGTCTTATGGCTTTACATAAAAACTGCTAAGTAGGTTAATGTTCAGTTAGGTAATCAATTCAACTTTCTGTGCAGTAAGCCTGAGTTAGGCTTGGGGTAAAAAAACAAAACAAAACAGCTGATAGCAGTAACCCCGAGCCACACATGGGGTAGCTTAAAAAATATTAACGACTTATCTGGTCCCACCGGGGTCCTGCTCGTCCCATCCCATCCTCAGGATGCGCCCTCTTCCTTCAATCTGTCCCCCCGCGATAGCACCGACATTCCCCGGTGACGTTGGTGCATGCGAGGGAGCGTGGTCGGAAATTCATATTATTTTGTATTGGATTCAATACAAAATAACTGTATTGAATCAAATAAAAAGTAATCATTATATATATATATATATATATATATATAGCTATAATATATATGCTACTGTACAATTATATTACAGGTTTCAGTATTTTTGATTTATACACCCTTGCTTTAACAGATTGTTGTGTTTTTTTTTATTTAAGGTTTAAACCCCCAGGGCATTTTTCTTCCTTTGAAGATATTTGTTCCTAATGCCTTTTGTCTCTAGCAAGAGAAAAGAAGGAAAATCTTTCCAATAGGAAACTCAACAGAGGTTTAACCTGTTCAGGGTTACAAAAACATGCTAAAAGCGGTAGCTAAAAACATAAATAACATAAATAATATACATGCTACTGTAATATTTACTTCATGAGTTGAATTCTCAACTCATGAAGTAAATATTTAATAAACTACACTCACTATTATACCGTCCAAGTAAGTTTAACTAACTGATTTATTTAGGCTAATCCATATTATGTTTTCTAATGTTTTTCAATGATGAATCCATTTATTTTTGAGCCTATTCCACTTACTTACCTGCTATCTAAAACTCTGGTCCTTGATGTAAGTTCAGCGTCTGATCTTCTATCCTACTACTATTAGTGTCACTTATTGGGTCAATATATCGAGTTATTGCTTATGATAAGAGCTGAAGATTATATATTTTAAGTGTTGGCTTTCAGTATCTGTACTTACCATGATCTGTATGAATTGTAGGGTCTCATTTGTCCCCTGAGGAAGCCTATTGAGGCTAGACCGTAAATATACAACACCTATCTTTACCTAGTAATTTTGTGTTTGATGAACATCCATTATAAACACATCTATATTACATACTAGTAGAGATTGTGTAGCACATGGAGTAAACTAAAAAGATTCTCCCTTATTGTGTTTAAAAAATATTGTTGTTATGTTTGTGTGACCATTTTATACGAATTTAATAAAAGATTTTATCTATTTTTAATTAGGTTTGCCATAAAGAGCCGCTACGTTATCTTTTTTTGTTCATCTATAATTATGCAGTAGGTAAGACGGTCCCCAAATATGTATTTCAGCAGTGCATACATCTGCATTCCTATGGTTCAGGGTTATTTCCTGTCCACAGTGAAGTACAAGACACCAATGCCATAAATTACAAGAATAAATTACCTGGTTTATCTTCATATAATTGCACAGTAACTCTGAGTCCTGCTTGTAGCTGCTTGTCTATCTGCACCTCCTATCAAAACAAGAGAAACAATTACAACATGACAACAAGACTGTTGCTTTTTGGAGTTGCCACAAAGTGCACAATAATATCAGATCAGGAGTATAATTGGCTCCCAATAAGATACAAAAGGCCCAGTTGTGACAACAAGCTTTCCAGATGATGTTATTGCATAAAAAGGTTTTCCAACTTGTTCTTTCCAATAATATTCCAGTAAACCTAATATTTCTTCAGCAATAAAGTCTGGCACTTTAGCTGTCTGCTAAGTATATGAATATGATGGTGCAAAACAGTGCTACAGAACCACTGTGCAGCAGTCATATTGCAGTCATATGGCCTGCCATTATCACATTTGGCATATCAAATGCGTTACATCATTTCAGTTGTCAACATGTTTTTCACCAATTTTTTTTTTTGCTGTAATGCAGTACAACCATAGGAAGCTTTAACTGTTCCTCATTCTTCGAATCCCAAAAGTATAAAAGGAAAATTATGTTAACAGAAGGCATACCATGAGTCCAAAAATACAGTAAAGACAGAAAAAATTAAGTTTCTATCAATTATTTGTATTTATGTATTTACTAAATCAGCATCACCTTTAAGTATTATTACAATATTAGAACCTCTAAACCATGTTTTGGAATTTGCACCCAAATACATTAGTGATTACAATAAAACACAGCCTGAATTATTAATTGTTCACTAGTAATTGTAGAATGGTCATCTTTCTATGCCTCTAGAATAAGAGGGGATAGATAGTGGGAGGGATTGTTTTAGACATTAGGTTAAATTAGCGTTAGGGCTGAAAAAAAAAAGCTACTCATTAACCCACTGGTTAGGTATCATTGGTAATAATGTATATTAGTCAATCACATACCTTTCTCATGCCACAGTTAACAAATGAGCCTTTGCCTGGTTTAGTAGGTCGGTCTAAAACAACTCCCTCTCTGTACTCTAATTCTTCATCCATTCTCATATGATGAGGGCTGTCCAGGGGGTTCAGGAGACCTAAAACAGTCCAAAAATCTATATTATGTTGGATGTCATGACATTCAGTGTCTAATCAACCCATTTGTTGCACAATTACCTGCAAACTGCAAGTCTGGGTGTTTGGGAAAGAAAGATTTTCTTAGATACCTACAAAAGTACAAGACAGGACATTACTAAAAAAAAATATTTCAACGCCTTCTTAAACTGTAATATGAGCATATGGTTTACGATGGCTTGTTATTTTTGTAGCAGTCATAACAATGCAACTTTCCTAGATACAAAAACCTTCACAGTGGGCCATATACAATCTAATTTGGCAGCATGAACTGATCACCCTCAGGCTCTGCTAGTCAGTAATGACATAAATATGTTGGATAAATGATGCAAAAGAAGCCCCAATCTGCCAAATATTTTTTTGCTTGACCCGGGCAATTTCCAGACCAAAGTTAAGCCAGTCTTGAGAAGTCAGAAGATGCATTTTACTTCTGCATGCCCACAGTTCTTAACTTCTAATTTTTCTTTTAGTAGCTTCTGACCATATTAAAACAAAATTACTTCTCTTCACAATGATTTATTACCAATTATAGGAGAATACATATACAGACTCTTAAAGCTACTTTTGACTTTTAACTACAATTATAGCTTTAGATGTATTATTAGCATTGGTCAGAGAGGGCATACATTACACTGATCAGCTAAGAGAGAGGTGTAGGAAGGGAGTGGTGCAAACCTGCGGTAAACCTTCAACATGTACCTCTGGGTGCCTGCATTTTAAACCTACACACAGTTTGGTTGACAGATACACTTTAAAGAGAACTACTTACTGAGGACATTCCAGATATTGAAGTATTCGGGCTAGCTGCACACAGCCCTGTCCTTTCTTCCCCACACCCTCAAAATTCCCTTCCACACTCCTGTAATGTAAAGACAATTTATGAGCAAGAAAGCACCACGAACACACAGGATGCACACCACTGGGATGTATATAGTACTTACGTTGACTCCTTTCCAGTCTCATCAAATATCACTATCTCATCCACACAGAAGATGGAGCAAGCCCGTGCTATCTGGCCTGCCAGGTATGTCCGCAGCTCAGAAGACTGGGAATTGTCCATAATAGACCCTGGGAGGGCCACACTTACTGTGTACTGGCGACCTAAAAAATAAGTAAATCCTCAGTGTCATGCAGAGATGGCTAAAATGCTAATGATCACATGAATCTTTTAGACATAGGCAAAAGAATGAAAATGACACAGATCTCATTTTAGCCCTAAATTGTTACCAACAAATTTTTTTGATAGTTTTGTGAAGTGTGGAGAAGGATAAGAAAACCTGTGGTGTTCTTACCCCAGTGACAACATACGCATACATATATTAGCTATACATCCTGAATCACAGAGTTTAGTACATCCTGTATTCAGTGGAAATCTCACGGGTAGAAAGTGTGAGTGTAGTGGCTTATTTGTGTTCCCTCTTTAAATATCCAGTAAATGGAACTAACAATGTTAAACAATGTACAATTTTTCTGGAATTCCTCAGTGCATGGTCTGTGAGGGTGCCTAGGCACTGCTAGGTGATTTGAGGTGATATCGGATGATGCAATTACTGTACTGTTCCTCTTGGTGTAGTCTGACAGGGGGAGCAAAGCCAAGCCTCTATTAATATGGTGGCCCCCAAAAAGGGACAGTGCAGAACAAGGCATAGTATGTCAGTACTGGAAAATTCTGGGCTTGGGTGGGGCACATGTCATGCTTACTACAGTTTAATGCCTAAGGAATGGTAGCCAACTCCCAGGCAAACATAAGCTAAAATGAAACATACCATTTTCTGACTTTCTCTTCTCTTTTATTTCTGCCAGTTTCTCTGCCTCGAGTGTCTGTAACTGAGCTTTCTCTAACTTTTTCAGCAATTTCTCCTCTCTCCACTTTTTCCGTTGTTCTTTTCCTGTAAGAGACACCAACAGTGAAATTATATTCATGAGAATGACGTCCTTTACCATGGCTTATCAAGAGAAACAGTTTGTCAAAGTTCTTACGCTTGTCTCTGTCCTTTCTCCAGTCCATTTTGCCAGATCCCTGGAAAAAAAGAGGTACATAAAATGAAGGAGAATATTCTGGAGCATTGCAAATGCATTATTAGGTAACAACAGATCGCAGATTAATGTAAAAAACAAAACACTGTGCAGCACTACATAATGTAATTCTTAGGGAAGTTTAAGTAAATTGATCATAAAAAGTAGTCCCAGATTTGTTTTTCACTTAATATAGTTTTTATTGAAACTTGGACCATAACTAGCAGGGCTTAATCCTGAGAAAATCTAAATTTGAATGACAATAAAAGAGAAAGCGAGTTGAGAAAACTGTTATACAGGAGAAGAAAGCAGAGACAGATGAAAATCTTGGGGAAAAAAAGAGACAGGAGTCATGAGAAGATCTGCGTGAGGCAGACAAGGATCTGAGAGGGAGGAAACAGGATTCAAATCATGAACTGACAGTATTAACGATTTTTGCTGCTTTTTCACATGCTGTGAGCGGGCCAATACCACTGCAAGCAAAAAAAAAAAAATCTAAGGATTGGATGGACATAAATACAAACCACGTGGCAGGTAAAACAACTCTGTCTGTGTTATTTCATTTAGCTGTTGGGATTCAGCTTTAAACAATGAGTGCACTTTAGGCTTAATTCACAGAAGTGCAGCAGGGACATAGAGGACCGCTCTGACCAGAGTAACCAGAGAGAACAGCAGAAGTGTGAATGGAAATGCAATTGTCATTCTGCAGACGTTAATGGATGTGTTTGGTTTCCCCAGGACTGCACTCCAGCCATATGAATTCTGCACCCCACAATGTAAACAAGGCCTCAGAAAGAAACACATTGTAATTCCTCCCCACATGCCCGGCTGTCCCTGCTTCAGTGCATTTCAGTCACTGATGTCAGACCTTCAGGTTACCATACTTGAATCCGCATCCGCCATGTACAAAACGTTTGAAGGGGGAGTCTATAGAAGCCGCCCACCCAATGACATTAGCACTGTCACATTTATCACAACATCGCCTCACCAGCTCCAGTCTTGCTCTCTTCTCTGCCATGCTTCACGGTATCGGCCACTTCCCATCCAGTACAAGGACCCGGAAGTGACGACAACAGAGAAGCGGAAGTGGGCGAGGCTTCGCAGATCAAACTTCAAGTCCGGGAAAGTGCAATTGAGAGGCAGAGAAAATGTATTGTCGGTCTCCTCACACAGCAAAACAGCTATGTGTCTGTGTGATTTATATATTAATAGCTGTCAGGTTATTGCTGGGGTGTCATACTCTTATTATAGGGCGCACTGGTAGTTATGTAGGGGGATATAAGGGAGACAGGTGATGGGGGCACTGACATTGCAGAGGGATAGGAGGGTTCAGGGAATGTTAGGTGATTGGAATGCATTGCTATTATTGCAGGATGACATGGGGCGAGGAAGTGTCAGACAGATGATGGGGTGAACTGGTATTGTTCCAGGGGGATATGGAAGGAAGGGGAAAAGTGAGGACAGGTATTTTGTATACTGGTGGTATGGCAGGGTAATATGGGGGCACAGGAGGGGGAGAGACAAGTGATGCAGTGCACTGCACGGGGGTACAATGCGCTCTACAGAATGCCGGGGGGGCAACGCCCTCTACAGAATGCCGGGGGGCAACGCGCTCCACAGAATGTCTTGGGGGCAATGCGCTCCACAGAATGTCTTGGGGGCAATGCGCTCCACGGAATGTCTGGGGGAGGGCAACGCGCTCCACGGAATGTCTGGGGGAGGGCAACGCGCTCCACGGAATGTCTGGGGGAGGGCAACGCGGGAGGGCAACGCGCTCCACGGAATGCCTGGGGGAGGGCAACACGCTCCACGGAATGCCTGGGGTGGCAAAACGCTCCACGGAATGTCTGGGGGGAGGACAATGCGCTGCACAGACTCTCTGGGGGAGGGGCAGACAACGCTTTGCACAGAATGTCTGGGGGAGTTCAACACACTGCACAGAATGTTTTTTGTGGGGGGACAACTCGCTTCACAGAATGGGCTAGATTTATCATGCCAATGATATTCACATCCAGTACAAGCACAAGTACTGGATGGGAACTACTCATGATATATGTGGGTGGGCTATTTCCTATTCCTATACTGGACCTAACACTAGTGAGCATCATTGGGTCCTTGTACTGGATGGGAAATAGCCTGCTCATGTATGAGTGGGCTATTTCCTATCCCTATACATGACCTGACCACTAGGGGGTCCTTGTACTGGATGGGAAATAGCCTGCTCATGTATGAGTGGGCTATTTCCTATCCCTATACATGACCTGACCACTAGGGGGTCCTTGTACTGGATGGGAAATAGCCTGCAGCAGACTACTTCTCATCCTCTAGAGCAGGGCCAAAATAAAAACTTAGACAAAGTCACAGGCTAACCTTGAAATTTATTGAAAAAATTGAGGAATGTTTTTTATCCCATTAGATATAAACCCTTTTTAAATGGAAACAAAGAGGTTTTTCTTCACTTTCAATCTGGAACAAGCCTATAACAGAGAAAGAGGCATAATTTTCTTTTTTTTAATTTAAGAAAATCGTATGCCTCTTTCTTTATTTTTAGCCTTCTGAGGTAAATTTCAATGGTAACCTTTTTGCACAGGCTAACAATAATAATAACAATATTCTTCTATGAAAATCCAACCATTCAAGAGCATGCCTTGGAGTAGCAAGGAAAAGCTTTAATAAGTCAGGCCCAACGTGTGAGACTTTTTTCTAGGACTGTGGCTAGAAGTGGGGCACTTAGGGCCTGTGTTGTGGTCTTTATTGCCACTATCAGACTGTATGGGGTTAAAACTTCACTAGCTTCAAGCTGTGTTCAGCCCCCAAGTTTAGATCTGCAATTTTTAAAGTAGGATCTGAAATTTAAACCTAGATACATGGGATTAACCAATTAGGGATGATTCATTTTTTTTTTGTAAAACTATTTATGGCATTGTATTGTTACAAACATGCATATTATATATGTATAAAATGTATACTTTAAAAGGACTAAACTATGCTTATTTGAAAATAGTTAAAGTGGAAAGTCCACCTTTTAATGCGGAACTAAATATGAAAAATAAAAAACAAAATCACACTTACCTTTAATTTCCCAGATCCCTCAATGACACTAGATCTGTCCTTGATTGGGTCCCGCACCATCCTGGAATCCTCATTTATCCCAGTGCTAAGGAAGCACGGGGTTTAGGTCTGCTTTAAGAATTCACTATCAGACAGGTTTTTCAGAAATATGGCAATGTTCTTTCTGTAATAACCCCTCCTACCTGCTCGCTTGCTCCAGGTTGCTAGCAAATAGCTGAGCTGTGCATGCGCAGTGTCCGTTTTGGTTGCAGGATACCCAGCCCTTCTGGCTTCTCTTATGCGGGCTGGGAATCAATGATCTCCTATGTCTGCATGGGAGTTACATCATCCTTGCCCGGCCAATCCAGATGGCTAAAGATCCTATAGAAGAAGAATATTGCGGGGCCCTGGAAGGGAATGTACACAGTTGAGTATGTTTTCTCCGTTTTAATATACAGTAGCCATGAGGATGTTGCAACCAATTGGTGTGCATTTTACCTAGGTTCTACCCCCCTAAATTTTTGACCCATAAATGCCACTGAAATATTTAAGTATTATTTAGATAGCAAAATATTTTAGGACATTATTTAGAGTAATTTGCATTCAAATTCAATCTACCCAGTATCACCCACTCCCCAAATCTGACACTCAACCTTGAAAGAATTATGATATTTGAATAAATCCTCCCAATAGCCAGTCTACTGCTAGCATCAGGGCTACAAGCCACAAAAAAAATTATTTTGTAATTTTTTAAAAATGTTTGTGTTTTAATACCTATTTTCATTTAGTTACGTATGCAAGCAATTGTACATGACATTAAAGTTATGCATTCACAGAAAAAAGAGGAAGTGGATAACTTCTTCTAATATAATATCAATGTTTTATTAAAGTGTGCAGTGAGAACTTCCTTTTCCGCACTTCAGATCTTCAAAGGGATAGTACAACTGTAATTTTCTTGTCTCAACCCTTGACTTAGAAAGACAGAGACAAGAGTTTTCATATTCTTGGAATACAAGAGCGATAAATCCAGGTAGGAAACAAATCTAATTTATATACATAGTGTCACTGTTAGAAAAGTGTTTTTTTTTTCATTATACATAATTAGTAAAGCCACGTGGGCTGTGGTTTAGAACAAGTTAAAAAATTCAATTAGGCTGGGGCTGCTGGCCTGTTTGTACTCTTTTATGTCATTTGCTTCATTAGCAGAAATGAATGCAGCTAAAAAAAAGTGCTCAACAGGAGCTCTGGCTTACAGGTGGTTGACAATCTTATGTGTACCATAAGATATAATCATATGATTCCATGATTGATCAGACTATAGCTACCTTTGTGACTGTGGTCGATTTACAAAATTAATACAAAAAAGATCATCAGTATATTCAAAATTTCAATTTTTATAACATGTATTGCTGTGGAACAAATTATGTAACTCCAATGAGGACAAGGTGCAGTGAATCTGGTGTACTTTCATACAGTCTGAGTCTGAACTAGTATGAACATTAAAACAGCACCATTTTTTAAAAACGTGATTTAATTTTAACTTGTAGAATTTCTCTGCATTTAGCTTGTTCTGTATAGAGGATAATGCTTTGAAGAATGACTTCAAATTATCCTCAGTTATCATGGGCCTTATTTATTAAAACTCTCCAAGACTGGAGAAACTAGACTAACATGGGAGAATCAATTACTGACATTGAAACATATGGAACCTGGAAGATTCTCCACCAATGAATGTTTTAATTTAACATTAGATTTACTGCTTTGTAAATAGACTCCTAATTGTGTATTTTAGGAAAGTATATGTAAATCTTCTAGCTACTTTTTTTATTTCCATGTAAGTGGAAGTTACTTTTCAAATACAGTTGTTTCAATTGAAAAATTTTTTTTTAAAGTGCTACAATTGGCACAATGAATTCAAACTTATGTACAGTTATACAGTTATAAAAACTTATAACAAAATGATACAAAAGGGTAGTGATACAATGTTGTAAAAAAATTTGCATACTTTATAAAGTAAATTATTGCAACATTATGCTAAGTATCTGTGTCCTATTTCATACCTATTAACTATTTAGACAAAAGACAATATAAAGACAAAAATCTGAAAAAAAACTTTCTATTAAGAAAAACAGCTTCACCTACTCAAGATAGAAAAAAGACATTTTAATTATGCACCTTAAAATACATTCCTGAGGAATATACCAGCTAAGAGAGTCATACTAATAACAAAGTTTTCACATGTAATTTATACTAAGGACATTTCCGCATTTATTTGCTACATGATGTTAAATTTTAAAATTAATAAAGTACTAAAGAATATTTTTTTTTTAAAAAGTACACCGATCAATGCCATGCCATGCGTAACTTGTGTGTTTGATCCATTCCATGAGGGAAGGCAATGCTGGATTTTTATTTATTTTATTTTTAGAAAAACTTAATGCCATGCCATGCATAACCTGTTTGTTGGATCCATTCCGTGAGGGAAGGCAATGCTTGATTTTTATTTTATATTATTTTATTTTTAGAAAAACTTAATGATAACCATAGACATCATTTTATTAACCCATCTGATTTTAGATACTTTTCCTCCATCCCCCTCTCTTGCCTATCATCTTATACTTTTAGAAGGAGTCAGCATTAGCACACCTTAATACTTTCATGACAGCTTTACTTGAAATAGTAACAGTCACCTTATGTACTATTGTTGCACCCGAATACTGCTATGCGTTACAAAATCAGGTATCACAAGATATAGATATTTATATATATATATATATATATATATATATATATAAGATGAACACTAGTCAGGCCTTCCTGGACAGGCTGCATTTGCATGCAGACCACTCTATGAATACCCTAACATGAAGCTAAAACTTAATAACTGATAAAACAGAAAGCAAATAAATGGAATTGGAGAGCCAAGTCAGCACAGATTCGGAGGAGTGATCCTTGCAGTCCTTTAGACAGGAAACAAGATACCTGTTCTTCTAATGCTTGTTGTATGGAAGTCATAGTGTGCAATAAAATGGGGCTTTTTAAATAATTACCGTATTTTTGCTTGACCACTGCTTCCTCTATACTCTAGTTTTGAACTGTGAGCAGTGAGCTAATAATTAGACACAACTCACAGTGTTCATTGTAAGGATATTGGACAGCCTGAGTATTTTTCTCTAACTGCTACCCTCAAGCTTGTCCTGTTTGCAGCATTCAGTCATGTGACACTATTCAAGACAATGATTAGCCCTGAAGAACACATGAAGCATCCTATATTGCTACTTCATCCTTCATCCTCTCTGTATCACAACAATAAAAAAACACAACATTAGTAAGGTGCCAGCATTTGCCACATCAAAATTACCTTGGAGAGAAATGCAGAGCAGGTCCCTAAATGTAACTTCTGCAAAAAGTATGCCAAGCCAAGAGAATTAGTTACATGGTAACAATTTTCCTCCCAGATACCAAGCAGATTGTACAAATACTTGGAAGGATTTTATAAAACAAGGCATAGTCTGAATCAGGACAACTCCCTGGCCTCCAGATATGAAGATGCTTTGCTTGAACACTTTACATCAGGCAGCAGTGGGAGATGTACATGGACATGAGGTAGCAGGAACCACACTGCAACCTTGCTGCCAGTCTGAACACAGATCAAAAAAAGAACTATACCGCCAGACCAATAGAAAAACTCTGGGTCCCTGGGAGTTTTTTTGCTATAATGTGCAAGTATCCACAATCAAAGTGATCCTCTCCAGTGCTGCTACTCCATCTTTTTCCAGTCTTCCCATCTTTTTCCAAAGGCAAATAACTAGTTGCCAGTATTACTTCTGGTATTCCAGCTGATCCTTTTTCCCATTGCTTATTCTGCACTGTGTATCTTTAAGGGGACAGTCATTTTGGTATAAGCACAACTTTGTTTTCTCACGGCAGAGCCTCCAGCAATAGGAAGAGCAAGCAGTAGAATAATAAATGAAAACGTGATTGTTCCTTGTTTCTTTTTTTCTTTTTGTTTAGTCTTTAAAAAAAAAAAAAAGGCCAAGCCCTAACTGTTTTTACTGCTGGTAAAGACTGAGTGGGAGCGCAGAGCCTCCTGGCATACATACATACATACATACATACATACATACGACACATGTCCCAGGAGGATTTGTGCTCCTCATGCACAGTAGGGGTTTTTCAGTCATCTTGAGACAAGTAGTCAGAGACATGAGTGCCTGGATTCACACCACAGATTTATAGCTATTAGGCTATAAGTGTGCCACAGTGCCTATATACTTGTAAATGTTAAAGCAAATTATACGAAAGTTACTTTTTCAGGGTACTACTTAAGCAAAATTAATATTTCTAGATGTTCCTATTGTTCCTATGTTCCTAACAGAAAAACTAAACTTTTCATTTTTTTTAGAAAGCCAGTTCCTTTAAACACAGGTACATTGTAAAGATGCATTACTTCAACAAAACAACAACCATACATATAGTAAAGCTTTCAAATAAAGAGCTAGAACGAAAAGACAGACAGCCTCATAAATCTAATAGAGAATCTTACACCTCTTTGGAAAAAAGGCTTTGGATAAATGTTAAAAAAAACAAATACCACTCACATTAGTACAAAGCATTGTGGAAATAAGTCTACAATTATATTACAGTAAATTTAATCATTATACACAGTGTGAAAGTAGATATTCAAATAAAACAGACAGTGGGGTTATTTTGAAAGGCGAAACTACCATGAATTCCCAAGACACCCTTTCGAAAGTACTACTTCTCATTTTATGTAGTTACATGCAAGTCTTCAGGTGGCAATCAAATATGATTTTTTAATAAAGTGAAACAGTAATAACTGCCTACAGAGTTTTTGTGACATGCCAATTATCTTGGAAATGGGAACAGATACAAATAATTTATTTATTTTATATTACTAGAACTCCATGCTTAACTTTGTGCTTGTCAGTATGAAATAAAACATAAAACTCCAGGGTAGACCAATTGAAAAAACATTAAATAATTTGAAAATCTCTGCTCAGATATTTGTCACTATATCATGTATTTCCAATTAAAGATTTCTTCTTACTACCTGTATTGGAGACAGCCATTTATTTTGGATTTCCTGAGGGTAAAACAGGAGGTAGTTGTTTTATTTTGTATGATTATACATGTATATTTTTGTTTTGCCAACCCCAAACTAGGAGTATAAGGGAAAAAGACAAGATGTAAAAAGGTTTTTTTGGCAAGTATAATTTTATATAGATCGGGAGAGTACAAGGGTTTGGAATGTGATCAAACACATCAAAAAACAGGTAAATAATTGAGGTAATATTGTACAATAAGGTGGTATTGTTACCCTATTTACATCCATAGGATTGATACTAGACAGGTTCTTTCTAAGACAAGCATTAGCTGGTTTCAAAAGAAGTATAAGGTATGAGTGAATGTTTAAAAATTGGTCTCAGGATCCGACCCGTTTTGCCCTATGTGCTTCCTCAGGATATAGTGAGAATCATCAAGCAACTAGTATACAGAATGTATAGTGCATACCATAGTTACATGGTAGGTTAGGTTGAAAAAAGACATAAGTCCATCAAGTTCAACCACTAGGGAAATAAACATATCCCAGATATAAAACCCTGGTACAATTTGCTTCAACAGGGGGAAAAAAATCCTTCACTATATGAACCATTTATATTCTCTATATGGACCATTTATATATTTATACACAGTGATCATATCCCCCCTTAAACATCTCTTCTCACGGGAGAATAGATTCAGTTCAGCTAATCTCTCCTCATAGCTGAGCTCCTCCATTCCTTTTATTAGTTTAGTTATCCTTCTCTGCACTCTCTCCAATTCCACAATGTCCTTTTTGTGAATCAGTGCCCAAAACTGGACTGCATATTCCAGATGTGGTCTGACCAATGCTTTGTACAGGGGCAGGATTATGTCTCGATCTCTGCAGTCTGTTCCTGTTTTATTACAAGAAAGTATTTTACTAGCTTTAGATATTGCAGCTTGGCATTGCATGCTGTTATTAAGTTGATGATCCACCAGAACCCCAGATCCTTTTCCTTTTCTGACTTCCCCAAGTGTATTCCCCCTGGACAATATGAAGCATGCATGTTGTTAGCTCCCAAGTGCATAACATTACATTTATCTATATTAAATGTCATTTGCCACTTGGCTGCCCAATCAAACAGTACATCCAGGTCTTCTTGTGGAATATAGACATCCTGTATGGACATAATTCCATTACATAGTTTGGTGTCATCTGCAAACACAGAAATGGTAGTTTTAATCCCAAATTCTACATCATGTATAAAAATGGTTAACATTGAAGGTCCCAACACTGAACTCTGGGGTACACCACCAATAACCTTGGACCAGCCCATTTATGCCTGCCCTAATGGCTCCGCCCACCACCAGGGAGCTTTCCCTATTTACCCCCGCGGCGGAAGTATCAAGGCCAGTCATGGCAAATAGGGAAACCACTCCAGTGGCTCCAGAGCTGCAGTGGCTTCGGCTCCAGTAGTTCCTAACGCCCCCTGGCCGATCCGCCGGCAACCCGCTGCTTTGGAGCCATGGGTTGCTGGCCAGCATTAGGCCAGATCCGCCAGGGTTCCCATTAGGCTGGAATGAATTACCAGCTAGGCTGTATCTGGCCCAAAGACCGGAGTTTGCCGACTTCTGCCTTAGACTATTCAGAGTATGAATCATTAATTACAACTCTCTGGATGCCGTCTTTGAGCCAGTTCTCCATCCATTTACCTATCGAGCCTAACTTCCATATTAACCATCTGTGGGGTACAGTGTCAAATGCTTTAGAAAAGTCCAAGTACAGTATATCAACTGCTACTCCACTGTCTACCTGTTTACTTACTTCCTCATAAAAAAGAGTAAATTTGACAACTTTGGTCTTTCTTGAAGCCATGCTACCTTTTACCTATAATATTATTTTCTAGCAGAAACTCCTCTCTGTGGTTTTTTATCAAACCCTATAGGACCTTCCCAAGTATGGAGGTTAAACTAACCAGTCTGTAGTTACCTGGTAATGACTTCGCTCCCTTTTTGAAGATAGGAACCACATTGGCCTTACACCAATCCATCGGTTCTTGCCAGTGACTAAGACTCTAAACATAGAAATAGACATAGAAATAATGGCTTTGAAATAACCAAGCTCAGCTCTTTGAGAACATGTGGATGTAATCCATCAGGTCCTGGTGCTTCGTCAACCTTCATTTTTCCCAGCTGTTTCTCAATCATATCCATTCTCAGCCCTTAAAGGCAGTGACATTGCTATTATAAATTTTGAGTTGAGCTCTGCCATTTTCCTTTAGAACACAGAGGTAAAAAAAAGTGTTTAGTAAATCTGCCTTTTCTTTATCCCCAGCAACATCCTTTAAAGAAGCCTACATGCTCAGATCTGATCTTTTTGCTATTAATATATTTTTAAACATTTTGGGGGGTTTGCCTTACTTTCCTCTGCAATTCATATTGAAGTTTTTTCATGTTTTGTTATATTCTTTATAGTTTTCAAATGATGAAGGTGATCCTTTATTTTTATATTTTTGGAATGTCCTTTTCTTATTCCTTATGGCTTTTTTAACATCAGCTGTGAGCCACATAGGTTTTAATTTTAGCCTCTTAAACTTATTACCCATTGGAATATATTTTTCAGTGTGTTTTTTTGAAACATTGCCATTTCTGTTCAGTGTTCTTTGAGGACAATATTGTCTCCCAGTCCAAGTCACAGAGAGCCACCCTTAATATTGGAAAATTTGCTCTCCTAAAATTAAATGTTTTTATCCTTCCTGTTTTTGCTTCTTTAAATGAAATAATATTATGGTCACTGCTACCCATTTATATGCACATTTGTTATAAGCTCTGCATTGTTAGAAAGAACTAGGTCTAGCACAGTATCATTTCTAGTTGAACATAAAATCCCTTTTGCTGTTCCTGTAGTGCCATTACTCCAGCCAATGTCAGGGTAGTTGAATTCTCCCATGATTAAAACACTTTTTTCTGCTTTTTCTATCTGTGCTAGTAGTTGATTTTTCTTTTTCTTCCTTAGCACTGGGAGCCTATAGCAGACTTCAATATTTAATTGTGTTATTCAACCCCACATTCAACCCCACCCATAATACCTCAACCTCATCTCTTGTTCCATCCACAATTTCTTCTTTCACATTCGCTTTTAGATCACTTCTCACACAGACAGACACCTCCACCCTTTCGTTTGACTCTGTCTTTACGAAAGAGAGTATACACAAGAATATTGACAGCCCAGTCATGCAAAGATAAAAGCCAGGATTCAGCAATGCCAACTAAAGTCTTAATCCTCCTCACTCATTAAGGCTTCCAACTCCCCTATTGTTTTGCTGGACTTCTAGCATTGCTGAACAGGCTCTAAACCATTTTTGCATTTACCAGCATTGTTTGCCAAATCATTTTGTTTTTCATTACAACTAATACTGCACAATCCAATGTTTGTTTGTAACATTTTAGAATACATCGTAGTAACAATTATATAGTAAACCATGCATAGATACATTTTCCTATCATCATAAATAAGATATTATATTATAAAATAAGTGGTTCAAACATGAGCAGTATTACAGATTACCATGCAAGAAGAATTAAAGGCGCTGAAGGAAAATATAGTAATGTTTGAAAATGACAATCAACACATGGATGTCATGTGAGTAGTTGGAAATAAAATACTGTCATGTGAAAATAAAAATGAGTAAATGATAATGTTATATGGAAAGTGATATCTACAGTCAAATATTAGGTAATATATTAGGATATATAGATATGATATATGGCAGTGTTTTTTTAACTTTTTTTGAGCCACGGCACATTTTTTTACATTGAAAAAATCCTGCTGCACACCACAAATCAAAAATGTTACAAAATGACACTCTGTAGCTAATTCTTTTGTCTCTAAGAATAAACAAGAAAACTGTTACCTACTGCCACCCACTGACATGGAAGAGTATTACATTACTCTGCCAGTCACTACAGCACAGACACTCGACAATGGTAATTAGATAATTTCCCACGGTACACCTAAAGATCTCTCATGGCACACTAGTGTGCCGCGGCACAGTGGTTGAAAATCACTGATATATGGCATATAGATATACAATATTTTATCTATATATACTAATTTATTATTATAAATTCCAGTCTATTTTTTTATGAAACTTTTTTTATATACAAAGAAAAAAAAAACAAAGAAAGAGAGCATATACTGAGACATAACACAAACCCAGCATACAGGATAATAGGTACATCAGATAGTGTCACATAGATTTCTTGTACAAAAAATATTAACAGAGCATTAGTGCAATAGGGACAATCCCATATTTTAAGCACAATAAATGACAAAGATCCAGCATGCATGAACCATAAAAAAGGGGAAAAAAACAAGTCGTAAACATAATAATTAGGGAGATGGGAGGAGGGAGAAGGCAAACAACAGTAAGTGAGGAGGTCATAGAATCACATAGATAATAAAATGTTAAACCTGTAGACTGGCATAATGGGCATCCTAGTGTTCCCACCTGTTCAAATTTTGCAACCCTATTCCTAAGGAGAGCAGTATGGTACTCCATCAGGCGTATATCCTGGATGCTAGCATACAAGACCTCTAAAGAGGGAGGCAGCCTGGATTTCCACTAAGTTGAGATGAAAGTGCATGCTGCCACCAGAGCATGTGTGATAAACTTACAGGTAGGTTTAGGGGGACCCGTAAGGGGTAATCCCAAAAGTTGGTGGAGCAGGTCGAGGAAAAATCGTTGCTGAGTCACCTCCCCAATTAGCTCATTGACTCTCTCAGTAGCCCTGAATAAGGGGGCAAGACCAAAAAATATGTTCCGGAGTTCCATGTTCCAGCGCTAACAGGCAGGATCCGCAGCTGGAAACAATCAGCGTAACATCCAGCGTGTGATACCATTGGAACTAAATCTTGTAAAGGGTCCCCTTATAAAGCGTACATATTTAGCTTTTGTTTGCCGCCTCCCATAGTATGGACCACTCAACCCTCACCAGGGTACAGCCCAAAATAGCCTTCCAAGTATACGTGTATGCAAATTTGCTAGAAATCTCCAGTGCTGACTCATGAAGAAGGCAATAAATGGAGGAAATAAGGCCCTTGAAGTATGGACTGCCAATACATATTCTCTCAAAGGGAGTTATTTTAGTAAATGTGGGCACTGTTTGAAGGGATTGGACATATTGCCTAATCTGTAGATAGGCAAAAGAGGTGGTTTGGGGGAGGTCAAATTTTTCCTGTAGTTCCGGGAAGGAGAGCAGTCTCTTCTCCACTGGGTGTAGAATATTTCGGAGATGGAAAAGCCCTATGTCTCTTCACAGCTGCCACATATTTCTGGCGAGACTATCGGGTATCAAAGGGGTTTGTATAATGGATGTAAGCACAGAGCTACGAGAGGAGAGACCACATTTAAACTTGTATGTTCTCCATATTTTCCTCATAAAAGCTTCCCCCATCTTCCGACATACACTGGGGGAGACTAACATAGTTCAGGAAGGCAAGTACTGAAGGTGTGTCGCCACATAGTACTTAACCAGATCTGGAGCCCCCAGACTTCCAAGTTCCTTAGGTGTGCAAACCACCGACTTGCAGAGTCTGTGACGTTTATGTGCCCAGATAAAATACAGAAAGCCAGCCTGTAACTTTCTCAGGGTCACGAGAGGAATCCGAATCAGGAGGGTTTCAAACAAATATAGGAGCTTGGGTAAAAGCATCATCTTCACAGACGCAATTCGCCCCAAGAGTGACAATGAGTGTCCCTTCCATTTGTTCAAATAGTTATGTAGTTCCTGGAACAATGGGGGGAAGTTACGAGCGTACAATTGATTATATATAGCTGTGATCTGAGTGCCTAAGTAACTTAAGGAGTGCTCCCACGACATAAAGGGGTACCTATCTTGTAACGCTGAGAGTTGCACAGGCGGTAAATGTACAGGTAGAGCCTCTGTCTTCAAGAAATTTACCTTATAACCAGAGTCAGTGCTAAAGGCATTAAGTTCAGTACACAAATTTGGGAGGGTGGTGATAGGTTGTGTTAATGTATGAAGGACATCATCCACTTTTAACAAAATTTTATAGGAGGAATCTTTCACTGTGACACATTGAATATTGGGATTGGATCTTATTTTCTCCGCAAGGGGCTCAATACTAAGAGCAAAAAGTAAAGGAGACAAGGGACAACAATGTCACGTCTCTTTTTTAATGGCAAATAGTGTAGAGGAGGCATGAGGCACTTTAACAGAGGCCACAGGGCAACTGTAGAGGGAACGTATTGCTCCAACAAAAGGTCCGGAGAACCTTATTTTAGTATTGAATTGCAAAGTTGGTCCCATGAAGCCTTGTGCCTGGTGAACCGTACGATACAACTGGGTATAATATTGCTCAAACCGGGAAGCTATTTGGGACAGGTCATACCTCAGTATTCTCTGTTCATCCTTAATGGCCATAAGAAAGGAATTAATTAGTGCGTCCCTCAACTTGCGTGCCAAGAGCGTATGTGCCTTGTTACCTTTATGATAGTAAAGCTGTCTAGTTCGCTGCATCATCCAGCTGAACTTCCTGAGCTCCAACATCCTCGGTTTGGAGCAGAGAGAGGTTACGTTCCGCAGGAGACCCAATGATGGTCTGCTAGCGAGCTTCTCCTTTGCAATCCGCAGTTCCTGTTCCATCAGGACTCGCCGCAGATTGGAGTTTTTTTTAAGGCGGGAACTCAAGGCCACACAATGACCCCGAATAACCGCCTTATAGGCTTCCCAGAGGGTGCAGGTGTGTTTTACAGAGCCTTTATTTTCATCAAAATAGTTTTGTAAACTTGTAGTAAAGGACAGTTTAGCGTCCTCATTCTTGAGGAGAAAATCATTCAATCTCCAGTGGCAGAGTCTAGTTTTGCCAAAGGTGAAAAGATTGGGGCATGGTCTGACCAGGAAATGGGATGGATAGCAGCAGAGACGCTGTTCCTTAACAGTGGCAAGTTAATAAATATATAATCATTAAAATATATAATTATATAAATATATAATATATAATGTGGGTATGAGTTTGATGAGGAGGAGAGTAAAAAGTAAACTGTCTACTTGTGGGGTGTTGGATTCTCCAGCCATCATAAAGCTGGTGACATCTAACAAGTTGTATAAATAGTTTAGTGTGTTGCAACACTGTGGGAGTTGGAGAGGGTGTAAGCATAGACAGTCTATCTTGAGTCCAGGAGAAGATGGAATTAAAGTCTCCCCCAACTATGAGATAAGTGTGTGTAAACTCTTCAAGGAGGGCCAATGACTTAGCAAGGAACCTGGACTGTCCCTGATTGGGTGCATACATATTACACACGGTTAACAACCCCTGCTCTCTTTTTAGATGGAGAGTTGGCTACTTGTCACCTGGGTAAAATTTGAAGGCGAAGTTAAAGGTGCCTGAGCTAATAAAATGCGTCTCCTGCAGGAATATAATATCCACTAAACGGCGTTTACATTTCCAGAGTGCTAGCTTCTGCTTAGTATTGGAGTTCAATCCAGCCACATTAGGTGATAATATTTTAGTAGCCAACAGAATATGTTGTAAAATGAACGCTGCTTAGACTCCCACACAGCCTAGGTAAACAGGGAGGGAAATTGCCCATGAGCCCTTTGGTATGTACAGGAAAACAGGAATAGTGGAAACACAAAGGAAAAAAAAAACACAAAACCAAGTTGAAGCAGTCGCTGGTCAGCGACCAGGGGGGCGTTCGTCACCCGCCGGTCCCTGAGCCTTTACCAAAGCATACAGGGAACAATTATACCTGGGGAGTACACGAACACTCCCAGGGGAGTCAAAGGCCCAACAGTCTCCAAGACAATCACCAGTGTAACATCAGAAAACAGTGTGGTTGACACCGGCTGAATAAGAAATGCAATGGTTCCGGGAAAACCCCACCATACCCAGCTAAACTGGGCCCAGCATGAGACCCCTCCGAGGGGCCGTAGGGCATGTAAAGCATAGCCATAAGAGGGCAAGGCCTTACAACAAGGAAAAACTCTCCATGAATAATGACAAACAGGGAGACAACAGTGACCTCCAGTTTATCGGCATAAAGGTGAACAGGAAATCAGAGTAGTCTGACAAAATACAGCATTCCCTGAGAAAAACACAGATTATTATAATTCACCTGGGCACACAAACCACAGCCAACTCCAAGAATCCTTTTATCAAGCTTTATTGTTGTCATAAAGCAAGGCAAGGGTTATTCACAGATGATTAGTCCGATAAGCGTGGTACAGAAGGGTAAGGAAAAGGCAGGTCAGGAACAATCCGAGGTCAGGGCAGGTGGAGTTCAGACAGAATCAGGTATCAGCTAGGGTTGCTATTAGTAATGACCTCTCTGTTCACTTCCATAGGGATGCTGGGGATGCAGCCTGGCCGAACAGTAGTTCGGCCAGAACAGATCCCTCCGTCTCCCCCGCCTACTGTGATCCCCAGGGACGCCGCGGGCTGGCTGGAATGGTAAGTTCCTTACAATTATTAGCTAAATTGTCATTCAAGTAAGATTTCACAGCAATAAACCTGAGCAGTGGAAGGATTATTAAGCAATCACAAAAAATAGCATTACCTTCTCAATCTCAATGGCATAAGACTAGGCAAAACGATGATAGTAAATATCAGCAAAAAATAAAGAAAGCAACACACTCAGAAGTGAGCAGCAGTGACATGTTAGGTATTCAAAAGGATATATGCTGTCCTCTGTCCCAAGGGAGTGTTGTTGTAACGGAACACCAGATCCTGTGTCTCGGTCACTTCCCAGCCGGGAGATTAAGTTTAGTAATTCCCAGATCATTTGTAATTCAATAAAGATTAGCTAATCAGTACAGATTAACTTCTAGAAGATGCAATGCCATATCCTAATTGATTGAATCATTATTCATATATGTTCAGAAAAATGGGACTTTTTAGGCATAAAGTAAAACTAAACAATTCATACTTTAATAGTGAATCATTTTAAAACCACAATAAAATGTTTTAAATTGAATATCATCGAATGCCAGCCAACTGGTAGATCTATATCTATGCCCTTTTGTACATAGCTTACCTTCATTTTTGAAGGATATTCCTGATTTGTTGAAGATCATAGGTGATCGTACTATTCCAGAGGAGGCCATTTTAGTGGCCATCGATATTGAGGCACTTTATTCAAGCATTCCCCACGAAAAAGGTCTAACTATTATAAGTAACTTTTTGGGTGAGCTTAGTCCTAAAATGGCTCCTCAAAATTTATTCATAGTGTCACTATTGAGATATATCCTTTACAGGAATATTTTTGTATTTGACAAACGTACCTACCTCCAGGTACAGGGAGTTGCTATGGGGACACGATATGCCCCCACTTATGCAAACCTGTACCTGGGGGGATGGGAGAGAGAGCTGTCCTTATGAGTCCTTCTGGATCTGGATATCTTCTCCACATATTATTGTGAGAAGGTATATAGATGGTATATAGATGATGTTTTCCTCATTTGGGCTGGATCTATGTATTATCTAAACAAAATTTTTTGAAAGAATACAACTAAATTCATTGTTTTAAAATTTACCATGGAAACAAGTACATCCTCAATTTCCTTTTTGGATATACACATTAATAAAAGTAGTTCTAATACTCTAACCTCAAACTTTTTTCGTAAAACTACACACTGCACATCCGTCAAATCTAAAGAATTGTATTCCATACTATTAGTATAGAAGATAGTGATTTCCAAACGGCATCTCATGAATTACCCATTAGACTACTACAGAGAGGTTATAGCCACAAAAATTTCAAGAAGGCATACAAAAGAACAAATTCACTATCTCAACCCAAAAAAGAATCTAAAACAAATATTATTACTACATATTTACAAGATAATAAAGAGATGACAAATATTCTATTACAGGCAGATCCTGGGATAAATAAGCATATAAAAGCATATCTGTCAATCACAGGGATAAGGGATAAATTAGTTAATAGCCATTTTAGTCTAAATAGAAAACCTTCACCATCGAATATAAGTGCAGTGGGCACTTTTCTGTTAGCACTGCAGGTCGTGCCGGCGCCGCTGCAGGCACGGGCACGCAGGCACGGGCGCCGGGTCCTATCTTTCAGGTAACCCCACTACCTAAGTTCCATGTCTGTGTTTCCTTCATGCTGAGACTTGCTCTGGTGTTTGAGCTGGCGTGGGTGTGTCTCTCCTAATCTATGAGGTAACACACACACGCCCTCTGTTTTCTACAGCCTATGGGTGGTTTCCTGCAGGTATTTAAAGGCACCTCCTACTACAGGAAGTTGCCTGAGCAATCTCTGGTTTACCCTGTTTAATGCTCAGTGCTAAGGTGGTTTCTCTGTTTTGCTTTGCTGTATACCAGACCTTGCTTACGTTTTTGGACCTGTTTGCTGCCTGACCCTGACCTCCGATTACGTTTTTGGACTTCTTGGCCAACCAAGCCCCTCGGTGCTTGCACCGGGTATCCTGACTCCTGTTATCAGCTGCCACTGGCCTGGGGATTGCTCTGGAGTTGCACCTGGCAGCTACCCCGCAGCCCAAGCCTATCCCCACCATCGGAGGCTCTATCGAAGACCTGGTAGCGGCTTAGTCACGCCCCTCTGGAGTACACCCAGTCAGTGGCACAGTGGGTCCACACCCGCTTGCATAACATTTTCCCTGTAATAAGTATAATTAATGCCGTTGGATTGACACAAAAAAAGATAGTTTGAAGATTCCCATCAAATTCATTCCTCGCTACCCCCTGAACTGTTGAAAAAGCATGTTGAAAATAAAACTTGTGATGAATTTTTGTGACATTGTTTACGATGTATAGGCAATTGTACAAATTTTTATTGTGGTTTTAAAATGATTCACTAATAAAGTATTTATTGTTTAATTGTACTTTTTGCCTAAAAAGTCCCGTTTTTCTGGACAAATATGAATAATAATTCCCAGATCACGGCAGAAGGAAGACAAGTCCTCTGGGTAACGCAAGACAGCAGACTTCCCATCAAGACCCCGTTAAGCTGAACTGAAAGCCCTACCTATAAAGAATGCAGTTATCACGCAAAGTAGTTAGGAGCGATTGTAGGAGGCACCTCTGTTGCAAAGTGTACCAGGATAAGTCCTGAAAAAGCTGTAGTGGAGCCCCATCGAACTCCAAGTTCTGTTCTGTGCCACAGCCATGATTTCATCCTTCAATTCCGCATCTGCAAGGTGACAGAGAGCATCTCATGGCTGCATGGCCAAGGCAGACTGCCCTGAGGCTCTGTAGGCCATAATAATGCCAATCTCTTTTGAACAAGGGCGCCCCAAGAGGCAATTGAAAAAAGCTTGCAACGCCAGCTCCAAATCTGTAGATTGGGTAGCTTCAGGTAAGCCCCGGACCCTGATATTATTTCTGCGAGCCTTATTATCCATAATGTTGAAAATCAGCTTTGATGGGCAGCATTTGCAGATGTTGTTGCCATGGGGGGTTCCAGGAATCAGTGCTATGCCCCAGTCCTTGTTTGCGGTGTAAAGGGGGGTCAATTGGTACATTAGTCCCATGCAGCAAAATCCTCTGCATTCCACGTGTCCCTTGCAGAGGAGGAAGCCAGCGCCATCTTGGAGTGTTGATGAGCCGCCTGAGTGTCACCGATAAAAAGTTGAATGAAGCTGCACTGGAGTGGGGGGAGGCTTCCCCCCATTAGACTTCTTTGCCCTGCCCATCGTTGAGGTGAGTAAATGCCCGCTACAGTGAAGAAACAGTCTGGTGTCTGCGGAGCTGGGATCTCACGCGGCCATCTCCAGAGACCGCCAAGCGACACCCCCAAATTGCAGTCTATTTGATGACTTTATTTACAATCCAAGAAAGCCCTTTACTTTGTAAGGACTGCAGCTAAACAGTTCAAACCTTTGTAGAATCTGCTGTAAGGTTTTGTTTTAATTTATCTATAGGTATTGTATGCATGTTTCATGTTCGTTTCAGGTTAACTTTACACAGGGCCACCATCAAAAGAAACTGAATTGCAATGTTGGAAATTTTAGACTTGGTAAAAAAGAGCCTAGGAAATTTGGGAAACATGTCATACTTGTAAAAAAAGCACAAAGTAATCCCCTCTGGCTGGCAGACCTAGAATTTTGTGTTTACTATAAAGACAAATAGTATTCTGTAAATATATGAATGTGTATTTTCTGTTTTTATAAAGAAGTAAGTTGAACATACTTTAAAGCATTGTCTACATTCTCTGCATTTATATACAAGACAATTTATAAATACAATGCTCAGATAGATTATATGGGATTTAAAGTATTTCTGTGCTTCTAACAGTGTCTTGGGTGTGGTTTTCAGAGATTTATAAATTGTTTTTCTTATTTGCAGATATGCTATCTGAGGGATACCTTTGCAAAATTCAGTCATGGTATGAAGATGGCATAGCAAAACTGCATCCAGAGGAGGTGACTACTCTAACCAGGGAAAGAAAAGAACTGGCTGGGGTGTGCACTTCAAATTATACATTTGCATATGAGACTGGCAGCAGAAGAGTTTTCAGGAAATATGGGTCTGTTGAACAAAAAGGTCAGGGAACACAATGGAAAGATACTGCCCAGAGTGCCATGGAGACAGAGCTGTTGCAAGAAATGGAAAATCCTGCATATGAAGCCAATAAATCACTCCCTGCCAGTGTAAATGCAAGCTCACAGACATATCTGGTCCCATCATCTTGTAAAAATATCTGCAGAGATTATAATGACTTGCATGTAGCTGGGGATCATGTCATGGCTATAAACTCTGTCATGACCGACTATACTTGCGAAGCCAGCTTAGGTTTTTGTGAAGGGCCATTTCTTCAATCTTCTCAGATTCCCTCAGCAATAGATTCTCTGTGTGTAGCAACAAATGATTCACCTAAAAAGCTTTCTAAGCGTGGATCTAATCGCTGGAGAGAAGGCAGCATTAAAGACAAGAGTATTGTGAATCAAGAGCAACCACTGTCTAATTCCATACTCAATGAATACTTGGAGAGGAAAGTCATTGAACTCTACAAGCAGTACATGATGGATATAAGCTGCAGTGCATCTCCTACTCATATCATGGCCTCAGAGCTCATCATGAACAATGTGGAGCAGATCAGTATGCAGCTGTCACGAGAACAAAACATGGAAACCAACAAAGCTAAAGACATGGTCATCAGTTATTTACTTAGGCTTGCAAGTGAAAAACAATCTAATGTTATCAGCACTCCTGATCTCCAGATATCATCCAATATAACCTAAACTATGACAATATAACCTAAACTATGGATTGGAAGGGTTTTAGAGCATTTGTGTCATGGTGTAATTGTTTTAGTTTTTATGTCAAATCATTGGGTCAGTAAGTGTAAATTAACTGTTTCAATGAATGACGTAAAACTTCATTGAGTTTCATTCCAAATAGGCTAAAAAATTATTTCCTTTTTCTAAATATTCTATAGTTAGTTACCACCCATATTGTGTAGAGGATTATAAATGTAACTAATAAAGGTCCTGACAAAGGTACGACCTATTTTGCCAAAACATTGGTACCTAAAAGTGGGTAAATAAAATGACTTTTCCTCATAAATAAGTCATGTGAAAGTTTCTTTGTTTTACTTCACATTTTTCTATCTCATTTTCTCTATTGCCGTTGGCACCATAATACCTCTGCAAGAAAATGCGAAGAAAAGAGAGGAGGTATATGTCATCAATATGATCTTTATTCTTTATTGACAAGAGGATTGTAATACACACTGGAGCTGGGATAGATTACTCTAAAAATTGTGCCCCTAAAAATGAAGGCAGAAGACAAAGGCCTATTCACTAGTATGTGGTCTCACTACAGCTAGTATTTTTCCTTTTATTAGCTTTCCATGCCGTGTTCTGCTCTGTGGCTCTGTGTGAAGGCAGCCATCCTATTAGAGGCAGGGCTTTGCTTCCTCAAGTCAACATTTCCTGCAAGGAGAACAATGAATAACATTAAAGTGGCATCAACAAATCTCACCGCAAATCTCTTGAGACCAGGAATCAATGCCTTAAATCTCACACTGCAGATAAAATGTTATGATACTTTAAATCTGCAAAAGTCCCAGACACAGCAGTGCCTAGGTACCTCACATAGTGGGAAGTACACTTATATTTTTCAGGAGTGATTTCAGATAAATCTTGCAGGGTTCTGCAATTAGAATATTTTAATTAATCAAAAGTCAGCAAAAATCTTTCAAATTAGAGGATGTGGAAAATAGAGAGAGGAGGAATAACCTAGAGTCAGGGTTTTCCCAGCAATTCCAACCTATAGGTGGCGCCTTAACGAAGCCTTATTGAGAGAAAATGATATTGATACAGATATTTCTACTGAATTGAATAATTTTTTTCGAAAGAATGTTGCAGATCAAATTGCCCCAGTCTACATATGGGAAACACATAAGGCTACTATTGGGGGTAAATTTATTGCACATGGGGCACGTAAGAAGAAGGAAAGTAATCAAAGAATAAAGGAATTGTTAGATCAGATTGCAAAGTTGGAAGCTGTGCATAAACAATTGCAGTGGAAGACACAGACCATGCAGTTGACACAATTACGAACACAATTAAAGCAAAAATTATATGTAAAAGCTAAGTATGCTATTTCTAGAGTAGCAAGGAGATTTATGAGTGGGGGAATAAGTCAGGTAGATATCTTGCAAATGCTCTGAGGAAAGAGAAAACAAGGACCTATATTTCTAAGATTAAAAACAAGAACGATGAAATGGTCCATCAATTGAGGGAAATGGCTGCGGTATTTAGGGAATATTATCAAGATCTTTATTAGGTGAGGAAAGATGAGTCCCCTGAAACAGAGGTTACTAGGAAAGAGAAGATAATAATGTATCCTAAAAAAGTGAATTTAACTAAAATACCATCCAAAATATTGGTTGATTTAGAAAAAAATTGGTCGATTTACATTATTGAGAGTGAATTGAGGGCAGCCATTAATTCAACTTATGGCTTCTCGCTGAAATATTATAAACAATACAAAGATTTACTTCTCCCCCATGTATGTAGATATATTAATGAACTATCAAAGAAGGGGGTTGTGTAAAGATACGTTGAGGGCACAAATCACAGTTATACCCAAACCCAGGAAGGATCCCACAGTCTGTGCTAGTTACTGTCCAATTTCTTTACTCAATGTAGATGTGAAACAAAGGTATTGTCCATGAGAATCCATGCCCTTATTCCCCTATTGGTTCATCAAGATCAGGTGGAATTTGTCCCAGAGAGAGAATCAAGAGATAATTCTACAAGGGTTTTTTTCTATTTTGCATTTTGTGCAGAGATGCAGCCCGCCCACGCTGGATTAGGCATGTGCAGAAGGAGCAGCCCGCAACCTCTTGGGATATATGACGTAGGTATTCAAGGAGGCCATGGGCTTCCCATTAAGTCTTTACTAACGCAGTGGTAAAGACAGAAGGGAAGTAGCCTCTCATTATACTTTTAGAAACAAAATGTTTAAAAAAAAACACATTTGTTTTACCCTTTTGTATGAAGCAAAAATTCTGGTGGAAGGTCAGCTTTAACGCTCTTAACTCTGTTGAATTTTGAAGACTTCTCAGACAGCAGTATTATATTATAGGAATATAGATTAATATTTAACACAATGTTTTTTGTTAGCAATAGTTGTTTGAACTACCAAAAGCATAATACTGCGCTACAATTTTCATTCAATGTCTAGAATTATTACGATTTGTTTAGGATATAAATCTAGTAGTGAAAGAAAGACCTTGACAACCAATCATATTTAAAATATATGAGGGGTAAGTGGTAGAGTTGTGTCATTTGCTAACAAACTGTACCTAAAGTTTCTATTCCTAGCTCAGAAAGTGGGAGTATTTCATTTTTTTTCTATTAAAGAATACAAAGGCGAAAGGATATAGATACATTGTACACATTACATATTGTGAGATCATCTGATGCGTTCCGCAAACTATATGTGCTTCCTCAGGGATGTAATTGGTACAGCTAATAGATGTACTAGCACTACAACATGATACAAAAAACAATACAATTTCATTGTATACATAATTTCTTCAACATCAATTTGTTCTGGGGGGTATAGGGGAAGAGGCATGGATCTTTTAATTGTTATGTTTTATTAAATGAAATAAAAGGTTTATGATCATTTTTATAATATCTACTGCTGTTAAAGTCCAATATCCTTTCGCCTTTGTATTCTTTAATGTATGTTGGGGATGTTGGCAAGTGTTAGAAAACCAGAAAATATAAATGATAAAAAATATTACTTTTGTTCAAAAATATACAATAGTGATGAGCAGGGGTATTTTGGGGTGGGGGTGCAAACTGGGCAGTTCACCTCCTCCAGGGCCCCAATTCTTAGAATGGCAAGGGATGCAGGGGCATAGAGTGCTGTGCATTTAGGGACTCATTTTCTCTAAAAATGACCCCTGGTGATGATCGCAGATTCTATCACCTCTCCTTTGGCTAACAATAATGTCTCTAGGTGGTATGCAACTGTATTACATTACATTAGTCAGCCAATCAGAGGCTTTGCTGGTTATACATTTTGCTGCCATAAATTACTTGGGGACTTGGGGAGCCTCTTCCCATGTGACCTCCACCCATTATTTGGTGCTACTAGATGCCAGGCTAAAACAATGCCATATAACAGAGATTATAGCATCGACTCATTGTAGGCTCCTACACTATTTGACATGTGCAATGGAGGAAAGAGAAACAGGGGAAACAAAACTGTGAAAGTGGATTTGGATTAGACTTTAAAGAAAAAGTGAAAGTTTCTTTGGTAAAATTTTGTTTGCTTCAAACTATTTAAATCACGTCATATGCAGATCAGAAGCAGCCCAGTTGCAGTTCACATGCACCAGGCAACTCTGAATAATCACAGTCTGTCCCAAACTCATTACGAAAGCTCAGTGCCCATCAACACAACATCTGGAAAAAAGTTGCATGCCTACTTGCATGTCAATTTCAATTCATGCACTTACAGGAATTAGCAGTTTCAGTTCTGTGTCATTTTTAAAACTGAATGAAAATAGTATGAATTCACAGGAGTCCTCTAATGTTTGGTGCCTTTTCTTCTACCTGGCACAATTGTAATAACAGTACATGTCTTATTTTGGTGATGACTGTAAACCATAGTAACAGATTTTAATGTGCATTTCCTTTAAAATGTAGCGCTAAGTAATAAAATGTGAGATTGTTACTGGTTATTTAAATGTTATTATGTACATTAGATTAAAAAATATATATATATATATATGTATATATATATATATATATATATATATATATATATATATATACAAATGAAGTAATGGATGCAGATTTTGTCTGTCCAGCAGGAGCTAATGGTAGAATTGCACTCTGACTGTGCCAAATCTGTTTTTTTTTCGTTGCCCCATATTTTTTCTTTTAACTGCATAATGTTCTTAACATTAAATCACAAAAAATGTACATCTGCATCAAGAATATGTGCACAGGAATTAGAGAATTGTTGCACTGATAAGCACTATGGAGAATGAAACCTGTAGTAAAGTACATTCAAATGGTGTAACAAACATCTGTATGAATAATGTGTTCATTTATTGCACTGACCTAAAGAGTTTTAGACTCCCACAGGAGACTGATACCTAATATTAGGTTAATAATAAAAGCCAAAACAAATGATTCACATGCAATAGTTTATAGAAATATATTAGTGATTACTAAGCAAGATTTAAGCACAGCTCTGTGAAACCAAAGGAAATAAATTATCAATGTGTCATAACTATTATCTAAAGTATGTAATGTAAAATAAGCTGGTTTCCTCATACATGATTGTGGCCAAATTAAAGCAGACAAACTTCTTGTTGAGTGAATTCAGGATAAGTCATTTATTTTTATGTTTTAGAGACAATGCCCCTGATTCATCAATAAAATCCGCGCTCGCTGGAAGCGCGAAAGTACGCGCGACCAGCGAGGGCGGTTTCCCGCGGTCCGGAGTCGAGTGCGCTCGTACACTCGCCTCCTCACTGCCAGCCGGATTCCTGCCTTCATAATAATGAGCAATAGGGGGCGCGAATCTGCCAATTAAGGCGATTAGATTTC
>NC_092858.1:72343509-72385736 GCF_032062135.1 Pyxicephalus adspersus | reverse complement strand
AGGAGTTGAATTCGGTTAACTCTTGCCTAACAGGAAAGAAATAAGTGATTTAAAAATATGCTTTTTTCTTAGCGCACATAAATGTTTAAAACATTTCAACAGCGCAAAAATTTTTCTTTAGGGCTAAGGGTAATATGTGTGCCATTAGAAAGAATGATTTTTTAGGGGAACAGTGACTTTTAATGCAAACTCGCCAGTGTAAAGCTGCCGGAGATGCGCGGCTCCGTGCGCGAGTTTTTTCAGTTGCTGAATAGCGCAACGGCGTACGATTTCGGATCGCGAATACGAATGCGCGAGCAATCATCCGATTCTGCTTGATGAATCAGGGCCAATGTCTGTATTAAAGGAATTTATAAATTCTATATCCTGTGCAAGTTCTATTATCTACATTTACCTACAAGAATGGCCTTATGTACCTTTATGTATGTAGTGACCTGGAATGTCTCACTGACTTTTATTGCTGCTTACTCTTTTTAGGGCCTATTCACACTATCGTGTTGCATTAATACACAGGTTACTGCTGTACAAGATATGTGCCTTAGTGCAATGTAATGTTATTCTAAACAAATGTTCATTTCAGCATACCACAACACACTAATTCAAGTAAAAAACTGTAATGCAAAACTGTGTATAATGTTACAAAAAAAAAAAATGAATCCACGTTTTCTCTGGTGTTTAGACATCTCATTTAAATGGATGTGCTGCTATAATGCAAAGCAACGAAGCCCTAGGCATCAAGCTAATGCAGTGCAACAGTACACAGTTTTATGATCAGTGGCTTAGAAATTATTGTATTAAGATGGCATGCAGCATAAGGTAGATGAATAGGTGACATTTAAAATGTTATTAACCCAAAGCCAGAAAAAATTCTGTATTTCTCTATAAAAAATACAGATATTTCATTCTGATCCAACTTGCTATCTATCAAACAAGGTAGAAAGAGGGGGGTGCATGCGTGCAGCGGACCTGTATAGATGTACAGTGATCCGGCTCCGCACATCTCAGGCACACTGACTGACTTGATCCCGTGAGCTACAGCTGGGATACTCAACTCTCCTCGTTCCTGACTAGCCCCAGACTTATTTGTGGTTATGGGTCAGTTGGGCAAATCAGCGAAAAAAGCGATCCAAGCACCTCATAGGTACCACAGCCTGCAATCCAAGATGGTGCCCGAGACTCCTGGCTTGGATGACTCAGCTAGAGATCCCTTGGACAATCTAAACCCATCTGACAGCAGTCTGCAGCAGTTTCCCTCAGACCTCTCCCCTGCAGATCCTGAACTAGGTGAGCGATGGCTTACTAAAATAAAGGAGATTATGAAAGATGAAATCTCTCTAGCAAATAAGAAACTTTCAACTGCCTTAGTGAAGGAAATTAAAGAGCTGGAGGCCGCATTGCAGTATTAGAAGATCGGTTAGATGAAGTGACCACAGTTTTGGAGGGGCATGAAAAGGATTTGGATACTGTACAAACAGAATTGCAAAATCTGCGGGATCAGCTAGAAGATGCTGAGAACAGAGCCAGAAGAGATCATTTGAGGATCAGAGGTATTCCAAAATATGTTGTAGATCTTCAAGGTTTTGTTACTGCATTATTGAGCGATTTATTACCTGATGTGCCCCCTGATCGTCTTAAAATGGACAGGGTCCATAGGGCCTTATCTTGTAAACCTATAGATGGTCCTCCTCGGGACGTTGTTATAAAGTTCCACTACCATTGTACTAAGGAACTGATCCTGGAAGCATCTCGTGCCAAAGATTCTCTTGTTTTTCAAGATTTTTCTTACCAGATTTTTGCGGATCTCTCATAGTCCACTATACAAAAGCACAGAGTTTTGAAACCCTATCTCAAGATCCTTCAGGATATTAATGTGCTGTACAGATGGGGCTTTCCATTTAAATTGCTCTTCACTTACCACAATAAACCCTACTCTGTGGTCACTGCAGCGGAATTGCGAAAATGTCTGATGGACTTACACCTATATCTGGTGGCTGCTGGATCCCAAACATCTCGTGGGTCACAAGGGTTACCTCTACATGAAGTTTCCTTGGATCACTAGGGAAAAAATCCAATTCTTCAGAAGTGGCACGCTCCAAGGCTTTGGGACGTCTCCAATCACAATCTGTCCGCAAGACGGCTGATAGCTGACATAACTTTGAATTTTTTTTTAAGCTAACATAGCTTTTTTTTCTTTTTCTTGCCACTGGTCCTGCTTACAGTCATAGTTCTCTTCCGGTATCCTTTGGTATATATTTATTTCATTATGCTGTAAAGTTTATGTTATACTTTGAACGTGTGCTTTTTATTAACACGTTATCTCAGTTGATGTTATGTATATGTAAGATTTTTAACTCCCCATGGTGGGATGGTCAGTGCCTTGTTACCTCTGCACGAGGTGACACCTGTTCCCCCTTGTTTTTGTTGACCTTTGTGAGGTTGGTCCCCCTTTTTTTTGGGTACCAAGTGTCAACTGTGATGCACTGCGGTGCTTTCCCTTTCATGTTTTTTTTGCAAATTGAGCTGGTGCTTAAGAATTTTTTGTCTTTACACATTGTGGATTGTTTTTTTTGTCTTGTTTTTTCCTTTCTTGCTCTTTATTTTCTGTCTTTCTTTTGTACGTCCTGTTAACATGCCTCTGCCTTGGAATTATTATCTTTTAGGTAAAGGTCCTAGATGGTGTTAAAACCTCTGATTTTAAATGTACAAGACATGAACTCTTCCGGTACCTAAAAACCCATAAAATTAATATTGCATGCTTACAGGAGACTCGCCTTTCCGCCTCCTCTCCACTGAAATAGTTACACACTACCTATTTCCAATTTTACCAGGCTAACGCCTGAAACGTCAAGAAATGTGGTGTTTTAATCGCAATACACAAAAAGATGCCTTTTATTTGTCACAAATTTCTGACCCGCAAAGATGTTATTTGGTATTGGTGGGCTCCATTATGGATACTAAGGTGACAATTTGTACTTAGTATGCCCCCAACACTAAACAATTGCCTTTCTTTTCTCATCTGATTGCTATATTAAAAGAACATGCTCAAGGCAGTGTTATCATGTGCGGTGACTCTAATATGATTTTAAATCCCAAACTGGACAAATCTACACCAGATAGTTTCTTCTCCAAACAAGATCTGTCTAGTTTCACTTTGCTCCTAAATAATTTGGGTGTATCAGTTGTATAGCGAGAATGTCATCCTTTGGCGAAAGATTTCACATTGTTTTCTCACCCCCATAACTATCATTCACTATATTCTCAAGCGACATCCCACAGAACGTAATAGTAAACTCTTCCTCCAAGCCAAAACAGGCTTATACTATGTTTAGCAGATGCTGCAGAGCGTACCACTCAGTGGACACAATAAATATTTTACGTTAACAATTATAAGATTGGTATAAAATAAACAGACAAATCCCCAAGCATTGATCAGCATTCACTTTACGTACTAGGAATCATGTTCAGACCTCTAATTCTGAGGAATTCAGTTCTCAACTAGCTAAATTATATAGTGCATCCTCTTCCTGTCCTAACAGCAGACCAGGCCCCTAGTTATGGTTCAGATATTTCTACTTTGGAAGTTTTAACTGCGATTAAATCTTACAAAATTGACAAAAAAGGAGGTCCAGACTGGTTTTCAGCACCTTTTTATAAAAAGATGGCAGACTCCCTTGCCCCCCATTTAGCAACTCTGTTTAACTATTTTAAATCTTCAAGCCCCCCCCCAGTACTGGCATGTTACAGGTGCAAGTTTTAATGATCCCTATAAAGACCATCTAGATTGGTCAAATTACAGGCCAATATCTTTGCTTAATATAGATCTAAATGTTTTAGCAAAAATGCTTGCCTCCACGTTGAATACATTTCTACATTCATTGATCAGTAAAGATCAGATAGGCTTTGTGCCTGGCCACCAGGCCTCAGATAACATTCAGCCTACAGTTCTACTCAATTGCCTAGCCAAGAAATCCAATCAAAGGCTTATGCTTTTATCTCCTGACATGAACAAGACCTTTGATTCGATATCCTGGACATATTTGAATTCGGCTTTGCAAAGATGGAATATAGGTACAAGGTTTGGAGCATGGATCAGAGCTATATACTCTAATCCAATGGCCACTGTGAACTATTATGGATATACTTCAAAATCTTTTAATATTGTTTGGGGTACTAGGCAGGGGTGTCCCCTATCCCCCTTTCTTTTTGTGTTGGCATTAGAACCTCTCGCAGCATTTATCAAATCTGTGGATTTCACACTCCTCAATATACACATAAAATGTCATTATTCGCAGATGATATTTTGCTATATAACATCACCTCATGTGATTTTATTGTTGCTGGTAAAGGTAATAACAGGGTTTGAACTGCTGTCGGGCTTAAACCCATCAAAATCTTTAGCATTGAACATTTTCCTACAACCAACAGAATTAGCTACAATTCGGGCCAATTTTCCTTATACCTGGATTAAGGAACTTCCATATTTAGGGATGCAGATTGTTGCCGACAATAATGCACTTTTTAGGGCTAACTATATACCTTTGATAGGTCATTGTGTGTACTCTTGAGATCTTGGGATGAACCAGATCTCTCATGGTTTGGTTGTATCAATGCTGTTAAGATGACTTTCCTGCCCCAAAACCTATATTTTATAAAAGTACTTCCTATACTGTTACTCTTTAAAAAAAGGTGTTGCGTTTTATATGGAAAGCTGGTCTCCCTCGCATTGCTAAACATATACTTTTTTGAGCTAAGTTAAATGGAGGTCTTGTTTAAATGGAGTAAGTTGGGCTAAGTTAAATGGAGTACCCCACCTGTATTCTTACTACAAAGCCTCCCAAATGGCACCTCTTATTTTTATCCACCACAGAGATTGCCCATTATAAGTGGCAACTGAATCCTCCTTTCTCCTGTCTGTGTAGACTAAAGCTGCATACACACGTCTAATAATTATCGTTAGAAACGACTGATGAACAACCGATTGGCCAAAAAAAGGGACCAAGGACACCGACGAACGAGGATTGTTGTTGGAAATGAACGACCGCCACAGTGGATCTGATTGGCTGACGATCTTTCACTATCTATCGTGTGTACAGTATCGTGACGTTCAGTGATTGTGCATGTTTCTGCGGTACACTTTCTCCTTTACATGTCCCTCCCTGCATCGTTCATTGTATCTAGCGTGTGTTGGTGGATTATATATGAACGATCATATTGTTACAGCATGTACAGAATTGTGCACAATATGATTGTTCAAGTATAATCGTGCATAATCGTTGATCGGTCGTAATCGTTCATTTTCTAACAATAATTATTGGAAGTGTGTACCTAGCTTTAGCCTAAAATTGATTTGATAGGTGCACTTTAATATTCATGTGAAGCACAGGGATATGGAATAGTGTTATGTATCCTTTTATAATGTATCATTTTCTAATGTATCTTTTTACACCTGTTTGGAGGCTGTAGAAGCTCTACGCAGTGCTGAAACAAACCCGAATTTTTCTCCCATTGACTTTAATGGGATTCGAATTCGATGTTCGACCACCCGAATTTTTTTGCTATATTCGGCCGAATAGCTGCCGAATTGAATAGTGAGCTATTCGACCAACACTACTTGTAACGTGGATCAATTAATGTAGTGTAAGCTGTGTACCGGGGGCTTTCTAGGATACAGCGAAGTCACAAACAGGAAAATCAGCACTGACACCAGTTTATATAAAACAGAATGTACTTTACTGCGTAATATCACAATAAACAAAACTCCAAACAATAACACAAAGAAAATACATTACATACACTCATCCCAGAGGACAGCACAGCGCCCTTTTCAAAATTGGTTATTATGACCTGCCACACACATAGACCCTAACTTACTAACTACTGCAGGTCTAATCTTAGTCTCTGGTATTTAAGGGGCCAATCCTATAATGCGGTGCGTGCACGATTTTACTGACCCGGGTCTTGTTCTAGATCCAATGATATCTTTAAACTGAACAGCAGCAACAAGTCTCTTCAGCAAACATGAGGTCCTGCAAGACAGACAGCGCTCCGTTCCTCAGCTCCTTTCAGCCTTTCTGGAGAACAATCCTCTTCCCTCTGGACAGGATCTGCCTTGGGCGGTGGCCAGCCTCACTCAGCCACAGCTCCTGAGACTCTCAGATGCGCTGACACTTGGATGCGAGCGGATTCTGTTTCTCCACAGTCCTTGCAAGATGTCTGCTCTCCTGCTTCCTGCTTCCTCTCTTTCTTTCAGAACAACCACACTTCCTCTCACTATAAAAAAAACTGGCAACCTGTTTAGCTGTGTTAAGAAACAGCGGCATCTTGTGGCTAAAATGCAGAATGACAGTAGTCCTATATTTAATTACAAACATTGAACACGTGCTGTTTTCTCAATCTCACAGTAGCAATCCAATAGTTGTCAGTCTTTGTTTTTATGTGTTGTATGCGCAGATCTTTGGCTATGCACTCCTGCATGAAGGCTGTCATGTGGCTCAAAGTTCCCACAGCTGAGGTAACTCTGCAGGAGTATGGGTCGAACAGCAGCACAGGGTCATCGTCCTCCTCCTGCACCTGGTCTTGCCATCCACGGAACATGCCCCCTTGTGTTTGGGTGGATGGTTGCCATGTACCCTCAATATCCTCCTCTGCCCCTTCCTCCCCTTCTCCCATGCCTACAATGTCCTCCTCATCCTCTTTTACCTCCTCCTCTTTCTGGATTTGCGGTACACTATGCCTAGTCGACACGCATGTCCGAGATGATGTTTGAAAAGTCCTCTCTTGCTGCAGCGTCCACTCTTTGTTGTGTCCGAGATCCACCATCATCAGTTCCAGCAGGCATATGATGGGGATGGTGTCACTGACACAGGCCTGATCTCTGCTGATCATCCTGGTGGCCTCTTTAAAAGGTGACAATACAGTGCACAAGTCCTCAATTTACAGCCACTCTGCAGGGCTGAAGAAAGGTAATGTAGGTATACGTCTGAAATGAACAAACTCTGCCACGTAATTTACCACCACTTTCTGTTGCTCTGCCAGCTGCAGCAAAATGTAAAAGGTGGAATTCCAGTGGCCACATCACAAATTAACCGGTGCACCGACAGAATTGAGATTTTGCTGTAAATCCACCAATGTGGCACTGGCTGTGTACGACCAACGCGCTGACAATTTTCTGGCCTTCAGCAACAGCGGCTGGAGGCCTGGGTAATTCCTAAGGAAGCACTGTACTATCAGGTTCATGACGTGACCCGGGCAAGGTACGTTTGTGAGTTTCCCACAACGCAGGGCTGCCAGCAGATTGCCCCGTTGTCACACCCGACCTTGCCTGGCTGCCGTCTGTTGGGGGTTAGCCATATGACCTCCTGCTCCCGCAGGGCACTTAGAATATTTACGCCCATGTGGGTGAGGGAACCCAGGCTTCACAACCTCAGGACTGCGTGGCAATGTCTGAATTGTGCACCGAAATAGCAAATTGCAGGTTGTTGCTGGTGGTGAACAGATGCTGCTGAATGGGAGGTGCTGGGTCTCCAAGGCAAAGTGTCCCTGGAGGAAAAAATTGAAGCACACGAGTCAAGGGAGGAGTTGGAAGTGGAGGTCGAAGAGGAGATTGCAGATAAGTAGTTTCAAATGGACCTTAGATAAAAGGTAAGCATAATGAAGGCCCACTCGAGCATACATTATTTAAGAAATGACAGCAGTAAATCTTTTGTTTTGGGCAACGTTCAAAGACCATGTTTTATGTGTCCTAACACCTTTTTATCTACATATTTACCAAGTGCCAGAATCAAGACTCCCTTGTGTTCCACTGAATATGCACCAGGAGTCATACAATCCTGTTTTATAGGGTATGGCCTTGTGAAAAGTCCGGCCCTGGCTGCCCCCTCACATCACTCCTGGCATGGCTGATCCATTCACATGAGCTGGGGACACCACAGGAAATGAGAGGAAACCTCCCCAAGGCAGAGGGAAATCTCCCATAAGGAACAGGTGTCGGAGATCTCTCCTAATTCAGTGATAACTCTCAGGTCTGGGGGCCCCCAGCAGATCTGACAACAATTTTGTGCTTTGTTCAGTGATAGATCGATTGGTCTAAAGATTTGGCAGATCTGTGTACGATATTTTACAGTAAATTGGCGCATCACAGAGTCAGACTGGACAGAGTCTATTTTTGTGAGGTTGGGGGTGTCACTAATTTGGCCCACTCGAGTCTTTGTTGTCTGTTCTATCAAATAAAACTACCAGTGAAATAAATCTAATCTAACAAATGGGGTGTAAAATTCTAAATGGTGTGTACAACCGGGCGTGTTTAATGACGTCATTGGCAGGAAAGTTTCACATCTGTGTTTGAATGCTGCATGTTGTGTTCTGCAGCCCTACATCTCTCCCAATACAAACGTCCATATCTCCTAAACAGTAAGTCCTACATATTTGAAATTTTCATGGTACACAGGGGACCCTCATAGCTAGCAGTACCCCCAATTCCATCTCCCCAATTTTAAAAACGTTCAAAATATGAGGGTCATAATTAAAAAAACTAGTGAAAATTTAACATCAGGGTTGCTGTTTTAAAAGTAAGTGTGTCTAAAAGCCTGAAATTTAACATACAAATGATGGAACCCTGGGGCGACTTACCATAGAAAAGAGGTGCAACCCCTAAATTATTACCTAACTGTCACAAAACTATAAATGTCATCCTACTCTACCCCATCCACTTCCCAACTTTGAACCTCAATTTCTCTGGAACGGGGAGAGGTAGAAAACCAAAAATTAGGTGCAAGTGGGTGTAACTAAAAATTTCATCTCTAAGGCATCGTCAAAACATAAAAAACTCTGCCCATCAAAAAAAACCACCCTGTGACAATTGGGTAAACTATTTTTGAGGCACCACAGAATATATACGTACCCTGCTGCTCAATGACAAGGAAGTGGCCCCAGGAGTCCCTAATATGCAACCCCCATTTGGATACCCTGGTCTTGAAATAGCCAATCATCACATTTTTTTATTTTATATAGAAGGGTAGATAACATTTTGTTTTGTTTTTCTTTTTCCAATTTGGTTGTAAACATAAAAAGGCAAACTCCCTCCCCTTCTGTCATTAGTGCCGTGGCAGTAAAAACTGAATGGGATACGCAACGCCATGAATCTTAGGCATGAAAACAGGCTTTTCTGTTAGTGAAAGAAGAAAGATGGCGATATCAGACATGCTCAGTGAGATCTTAGGGAGCTGAATTTAAGTTTATGATCAGCTCTAGGGTTATACAATGGGGGAAATGGCAGCAGCATGGACACAGATCTCATACTACTGGTATAGGAAGGATAGGATTATTTCACAGTGCATAGTGGGCGGGGAGCAGCACAAGCGAGTCCATAGAACACGGAGAGCTCACACTGAAGCAGAAGCCCATAGAAAAACATAGATCAGTCAGAGAAAAAAATATGGTTGTGACGTAGTTGTACACGCCCAATAAGGTGGTAGTACACATTCCCAAAGTAGGATTATGTCAGAGGACACCAGCTCGTCTATGAAGTGAGGCGCATGCGCAGTAATTATTTCAGTCAGCGCGAGCCCTGTGAGATGTTATCCCTGCAGCCTGTGGCACAATTTGTGACTACAGCAGCAGGGGACTTGGTCAACTCCAACCTTCTTATCCCCACCGGGATCGAGGACTCCGAGCTGGGCAACGCCCGTGTGCTGCTGGCTATAATGGAATAAGGTGAGCCGCTGCACCGACCGTACAGAACTGTACTCCGCTACTGCTCTGAGAGCGGTATACACAGCGCTAACTGAGGACACTGTACTGCACTGAGAGCACCATACACAGTGCTAACGGAGGACACTGTACTCCACTACTGCACGAGAGCACCATATACAGCACTTACGGGGGGCATTGTACTCCTCTACAGCACTGACTGCTCCATACTGGGCAGCATACCCTATCCATTGGGGCCCTTGGCTATGTGGGGCCCGTCCATCCCATAATTTCACCTGTCTGGGTGACCACAGTCACATTTGTAATTGGCAGCTCTGTGTTGGTTGTCCCCAAGAGTTTCATGCTGGCCGTATGACATTCTGTTTATTGATGTTACCGTACAGTCTCTTGTAATTCACCATCACTCTCTTCCAGTATAGCGCTTTCATGTTATATAGCAGTCTCTTGTAATATGTCTGACCTGACAGACACAGCATCGCTCTCCTCCAGTCTGGTCCTTATAACAGTCTCTTGTAACCTGGCATCAAGCTTTTGCAGTATAGCTGTCTCATGTCAATACTGCAGGTTTGTGTTATGTAACAGTCGCTTGTAATATCCCAGTCCTGTATTACCTGGTGCTATCTTGTAACACAGCCTGGTTTGCTTCTCCTGACAGTCTCTTGTGATATGGCAGTCTGACATTACTTGGCAATCACAGCTCTCTGATAATATGACAGTCCTATGGTAATTGACAGTCTCTTGTAACATGGAGTCACGCTCCTTCGGTGTAGCAGTCTCTTGTACTTTTGTAACTCTTGGTGTTACTTGTCAGTCTCTTGTAATGTGAGATCACTCTCTAATAATGTGACAGCCTTGTGTTAATTTGACAGTCACAGGAGATGTAGTGTTACTCTCGCTATAAAGCAATGTTGTTTTATGAACAGTTTCTTGTTATAGGGTCATCAAGTAGAGCTGTCTCATCTTACATGACAGTCTCTTGTAACCTTTATTATAGCTGTCTCATGTTACATGGCAGACTCTAATAATGTGTCAGTCTCTTGTGATATGGTAGTCCAGTATTACCAGCAATCTCTTGTAACATTGCCTGATTTGCTTTATCTGCAGTCTGATATTACTTGACAGTCTCTTATAGCTTCATTCTCATTACCTGGCAGTCTCTTGTAGTACCTGCAGGCTGTCTCTTGTCATGTAATATGGTCCCCTCACTACATTGGCCCTTAAAGGGTTGGTCACCAGATTTGCTGTTACATATTACTGCATAGCATACATATTAAATTTGTAATGGTGGCTATAATATCACTTTATATAGCATTAGTATGATTCTTACCTGGTTGATTTGATAAAATCACCTAATGATGGAGAGCCTCGTGATGGTGGAGGCGATGGAGAGTGTTTGAGAGCTTTGTGATGTTAGGGATGATGGTGGAGGAGATGGTAGATGGAAAGCTGGTGACTGCTGATCATAGGATGATAAAGGAGAGCTGGCGTCGGATGGTCCTTGCATTTGGTTTTATAATTAGAGGTTGGGAGCTTCATGATGGCAAAGGTGATGGTGGAGATTAGGCTCCCAGCCTCAGCTCCTTACTCATAAATGAAAATTTGTTAAAGGCCTGTTGTAGTGAACCTAAGGACCATGGCCATCGTTCTTTTGGTGTTATCAGATCTTCTGCCTCAATTGTTTGATGTTCTATTGGCTGTGGAGAATACAAGAATACATTATGTGTTAATATAGGGTTAATAATTTATATATAAAGATGCTTCTATTTCATATGAATGTACAACCCATTTAAGTGAGGTGGGTATTACCAAGGGGATAGCCCCCCCCCCCCGTTATGGCCAAATAAACATTTCATAATATAAAACACATGATGGCTCTGAAATATGCACATGGCAGAAAGGAACATTTGTTGTAAACATAATGGTGATAATACTTACAGTCCTCAGTTGGTATGGTGGTTTTGTTTCCCTGGCTTCCACTTTCTCCCAGTTTGTTTGGCGGAAAAATGGATGTTCCCTGATGTTACTGACGGCTTTTTCCCTTTCCAATGGATGTTCCTGAAGGAGCTATAATATAGACATGAACAAAAAAGTAGTGTTAGTTGTAGAACTACAATTCCTCCACGCAAAAGCCCTGTTTTTTGATATATAACTCTCACAGCTGCTGTTCTTCTACTCTGTGAAATACATGCTGTACCCTAATAAATATGGTACATTTTACCACAGTTTTAGTAAGATTAACTTAAAAAAAAAACATTTTTTAGGCATTTTACCACCCGAACACAATTTTGCAGCTTTAGGTGTTCCGCTGGTTGTCTACATAAATCCCGTTGTCCCCCTCTTATCTCTTGGGAACACCAGATTTTATATCTCTAAAGTTTGGCTCTTCCCACAGATGTGGTTGTTGAGGTTTATGTTTCTTGCTGCTTCTCATGCCCAGTCTGGATCCTGACAAATAGTGCTGCAACGTTTCCAGTCTGGGAATCTATTTCTTTCTGTTACAATTTCTCCCCTCACCCATCTGAATCTCTGTGTATACTTACCTTTAATATAAAGTCTCTAAGGTCATCCGACATACTGGGTGGGCAAAGGACGGTATTGCGACTTGATATCGCATTTCTGTCTCCGTTTTCATCGCAAAACGGATATTTGCCAGTTGCCATCAAATAAACCAGGACTCCGAATGAATAATAATCCACACTTGTATTGTATGGGATATTGAGGCAAACCTGCAGATAAATGCAAGAAAAAGGAGAGGTTAGAATATTGTTTACATTGCATTAGGTGCTGATTACAATATCAGTAAAACAATATTTGTGTAGCAGGACAAATACTTCAATAACAGAAGCATAAGGTGGGTACAGAATTACTTACCTCAGGAGCAATGAATCGGGGTGTTCCAGCTAGACCAGTAGTTTTGTTGGCTCCAAAGACGCCAGTCACTGCCAGGCCAAAATCTGAGATTTTAATGTGGCCGGCATTGTCCAGGAGAATATTTGCTGGCTTTATATCTCTGTGAAGGGGAGGAACAAATAGGAAGGTTAGTAAATAGGCCGTTATTGGGCAGAGAAAAAAATTGCAATATAAACATAATAAGAAGTATTATCAAGTTTTCAAAGAATTTATCCAAGTCCTTACCTATGCACAATCCCTAGGGAGTGGAGGTACTGCAGGCCACACAAAATCTCTGCGGCGTAGAATCTGAAGAAGAACAAAGAATGTTAAGTGTTAGTGTTAACATCACTGACTAATTACAGCTTAGACATAACAAAGCAACTCTGCATTAAAGATATACTAAAGTGGGGTGAGGGGTGGATGTGGGCATTCTTTTCCTAGCAGGTAAAATCATGGGAACGCACTGGCTAACAAGTTTGAGGTGATCTGATAGCTGAGCCAGATGATCATTCATTCTTCTTCAGAAAGATGTTCAGCTTCTGTAATTTGTCTAGATATGATCTGGACTTTACAAATATGAACATCCATTAGAATGTTTAATGACATCTCCTGGGTTTAGGTCACAAAAGGTGAATTTATGACTTCTGCTCAGACCAATCATACTAAGCAATCTTCTCAGCTTAACGGCTGACATCTGACTATGGATGTGGGGGTGCCTGCGGCCATAGGACTTTGTTATTTCTGCAATCATTCTGCAGTTTTCTTTCTTCTGATGTATCTAAAATCAATTAATTTCCCTATTTTTATCTCTTAAATGATTATAGCAAGTAATCTTACCTTACAGCGCTCTCTTTGAATGGAGCAAAAGTTCGTATTAGGCTACGAAGATCTCCTCTGCTCAAATATTCCATGACGTAGAATAGATGATTCTGTATGAAAACGGGAAAGAAAGATATTGGTTAGCACAGAGTGCCATGTGCAAGACTTCTGACATAAAGGGGAAGTTGTAGGAGCAGAATGATGACCACACAGGTTTTGTGAAAATGAAAAGTGGATGATATTAGGACACTTACCTCTGTCTGGAAGGCGCCATGTAGGTTGGTTGTGAAAGGGCTGCTTCTAGTCATCTGCAGCGCCTGGAGTTCTACCGTTGCAGTGTTGGGATTGTTCCTCAGCAAACATCTCTTTTCCACCATCTTCATGGCCAGTCGCTGTTCACTGGCGGGATGAGATACCAGTACCACCTGCAGAAGATAGAGAGTTAGAATGCAAAGCTATTACAATAGCATCCCCCCCTCCCCCCACAGTCTCATGTTCTCTAGTATGGAACAATCTTCTATTTCCTTCCTTTACAATCCATGTGATGTGGAGGAAGCGCTCAGGGTTCTTTTCCAGAGTCATTTCAGCATTTTATAATCCCTAGCTGGGGATTCCTCATCTGGTCATGTGGCTGAAACTGCCCTAAAACCAAAATCTTCCATTTACATGTCACAAGCAGTTCCTGCAGCCTGCACCCATCTACCTATCCACCTACCCCATCCCAACACGCTAACCAACCATTGCTATGTTGGAGCTGAACCCCAGGAACCAATGAATGCGACTCGTACTCTTTAGCAAATCAGTAAGGTGAGAAAAGCAAGCACCTGCATCTGATCCGCCTCTTGAATATCCCAGTACAGTGGAGCTTAGACTGGGGACACCTACGACATTCACACCCCTTACCCACACCTGACACTGGCAGACATCACAGGGGGCAGAAGCTGGCTGTCTTCCTGCCCCATGCAGGAGCTCCTGTACAGTATAGGATGGCATCATAGGGCTGCAACATAGGAAAGAAATATAGGAGTCCTTCACCTGCAGGGGGGTGAAGGGTTCTTTCCTCAGGACATGAAATAGGTGCCCAGAAACTTGCAGCTACAAAAAGAGCGCCCCCTGCATTTATCAGCTTCACCTGTGCAGCGCAGGGACCTGCACACTAAGCACTTCACCAGATTATACCTCCAGAGCCTGCGCGGGGTCAGCACATTATATGCTGAATTATTGGCTAGTTTTGGGCCTGAAAAGAGCAAATCTGGTGACCAACCCTTTAAGGGCCAATGTAGAGAAATGGCATGGAGGGGTCCCAGCAGAGCACAGTTCCCTCAGTTAGTGCCGAGCGCTCTCAGTGCGGTAGAGAAGTACAATACCCCCAGTAAGTGTTGTATATGGCGTTCTCAGTGGAGTAGTGGAGTACAGAGTCCTCAGTTAGCACTGTGTATGGTGCTCTCAGTGCAGTAGCGGAGTACAGTGCTGTGTGGTCGGTGCAGTGGCTCACCTTATTCCATTGTAGCCAGCGGCACACGACGTTGCCCAGCACCCAGTCCCTGGCTCCGGAGGGGATCAGCTGCCTGCTGCCTTCGATCTATGTAAATATAGAAAATAGCACATTAGGCTTTGCAGTATATTGCAAAGATACAGCATTTACAACATACTGCTCGCATGTAGCGCCTTTCCTAAATGTTTCCTAAACCCACATTCTAGCAATTACTATAAAATGGACTAGCACCGTTGTTTAATCATGTCACAGTCCCACTGGTAAGGTCCTAAAAATGAACCATCCTTATAACACATATGAGAAAATGTACATAAAGGTCCAAAAGGTGAACCAATTGCATAGCACATAAGGAGAATGAACTGTAACTCCAGGAACTTGTATCAAGTGAAAACAGGAGTGTGTAACACAGGAATATGTCCAGCTCAAACATTCAAGATATTTTCTGAATTTGTTTCCCCGCAACCATGGTCTTATGCCACAGCGGGTACAAAGATGTGGACGCCTCTTTGTCTGGAGCAGGCTGTATCTCTGATGCTTGGAGTAGATCTAGGTCTCTGAGAATCTGTTCCCCCTCTTCAAAAGATGAGAATGAGAAAGTCTTCCCCTGTAGTTGAAAAATCAATTTCAAAGGAAAGGCCCATCTATTTAATCTTGTGAGCAATCAAAATTTGCAATAGGGGTTTAAGGGTCCTCCTGCGTTGAATAGTAAAAGGTGTTATGTCAGAGAAGACTTGTATTTGGTGACCCTCCATCTCGATCAAATCCATGCTTCTAGTGACTTTTAAGAGTGCTTCCTTAGTAGTAAAGTAGTGGGGTTTAACAATAATGTCCCTGGGTGGGCCATCCGGTTTGGGGGCCACAAGAGCTCTGTGCGCCCTGTCAAGTAGTAGATGTGATTCTGGTAAATCTGGTAAATTGTGAAGAAAGCGACTCACCGCCTCTGTAATATCCTTAACCGATTCAGGGAGGCCCCGGATCCTAAAGTTATTTCTGCGGGATCTATTCTCCATATCATCCAGTTTAAGCTGCATGGTCGCAAGCTGATCATGAAGGATCTGTATCTCTTTGGAATTCTGAATAACACAAGTCACCGTCTCATCCACTTCTTTCTCAAACATATCAATTCTGGCGCCCAATGATTGTAAATCCTGCCGTACACCCGAGGTAATTTTCTCGGTAGCTTTCGCTAGCTCTGATTGGAGAAGACCCGCCAGATTCGAATAAAGCCGATTTTCTGCATCCGGAAGCAGAGAGAGGGGAGGACATGCTGGAGGGTCCTGGCTTAAAGCTGAGAATCTGGAACCATGATCAAACTGATGAAGGGTATGATCAGGTGAAGCAGAATCCTCTCCCTGCAAGCTATAGAGACAGGGAACTACAGGAGAGTGTCCTGGGGAGGGGGGTGAAGCAGCAATCTGAGGGCTGGGGGAATCCAACATGTCAGGACTGTCCTCTGGAGCACTCTGGGGCAGGGATCTCTCTCCCCCCTTATCCCCTCTAATCCCCCTTGTACCTGAAGGGGAGCCGATTGCTCCCTTCAACTCCCCTGGGGCCTCACAGCTGTGTGGATCCGGAGCGGTCGCCATCTTGAGGGCTGGGCGCACAGGCTGAGACCGGGAAACACGGTCTTTTGCCTTGTTCCCGGCTTTCTTCATCACCCCAAAGTGCTGAGCCGGGTCAGGAGAAAAAAAGGCTTCCTGCTGTGGACGTGGCTGCCGAGTCTGTCTGCAGCAGGGAGCTTCTCTAGGGACCGGGGAGCGCCGAGCCGATCAGCAAGCAGCCAGCTTGGTCGGGCGGCACATGCGCACTCAGGTGAATAAGATTTGGATAATTGAACACACCCCAAAAGGTAAAAGAATCTAGAAGTGAATATATATTGGTGATTGCAGCTTTCGTCATTTTTGCATAGATTTATAGTATATAATGATACAAATAGTGAGATGAGCGCCAGAACCAACAGGATGCATTGGGAAGGCCAATCAAGAAGGACATTTGAACCCAAATCACAGTGATGCAGAAGGAAGAAGCTGGGAGAAACCAGAAACTGAAAACCTGTATATTTTTAAACTACTCAGTGAACTCTCCCACAAAAAGACCTAATCTTTACAAATTATGTGCAGAAGGAAATCCAAACCTTTAGCACATCGCCAGCAGCGACTCTGTACCAGCGCATGAAGATCTTTTATCCTAACTTTTGTATTACTGATGGGTGACTTATGGTTGAGTTAATGTAAACAATTGATCTGAAGGGTCTCCAAAAATGTGACACCTAGATCCCTTTCCTATTCACCTATATGAGGTATAAACTCACTTCTGAGAGATCACATGGCGGGCATATCCGCTGCCCCGATAGAGAAGTTCAAATAGTCCTATGGGGACGGTGCGGGAACCAAGTGGGGGAGCAACACAACAAAATGTTGAAGTTTGTGGATTTCCAAAAGCACAAATCATAATAAAAAAAAAAAAAAAAAGAGGATTTTCCCTTATTTCAATCAAAGTGGTCCACTTCTGTAGATGAGGGATGGGAAGTTGAACTCAAGCTGCTCCATGTTGTACTAAAATACCAAACAGAGAATCATAGATACCAGACTAGAAACAAGAACTAAAGAGGAAATATCTCCCCTTCCAAGTCTTCATATTGTAGGATATGGGTGGGGAGGATATAATTATTTTTAATATTATTAAACAGGATTTATATAACGCCAATATATTACGCAGCGCTGTACATTAAATAGGGATTGCAAATGACAGACAGAGACAGACAATGACACAGGAGGAGGAGAGGACCTTGCCACAAAGAGCTTACAATCTAAGAGGTGGGGGAAGTAGCACACAATAGGAGGGGATGCGGCTTGACCCAACATCATAAAACTGATGCGCGCAGGATGCTCATGTCATTGTGTTTGCTTGAAGGCCTAGTGGGGGAAGAAAAGAGGACCGAGTCACCCCTTTTCTTTGCTTCAATTTGCAGTGGGACAGAATTATCAGTATACTCCTTAGGAGTATAACCTCTCTGCACCTACAGATACTGCAACCAACTTTATTACCTCCTGACACTAGACTTTGTTGGCATTTATGTAATGTTCGGGAATGTTAAGGGCCTCCCTTCCCCAGTTCTATTTGGGGGTTTCTCCTCTCCTATGGAGTAACTACAAAATCTTTGTACTATGTATGTAATTTGTATATACAGTACATTGAAAACTATATCCGGGTTTGTCCTGTAAAAGGCCAAAAATGAAATATAGATGGAGGTTTTAGGTCCAAACTTTCATTATAGATCTGCTATCTTATCAAAGTGGACGGTGATACAGCAAACATTGGCATGTTACCTATTGGATGGGCTTTCATTGAGTTTGTTTGCTCTCTATGTTCCTATTTGTTACATGCTGAAGGTTCAGACAAGCTGTTTCCACTAATGGAAGACTTAGTAGAGCCACAGGTAGGTAGGTTTGGTGATTAGATTCACCCTAATGGGAAGAAGCATTAGGCCCTGTAGCGGTAATCCCGAGTGTGACTCAGGGTGGATTTTATCTGCAAAAAGTGGTAATCCCGAGTTACACTCGGGGTCAGTTATACACCACCCCTGTCCTTCCCTTAGTATCCTATTTTATATTATACAGATATAACACCAACCACTGTTCTTACATTAGTATCCTAGCCCATAACACCCAGATGTAACATCACCCCACTGTCTTAAACTGGGTACACACTTCCAATAAATGTCGTTGGAAATAACAACTAACGACTGATCGTCCAAGAATCGTTAACAAAAAAGGTGCACAACAACTGACCAACGACGCCAACGAATGAGGATTGTCGCTGGAAATGAACGACCATCCTGCCGGATCTGATTGAGTGACGATAGTTCACTATCTATTGTGTGTACAGTCGTATAGTGATCCTGGATGGTTCTGCAGTACACTTTCTCCTTTACATGTCACTTCCGGCATCATTCAAACGATCGTATCTAGCGCGTGTACATTATTGGTGGATTATATTTGAACGATCGTATCATTACAGCATGTACAGATCTGTGCACAATACGATTGTTGAAAAATAATCGTGCATAATTGTTGATCGGTCGTAATCGTTAGTTTTCTAACGATAATTATTGGAAGTGTGTACCTAGCTTTACCCTTAGAATCTTATCCTATAATATACAGATATAACATCACCCCACTGTCTTACCCTAAGTATCTTACCCTACAATATACAGATATAACACCATCCCGCTGCCCTTATATTAGTTTCCTTCCCTATAATAAACAGATGTAACACCACTCCACTTTCCTTTTCCCTATTATCCTATCCTATATTATACAGATTTAACACCACTCCACTTTCCTTCTCCCAGTATCATATCCTATTTCATACAGATATAATACCATTCTACTGTCGTTCATTTTGATATGAGAGTGCTGCTATATGGGACACTGCACAATCATTGAAATACAGGAAACCATGCACTTCATGACAGAGATAAATGAGCAGACAAAGGCAAATTATGCTGCCCTGCGAAGTGTTTAACATTCACATGAGGTGGTCTTACATCATGACTTTACAGGGAGCAGTATATCTCCTAGTTAAGAAATAGGAATACACACAGTAGGGGTGGCAATGCTGAAAACTGAGCTGGCATTGCATTGTGAGTTATATCAAGTAGGTACTCCTGACTGGCAGGACCACCAGCTATTTACAAAACATTGTTCCATATGTGTTATAAGAATATTACAGCATATTATATATACAGCATATATAATACGGCTATTCACATCAACACCGAGTGAACATATTTAGGTTAATGCCAGCAGGGACAGAATAGGGAAGAATGTAGTCCAATATATAAACCAATGTTCTCATCACTGTGACTTGAATATGAGAGCTGATTTCGCTAGGTAGGCACTTTTACAGTAATATCACAGTTTTATTTAGAGACCTGAACAAAAACCTTTATGCCCACTCCTTTTTCCTACCTTGCTTACCCTAATATATATATCCCAAAAATTAGCACTTTAAAATCTACATACAAAATGTATTACTACTAGCTATAGTTACAATAAATCCAGCAGATTGTAATATAAAGGTTAATGTCATAATTCATAAAAGTTAATGTTAGCTGGAACTAAAAGTTTCAGAAGGTGATACAAATGATTCACAATATTCTTTGTACAGCAATACATTAGTTAAGGACACAGCATCGGTGCTAAGTTGTATCACATTGATCCATACACCAGATAGCATTAATTATTAGCTATCAGGGTCCCCTAGAATCTTTCCATAAAATGTTATTTATTAAAAAAAAGTAGCATGGTGCATGGTAAAGTTCTGGTCATCCGAATTTGGAATGTACTATGCCAGTTGTCAGGTATGGATAATGAACAATATAAACTAACATGTACATGCTAGCAGATTTATTAGTAGTAGCAGATTAAATCCATGAATGGGTCCATAGGGTCTATTTATAACAATGCAAAATGCATATTTATTAACAACACGTGACAGCATTGGGTAATTCTAATCTAAAATAAACTATTGGAGAATATTTCCTATTAGAATATGAATTAGAAAAGGTGCTGATATCCATGAGATGATAGTAATTCTACTTGATAAGTGAAAATGAGTTTCTCTGAGTGCTCTAGGTAATGTAACTGTTTTCCCATTGCAGACATTTTTATCAAAGTCATCCTCTGTCAGATTTCTAAGATCTTTAATCCATTTTAAAAGCTATTGAGTCTTTTTTTTTTGTCAGAGCTAACCAGGGATTTATTTAAGCAAGGCCAGTGAATTATAATAACAAGCACCCCACTCTTTGAATGCCAGACATATATATAAATAATCAATATATATAAAAAAGTGAACATCACATCCATTTTCCAGTAAATAATCCATGAGCATTAATTTAAAATCCATGAGCAATACAAATACGTAGAAAATAAAATTCCTTTACAAGCAAAAAATACATAGGCTTTGGTCCATTTTATGTACAGTGCCACTTAATGCACAGCACTGTATAATATGTTAGTATTATATAAATACTGTTTAATAATACCAGTTAATAATATTTTAATAATGATATTTTATTTCATTTTAATTTTTGGTGTGTTTTAAGGAGAAGCCTCCAATTGTATAATTGCAGTCAGGTTGGAAAACAATTCAAAATTTTTTTTGGTAGCTGTATCCTTTTTGCTGTCCTTTCCATTTTTGGCCTGACTTGCACATTGTTAAGTGATTCATTAAAACACAAATCACTAGTCTTTTAGAGAAACTGCCTTTAGGAAAGGACCATATAAAGGGAAGGTCATTCTTTCCCAGAACTTTTTTTGTTGTTCGTTTTTAAAAGGCAGACATTACATTTTTTGGTAAAAATATAGATTCAATGCTCCTTGACAATAAAACTTAAATGGGTTAAGAAAGGAAAGGAAGTTAGGGAAGTATTAAATCTATATTACCGTTTTTCCTGTGTGCTAAAGTTTTTGTAATTTTTACCTTATTGTTGTTTTGTCAGAATGTCTCTGACAAAAGCACACAGTTCTATTTTCTTTATTTTATATCTGATCCATATTCCTTTGTTTGGGATTTACTCAAAGGGGAGGTGTGTTTACTGGAAGTTACTCAAGGAGGGGAGATAGGTGTACTTAATATTATTAATATTTTCCTATAATCTGAGAAGGTCCTCTGACTTTGTTCACACCTGATACTGATAATTTTTTTTCTTAATCTAAGAATATCCCCCTACTTTTTTCATACCTGTAATCAGAGTTACCCGACAATAGGAAAATATTACCAATTTGTCATAATGAGTGTTTCAATTCTTCACCCTTTCATCGATTGTTTGAGTGGTTTATGAGCAACTTCCCCCTGCAGTCCAATTATGTGCTATATTGGGTATAGATACTGAGTTAAATGGATCAGACTTGTTTATGAGTACAGATGTTAACTTAGACTGATGAGACCTTCGTGAATAGTGAGTGATATAAATCAGTACCATTGTACTTAGGCTACCATTGCCTGAGGCTAGCCTCCACTGAGGACATCATCCTGAGACACACTTTTCTGGATTTGCTTCCATGTTTGCTTCTGGATAAACTTGTTTTGCTTCCTTGCAGTTGCCTATCAATGTGACCTCTCCCAGAAGAACAGGAGGATTCAGTGTACCTGAGTGCCCAAGCCTTGAAGTATGTGCACTATTGCGGTCTGCAGCACACGGTAATAGTTAGTCCCCAGCCCGAGACTCTGCCAAGCTGGATGCATATTCTTGTAAGGTGTCTGCTTCACAAGGTAATGGTCAATGCCCAGCACGGGATCCTGCCAAGCTAGACACATATTCTGGTACACTGTCAGTATTGCAGATACAGCACAGATGGGGAGGATCAGTCACGTGCACCTCACTGCATAGCAGAAAGCATGCAAAGGGATTGGCAGGCATACTGCGCAGACTGATGAAATGTGTGTAGTCTGATGATGTGGTGATGGCTACAGGTAGTGTATCTGATAATATAGATATATAGTAATATAGAATAATCAATGTGACAGGTCTGTCTTATGTCCTAGTATATTTTATAATTTACAACAATAATCCTCAAAGTATTATTGACATACGTTTTTAAAATGCCCAATAGGCCTGACTGACATGTGCATCTCCTGGAAGTGACATGTGCTGATTTTAATGCATGTGCCCTAGATATCCTTAGGAGACAGGCGGATTCCAAGGCCCACCAACCCACAGCTGTGAGTGTCTGCAATCAAGAAATACTTTAAATAAAGCCACAGAGTGCCCATGCCCATGATGGCCTTGATTGATGGATTGCTTGGGCATAAATCTTTTAAATCTATATTATTGGACTTTTTTACCACAATCATGAAAATTATGAACTGTTTAAAAAAGCACAAAAGACTGCGGGGAACTACCTAAGTTGCCTTTTTTTAACATATCAAAACTTATTAAAAACTTTTCTGAAACTTATTATAACTGTTGCAACCCAAAATTGTTTACAGATATATGTGGATAGATATAAATTATATATAAAATATGTGTGTGTATAGGTGCAGGAATGTTGTGTGTAAACATGAAACCTGTTTTTCTTTGTACTGGCCATCTGGATCACCTAGGGGGATGTCTAATCAGTGGTTATCAAGGAACCTCAACCAAGGAACAATAAACAAAACAGATAATAAAACATGCCAGTACACAAGATCTAGTTCCCATAACAAACTGGTTACCAGTAGGACCCGCAAGGGGTAATAAATCTATCAAGTTTGAGTTAGCAGAAGATGGATGAATAACTGGACAAGTGGGTTGGGGTGATGACCCAGCTGGAAGTCTTGTTGACCCCTAACCTTTGATTCCAGCTCCAGATTCACATATCAACGTTGTTAGGAGGTTCATCAAATTACATTAACCAATTCCAAGCTAGTGGGGTGTGTGTCAACTGATGGTCATCATACAGAACACACCCACTAACCAATCCAGGGGTCCCCAATGTTACCGAATGGGACTTAACTATATAAAAGGGAAGCTGGGATAATAACAGAGAGTTCTTAGAGAATCAGGCTCCTGGGGTACCCATTGACATCTTTACAGTATCTATAAGACATTCCTAAATGCATTCCTATATTGTCTATTTTTTGTCCATGTTCAGTGTTCTCCCCAGCCCCTTTTAGCTGGGCACACCACCCGGCAAATTTCAGCAATCACCCGGCTGTTTTAGGGGGGTTACTGAAGAGTTAGGTCACAAATCAGGGGCTTCCACCCGCCTACAATTTCTCTCCACCCAGCTTAAAAAAAATTCTGGGTTGAGCACTGATGTTATTATTGTTATATTGTTTTGCTGTATTGTACTAAACAGGTATTAGATTATTACAGGGGTTTACTACTAATAACCTTATTTCCATGTGCTGTATATTGATTGAAGTTCCTATGTTTAGATATCAAACAATATTGCTGTGTACTTTGTTTCACCTTGTTTTCTTAATTAAACTGTTTGAGTGATTAGCTATAATTTGTGCATGAACCTTCTTTTATTGAATATCTATATGCATTGATAGGGGACATAATTTCCATGTTTATGCAGATAAATATTCCAAAATCAACAGTTTAAAAATATACAAATTTTCAGTTTCTGGTTTCTCCCAGCTTCTTCCTTCTGCATCACTGTGATTTGGGTTTAAACATCCTTATTGATTGGCCTTCCCAGTGCAGCAAAGTCATGTGACCCGGAGAGGTGGTGCCAGTCAAGGCCTCATACTTACATCAGCGAACCTGGGTGACCCAGAAATCCTGGAATGGATTTGGTTGAGGATTGAACACATTTGCTAACAAATTGCAAATTACTTTTAGGAAATCCATTCCAGGTTTTCTGGATCACCAAATTTACGGATGAAAATGTATCCTCACCAGCCTTGGATAGCTTTAGTCAGCCCCTTTTGTAAGAGATATTTGTTTGAGATCACACTCACATTGTTTTTACTATAATGTGATCTTTCATTGACTCAATGTTTTTTTTCTAGTATGTAAGCATGTCCCAATATTTATATCTGCTTATTCCTGAGATTGTTTTACCCCCTCCAAAGAGGTAACCAGGGTAATACCTAAATTATTCAGTGCATTACTATACAAATACAAACTTAAGACCTGTGCAGCCTATCCTGTATTACATCTTAAAAAATCAAAAACACAATTACATGATACATTACTCTAACACGGTATGCAATAACACAATTGTTCTCACTTACATACCAAAACTGGTGCTGATAGATTTATACAGTTAGGTCCATAAATATTTTGACAATTTTTTTCTAATTTTGGTTCTGTACATTACCACAATTAACTTTAAATGAAACAACTCAGATGCAGTTGAACTGCAGACTTTCAGCTTTAATTCAGTGACCTGAACAAATAGATTGAATAAAAATGTGAGGAACTAAAGCCTTTTTTTCACACAGTCACTTCATTTCAGGGGCTAAAAAATAATTGGACAAATTAAAAAGCTGAAAGGAAAATGTTTATTTCTAATACTTGGTTGAAAACCCTTTGCTGGCAATGACAGCCTGTAGTCTTGAACTCATGGATATCACCAGATGCTGGGTTTCCTCCTTTTTATATGCTCTACCAGGCATTTATTGCAGCGGCTTTCAGTTGCTGTTTGTTTGTGGGCCTTTCTGTCCGAAGTTTAGTCTTCAACAAGTGAAATGCATGCTCAATTGGGTTCAGATCAGGTGACTGACTTGGCCGTTCAAGAATGTTCCAATTCTTTGCTTTGATAAACTCCTGGGTTGCTTTGGCTGTATGTTTTGGGTCATTGTCCATCTGTATTATGAAATGCCTCTCAATCAATGTGACTGTATTTAGCTGGATTTGAGCAGACATTATGTCTCTGAACACCTCAGAATTAATTCGGCTACTTCTGTCCTGTGTCACATCATGGATAAACACTAGTGTCCCAGTGCCACTGGCAGCCATGCACGCCCAAGCCATCACACTGCCTCCGCCATGTTTTACAGATGATGTGCTATGCTTTGGATCATGAGCTGTTCCACGCCTTCTCCATACTTTTTTCTTGCCATCATTCTGGTAAAGGTTGATCTTGGTTTCATCTGTCCATCAAGAATGTTTTTCCAGAACTGTGCTGGCTTTTATAGATGTTTTTGAGCAAAGTCCAATCTAGCCTTTCTAATCTTGAGGCTTATGAGTGGCTTGCACCTTGCAGTGCACCCTCTGTATTTACTTTCATGCAGTCTTCTCTTTATGGTAGACTTGAATATCAATTCGCCTACTTCCTGTAGAGTGTTATCACATGGTTGGCTGTTGTGAAGGGGTTTCACTTCACCATGGAAATTATTCTGCGATCATCCACCACTGTTGTCCTCCGTCCAGGTCTTTTGGCGTTGCTGCGTTCGCCAGCACTTTGTTTCTTTCCCATGATGTACCAAACTGTAGATTTTGCCACTCCTAATATTGTAGCAATTTCTGCAGCTTAAAGATGGCTTGTTTCAACTGCATGGAGAGCTCCTTTGACCACATGTTGTCTGTTCACAGCAAAAACAGCAAAATCTTCCACATACAAGCACCCCCCCCCCCCCCCCAATCAACTCCAGGCCTTTTATCTGCTTAATTGATAATGACCTTGAAATAGCCTTTGAGTCATCGTCCAAATACCTTTGAGTCCCTGAAATTAAGTGATTGTGAGGCTTTAGTTCCTCAAATTTTTATGCAATCTTCTTCCAACCCATTGAAATAAAGCTGAAAGTCTACAGTTCAACTGCACTTGAGCCGTTTAATTTAAAATTATTGTGGTAATGTACAGAACCAAACTTGGAAAAAAGTTGTCTCTGTCCAAATATTTATGGACCTAACTGTATATCCATTTACATTCAGCTTCTAAACATGTCCTAATATGTTATCTTCCATCAAGGCCTTCAGTGTTCACTGTGAAAAGTCATCACTATCAAAGTGGTGAACCAGGGGTCGGCAAACTCCGGCCTTTAGGCTAAATGCAGCCTAGCCGGTAGTTCGTTCTGGCCTAACGCCCCCTGGCCGATCCAGCCTAATGCTGGCTGTCTCCAGAGCTGCGGGGCGTCATTAGGAACTGCCGGAGCCGTCAGAGATCTGGTGCCGCCCCCTTGCAGTTGCTCCCCTATTTACCACTACCGGCGTTGATATGTTCGCCGCCGTGGTATATAGGGAAGGCTCCCTGAAGGTAAATCCCTCTCCTCTGCAATGCATACAGAGGAGAGGGCTTTCACTTCAGGGGGCCTTCCCTGGTGGTGGGTGGAGCCATTAGGGCGGGTCTGGCGTAGTGTGCTCCCGCCCACCCCATAAATGGCCTAGCGCCCATAAAACTTTGCCTACCCCTTTGGTAAACAGTCAAAGAATGGTTCTGCTAGTAAAGGAAGATCCCTATGTCCAACTTGGGGGGACGGGGCCTCTAGGGGGCACTACGGCTTGCACAGTGGTGGTGTAAGCCCTGAGAAGGCCCAAGGCGCAGAGTCTAAGCTGCAACCAGGTCTTCTCCAGAGCCTCTAGTGGTGAGAATATTGCACTGCTGGTTACTGCCAGCTCACGGTCCTTGGGCACACCAGGGTGGGCAGGATGATACACGGTACCAAATCAGTAAGCAGAAGAATTGTCAAGGAAGGCCGGGGTGAAGGCAGGCAGCAAGCAAGAAAGGTCAGGTCTCAAGCCAGGGGTCAAATACCAGAGACCCAAGAAATACAGACCAGTAACACGGGGGCCACTGCACACACAGGGAACACGGGAGACACAAAAAGCAACAGGTGACATGGGATATCCACAGACAGAGAGGAACACTGGAACATGGACAAGGGAACTGGCAGGAAAACAGACTGGACAACAAGAGGTTAACACTGGAACTGGACTGAGGAATATTGGATTAGGCAACAGGTGTACAAGAAATGCTCAGCAGAGCTATGGGGCTCAACACTAATGGAGACACATTGCACTACCGCTGTGACGAGTGCTGTGTCTGAGTTAGCTAAATAGCCAAGGATTTTTAACCCCCCTGGCGGTATTCCAGAGTGTGGCTCGGGGAAAAAAAACATGCAAAAAGCAGTAACCCCGAGCCACATTTGTGGTAGGTAAAATCATTTAAAAAAAACTCCACTTGCCTAGCATTCTCCAGCTTCCTGCCTGTCGGATCGCCTCCTCGGAACGCATCCTCTTGTTTTGTTTTTCTCCTGGTTTGTGCAGTGATATTCCTCGAGGTTTCCCAGTGACGTCGGTGCGGATGGGAGGTGGAGTGGGAAATTCAAATAATTTTGTATTGGATTCAATACAAAATAACTGTAAAGAATCCAAAACAAAGAAATCTTTATATAATATATATATAATTATATATATATATATATATATATATATATATATTGCAAAGTTATATTATATTGTAAAGTTATATTACAGTTTTCAGTATTTTATGCGCCCTTGTTTTAACAGATTTTTGTGGTTTTTTTACTTAAAGTTTATTATTAATTTTAATAAATATTGCACATATTTCGGTGAGTAATGCATAAGAGTTATAGGCCTACAATGTAAAATAAATTTCCATGCAAAACAATGTACGGACAGAATTAGAATGCCAGGAGGGGTAAAGAAGCTATTTCCTGATTGGCCGGCAGGATGGGCGAAACTGATAAAACCCGGAACAGCAGGCACGCTCAGAGTTAGAACAGCTTAGAAGCGCAGGAGACACCTTAACGAGGAAGAGGTAAGTGTGACAAGTCCACATACTTCTTTTACAAACCTATAATGATTGTCAATCACAAATCAACAGAAAGTGATCCCTACTATAAAACAGTTCACAAAATATTTAGGAGCTGAAAGCTCTCCACTGGGGAATGTAAAGGTAGAGGAAACACAGATGTAGTCACATTGGTTTCAAGCCCGATATCTGAAAGAAACTGATTGGTCTATCAGTCAAACGTTTACATGTGTTAGGGAATCTCTCATGGATATTAGACATGTAAATGTGATTCCAGCAAATGCTACAAAAAATCAACTTAAAACTACATAATTCTGTTATATATCCCAATGCTTGGACTGAGATGATTAAACAACAGTGCTAGTCCATTTTATAGTAACTGCTATGTGGGGATTAGGAAACATATAGGAAAGGCACTACATGCGTGCAGTTGTTGATGCTGTATCTTTGCAATATACTGAAGGGCCTAATGATCTATTTTATATATCTACATAGATCGATAAATACAAAAATAGAATTCTAATGATCCTCTTAGGATTTTGTAAAAGAGGGATTATATTGGTTGATGCTAAACCTATGCTCAGACTCTTCCAGTAGCAAAGCTGATCCAGTTCAAACAACATTAATCTCATATATGTAACTGTGGCACATAAAAACATGACACCGGTACATAGACAGAACACAATCCCCACCATTCCCTCATGTGCCTAGGTTGAAATTAAAGAAGCAAAAAGTAGAGAATTTTTTTAAGTGAGGTTGGGAAATTGAAATATATTTTGATGGCATTATGGCATCACTGCACAGAGAAGCAGCAGGTAGAGTTGAAAGTGACCCTGGCCTTTTTAAATTTAAATCAACATAATTCACTGAATTGTAATGATCAGGACCCCCATACCTTCTGTTCCCTATTGGATCTAGGATGTAATGTTAAGGACTCCCATACCTCCTGTTCCCTATTGGATATTGGATGTAATGATCAGGACCCCCATGCCTCCTGTTACCTATTGGATGTAATGATCAGGACCCTCATACCTCCTGTTCCCTATTTGATCTAGGATGTAATGATCAGGACCCCCATGCCTCCTGTTACCTATTGGATGTAATGATCAGGACCCCCATACCTCCTGTTGCCTATTGGATCTAGGATGTAATGATCAGGACCCCCATACCTCCTGTTGCCTATTGGATAAAGGATGTAGTGATCAGGATCCCGATACCTTCTGTTCACTATTAGATTTAGGATGTAATGATCAGGACCCCATGCCTGCTGTTCTGTTCACTATTGGATATTGGATGTAATGATCAGGACCCCCATGTCACCTGTTCTCTATTGGATATAGGAAGTAATGATCAGGACCCCCATACTTTATGTTCTCTATTAGTGTTTTGTGTATCATCACACCCAATCATTATTATGTGTAGGTGTCCATATTTAAAGATGTAACCCTTCCAGGTTAAATGTAAATTAAATGGAAAATAAACAGAAAATAAATATTACACTTTCCTTTCTTTCTGTAGACCCCTCAATCCCGCTGGAGATGTCCTTGATTGGGTCCCGCACCATCCTGTAATCCTCGTTTGTTCCCGCACAGAGGAATCGCCAGGCACCGCCATCTTTGTCGGTCCTCCTTCTGGCTGCGATGTCACACCCCACTATTATATTTTCCTGAATAAAGTGAGACTAAAATATTGTCACAAATAAAGCATGACTGAGCTGTACATTGTATTGTAAATTGTATGCATTTATTATTGTGACACTAAAAAAACACAACACAATAAAAAAAAAATGGTCAGAAAACAAATAGCTAAGATAAAAACATTCATATTGATTTGAACAATATGAAAACAAATCAGGTTAGTAAATGAAATGTAAAGGGTCAAATAAGTGACATTAAAGAAACAGATCTAATAGATAAAATAATTTATATGTAAAACTCTGCTTCTGTCAGTTCCTCTGTACAGAGACATAGGTCTGGCTCAGTGTTCTGTGTACAGCACTCCAGTATATGTCAGAGCTATATAAATGTATAGTAATAGTGTGTTATTGGGGGAAAATTAGAGTGTCGGCTCTTCTGTACATAGACTGATGGGACTGGCTCAGTGTAAAGCACTGTGATATAATAACACTATATAAATAACTCATAAAATACATGTAATTTGTGGGCGGTGTCCAGGCTCTAGAAGTATCCTTCTTTCACTATCACAGTCAGTATAAATGTGACCATATCAGGTGTTAGGACATATTCCAATGCCAAGTGATGGAGGATATTGCTGGAATGAGGTGGATGTGAGATTTGTAGTGAATTGTGCAGCATATTGGTCCTTGTGATTGGTCTAAAAATGTGAATATATTAGGCTGTTTTATATTTGATTATATAGGGCACTTATGTTATTATATGGCCCCTGGTTGCTGATGTTCGCGTACCACAGGTTCTCACTAATATGATAATACAGGAAATGAAGCGCCAACTCACTGCATTCTTACGGCTGCTTCTCACAGTCATGTGACCCAGGGAAGCACCCAGCATCATGTGACATTATAACGGTACGGGTGCTCTGGGCTGTGTATACCTAATTTAAAAACATTGGGTCAATAACTGGAGAATTTCCTGGAGAGATTCACACATGAATCACATTTTGTAGGTGATTGTTCCCACAGATATTCCTCTTTTACCTTCACGGGATGATAGCTCAGTACATGACCCTTTGTGTTCCCTGGCTTCATTAGTCGTGTCATTCTTCATCCTCCGATCTATGGGTGGGTAGGCTCCTCCCACAGGCTGGTTTTCCGCTGAAGTAATTTTACCGCGCTGGACTCCAGGTCTGCCAAGAGTTGGCGAGCTTGGTCTGCGGGAACTCGAGGTTGGCCTCCTGCCTCAGGACTTTGTCTTCCATCTCCTGTTACTTGGCCTCCAGAGCAGCTGCCACTTTCTCATCCAACTTGTTCATCTTGAGAAGGATCTCTCGTCATTTATCCTCCAGGATGGCCTTAGCATTGGGGTAGTCGGTCAGGGCATCCTTCAGGTCCTCCTTGGACAGGCAGAAAAGGTTGGATTAGCCTATGCTTTTTATGTTCGCTGTTCTGTGGTTCCCAGATGTGTTGCAGCAATGCATGATGTTATTTTAAAAGCACAGAAATAATATCATTGGTTAGTAAATGATCCGTGGGACCTGCAGGACCAATGAGAGGGCAAGGGGCATTGATTTTCAAAAACATCTTCACTCCGCCCCTCTTCTCCTCCTTCCAACTTATTGACCTATTCTGGTGGACTCATTGGAGGCAATGGTGGAGCCCGGGGCAAATATAAAGTGGGGCCCAAAATGAACAACCTTACAATTGTCTAAACTTCTGTCATTTAGTCATTTGGGTCCTCAGAGAAGTTGAGGACAATTTAGTAAAACTCAAATGTGGTGCACATGAGGTCCCTTGCAGAGGTCATATTGGGGAAAGGAGGAGATTCCTAATATGATATTTAAAGAGGGGAAAGGGATAACTGATGTTTTAGGCCCCTTCACTTGTCCACCCTGCCAGCAACTACAGGGGCTCACCAGGGTTTTGTGGGTAAATTTGTAAAAATTGCTAACATTGAATCCACAACTCATCCCTTGCTGTGTAAAGCTCAGGAGTGGAGGGAAAGATTACACTTATTAAACTTGTTACTGGATTTATTACATTTATACTGGATTTATTAAAGCTTTCCAAGACCAGAGAAGATAGACTAAGATGGGATGACCTGGGTGATCCAGCAAATTTCGAATGGATCTGGTCCAGCATTCAAAACATTTGTCACCTAAAAGCAAATTATTTTGAAAAAGTCTATTCCAGGTTTGCTGGATCACCCATGTTCTCCCATGGTAACCTATCTCAGGTGTAATATCTTTCATATAGGTATTTTATTACTTAATCATCCTTATTTTACAGGATTTATATAGCGCTTACATATTAGGTAGCGCTGTACATTATATAGGGGTTGCAAATGACAGATACAGACAGTGACAGAGTAGGAGAGCATCCTGCCCAGAAGAGCTTACAATCTAGGAGGTGGGGGAAGTATCACGCAATAGGAGGGGGGTATGGAGGGGTGGGAAGTAGTGAGGGTTTAAGAGAGCAGAAAGTAGGAGCAAGTCATTTGTAACCCCTATTTAATGTACAGACCTGCGTAATATGTTGGTGTCATATAAATCCTTTTTAATAATAAATTCCTGAGAGTCGGGCTATCTCCAGAAATGTCAGCTTTATTGTATGTTATGTTTGTTTTGTATTATAGAACTGTTGACCATTACAACGCTCTGAAAAGTCTCCCACCAAATCTCAGAAGTTTTGTGTTTCACACCACTGATACAAGACATTTTATGACTCAGGGTACAAATCCACTACAGAAGCCATTGCATACCTTTGATGTTGAGGATGCTTATTTCTCCGAAATAGTTCCCTTCTCCAAAGACAGCAAATTGTGTGATGCCATCATCGGCCACCACGGCCAACTTCCTATCTTTGTTGATGTAGATCTCCTGGCCAATGTCGCCCTTCTTGCATACATATTCCTCAGGGCTGTAGACCTGCGGCTTGAGCTTCAGCACCAGTTCCTCTAGCAGGCCCTTCTCACAGTTCTGGAAGATTTGCACTTTGCTTAAGATGGACGTGTGGACGCTGGCAGCCATTTCCACCCTCATCTTCTCGAGAAGTTTTTCCAATATCTGGTTCTCATTAGTCAGCTTCTTATTGATCTGAAGGTGGTGGTGCCAAGTAATGACTTTCTTCTTCAAGCTTTTGTTTACTTTCTACATCTTCTAATATTGTTATGATTATGAAAATGTATTCTTCCTCGTGCATGGGTGAAGTAATGTCGCCCACGGTGGTGAGGATGAGGGTGGAGAAGTAAAAGCTGCAAAATATACGGAGCTGTTCCAGTGGATGACCACGAAGATGTAAGCCATCAATTTGCAGATCCGAAATGCACTGGGATACAGGATTCGGGTATCTGTTGTCAAAAAAACTCGAAGAGCCGATGGAAGTGCAGAAAGCGATTAATCCTCACGGCTGGAGTGTGGATGCCAAACTTAAAGTAGAGAAAGTCGGTTGGGAGCACAGAAAGGAGATCCCGTACTGCCGGTCTTGTATGTCACCAGGAGCCCGTCTTTCAAAAATCATAAAGGGAATGTAAAGAATCCTTGTTAGGGGGTGACTGTATAAAACAAATATATAAAAAACCTCCCCATTAAGCTCTCCCTTAAATTTACCAACTTTTTAAAAAACACCAAATTACAATGCCTCTAAACATTTTATTCTCAGCAAAACTACCTACTACTTTTTAGGAGTATAGTACAGGAAAGGAGCACAGAAGGGTGATGAGTGCCAATAAATGGGCTGCTTCTAACGACAGAACCCACGGGACATCTTATGGAGGATTGTTACATCTATCCTAGGCAGGCTTGAACTGTTCTTGACTTCTGGTCCCACCATTTGGTTGATGCTTCTTGCTTATTTGCACTCATTGCCCTTCTGTGCTCCTTTACTGTGTGAACCTGCTTTGGCGTTTGGAAAGTGATACTAGAATTTGATTTTATGCTGTATAATTATATTTACTAGTCTCATTAAGCTTCATCCTGAAGAAGTGTTACACCACGAAACGCGTCAATGATACACTGGCACTTCTTGTGAGACATGCTATAACGTTTCCCATTCTGGAGCACTGCAAAAAATCAATGTCTCCTACTTTACTTTTTAATATGATGTACCAATAAAATGTTTTAACAGTTTTCTATATTCCGGTAAAGCTCAGTGTCTTTGCACATATCAATTTGGTAGATCATTTTAAAAGTAGCTCGCAAGTCAAGAAAGTGTGGGCACCCCTGGTGTAGAGGCTGCTAGTGGTTTTCACTGTTACTGATTCGACACTAGAGGGCAGCAATGTCTGCAATCATTTTTGTTTTTACATATAGCTTTACTGATTGAGTCAGCTGCGCACTTTCACAATTAACCACTAGGTGGCGAAGGCATTGATTTAATGGGAACTGAAACGAGTGATTTGATCACTTCTCAGCGAATTTCAGATGAATTGACAGGGGAATCATTTATAAATAGAGCCCATGGATATCGGAATCACTAGTGTATTTTATCTGTTGGTGATATTTTCCATCCCATTTACTTATTAAGTAAAAACATAAAATGTGTTCATTCTATATAAAACTGTTCTGAAGGTTGGCCACTCAATGGCAATTTGTGGGTACCATATACTGTAGGGCTGTCCGCTGGTCAGACAATATCCACTGTGCCATCCATAGATTATCCATAGATTATTATTAGTTGCACAGTATTTTAAACAACACATATCTTTCGAAATACTTATTTATCAAATTGGGCCCTGCTATGCTCTTTTTGCTGGCTGTAATACATAAAAAGTGGCCCCTGCATTTCATTTCTGGACACCCTGTGTGATTATACTGCTACCAATTAAGATAGCTATTAAAGTCGCTGATGTAATGCAGGTAGGGTATACACTCTCCAGTGACCCAAAACTTTTACTAGGGGTCACCTATGGAGCCTTTTAGGTCACTGTAAATCAGGTTTTACACATGTTGCAAGCAAATCCCATCGCTAAGTGAACTGGTCACTTGTATGGAAGCTGGTGATAATGTCCAAGATGTAGAGAGTATCACATAGGTAGTGCAGGCTGAGCCAGACCCAGAGGTAGCCATATTGCAGCTCTGTAATTCAGGACTTGGAGAGAGAAGGGCAGAGACATAGGAGGTCAGGCTGCTGAGATTCTGTTTGCTGGTTGTATTTATAAGCAAAACATGAGAGCATGGAAATGAGGAAGGGATGTGTAGCCCTGTTATGGGGGGGGGGGGGGGTCATGTAAATGACTCCCACTAACCAGGCTATGGCGCTAACCTGTAGATAACAGAGAGGATCCTGAGCCTATGTGGAAGAGTGAGGATGATAATAAAGTTGGCAGTGCCTCCACCCAGGACAGGGTCTCTGTTAGCAGAGGGGGCTCCCTTCCTGGGACATTAACCAGAAATAATAACACAGGAACAATCTATCTGCGCTACCACTTAGTCCCTAACAATCACACTAATCTGCCAATGCAACCGGACCTCTGCTACCTATGGGCCATCGGATGCCTAACCTATGCTAGGTGTGACTAGACAGGGGGTGCAGATCAGCAAAGATAACTGAAAAGGGCAGAGCACATATATATTTGTGTATATAGCTGATACACTGACTGTAGGTATACCCCAAAGTGATCTCTGATAAGATATCACATATACCTCATTAATACAGAGGGAATTATTATAATAATGTACTACACACAGACAAGGCAGTCAGTGTGTTCTGGAAGGAATGCAAGCACCTATCCTGGCTGAGCACATGTTCTCATCTCTGTCCCTGTACCTCCTGCAATTCTCTATATCCTGAAGGGGTTTCCCAGGCCACTATCAGGGGCAGGAAAACTTCAACAACTTTATTTGCTATTTACAAAGTTACAACTCAGCAAGCAGATAGAAAAAGGCAGACCCCTACAGATGGATATAGGGGGGTTCAAAGTGTGCCAATGCACGAGGGCCATGGATCGTCCTCAGCCAACAGGGAGCTCAAACTGGCTCTGCTTAGGGGCTCTTTGTAAGCTACGTTCACCACTGAAGAGAGGTTCAAAGAGTTAAAATTGTTCCTCCATCCTTAATGACTATGGTCAAATGTCTGCACCTCATGCAGGTAGTTTCTTTTATTTAAGTTCTGAAACACACAGTATTGTAGGAACTAAGAGCTCTATTTAAAAAATTATTCCCCTTTCAATTCGCTCATAAAATGTATTTCTTCCCTATTCATTTCTTATTGTGATAGCTGTGCGCTTTCAACAATTGGCCACTAGGTGGCAGAATGAGTCGTTTTAATAGTTGACCTGTAGGAGAAATACAACCATCTGTAAGCGAATTTCAGAGGAATTGATTGGAGGAATAATTTATGAATAGAACCCAATAGGTTAAATCTTACTTTATATTATTCATATAGAATATACTTTCCCCCCTTGTATTACTTGGGGGCTTGATGCTGTTTTGGGAATATTAAGTATTATCTAAATAGAAGACCATACGACTAGCAGCCAATTTGGTCCCGGCATTTGCTAAACTGAGACCCTATATTAGCTCAACAGCTCAACCTGGCACATTACATGGTGTTGCCTGGTATTGATAAGAGTCGAAGTATTGATAATGGTCGGTGTATTTGTAAAGTATTCAGGACTTCTGTATTCAATATACATTGATGACAATACAGCACATAATCCTTGGGCATATCTATCCTCTGAAGAAACTCATCTGTAAAATGTGTTGTGAAATTAACAAAATGGAATCATCATTTTTTGATCCTCTCTGTTACGATGTATTTGGCTTTATGTAAGTTTTTTTTTAAATGGTTATGGAAATTGTAATCTCATTTGCAAACAATAAAGATTTTGTATGTTTATATAAAAGTATCTGTTGGAATTCAGCCATTAAAACCCCTTTTTTACCCCAACAAGTAGATGATTCCTTTTGTCTCTAAATATTTAATTAGGACAATTTTTCAATTAGGGGGAGATTTTCTGCTAGTGGTTGCACAGCCCAGAATCACATAACTTTCTTTACATCTGTAGAAGCATTTCATGTACAGCTCGCAATTGTCTGGATCTGCTTTCAAACCAATTGTTAGAATTCCAATGTATACAGTCCATACAGAATAAATCCAAATTTAGTTTTATTTTATTTTCTCTACATTTTTCCACGCATTGAATCATCTTCAGATAACAATCTTTTGCCCCAGAAACTTCTGGAGCTGCATTGGCTCCAATGGACAGTCTAAACCAGAGTTTTTCAACCAGTGTTCCTCCTGAGGGTGCTAGGGAGTCCCTTAACTGATGTTGATCAACTGATGTCTAGATTTCTGTACCAAAAGTGGTACACTGTTGTTTATTAAATGTTTTTTTTTTCAAATTCTAGACCTGTAACTTACAGAAATATGTCCAAAACAGGGTCTAGTAGATATCATGGATATAATAAAGTTATATAAAGTTTGATACATGTAAAATAAAAAAATACATGTAAAACATGTAAAAGTTTGATAAATGTAATATAAAGTTTGATACACACAATCATGTAAAAAAAAATTAAATAAAAGACACAAAAATCAGCTTAAACAAGAATGCATAAATAAATAAAAATACTGAAAATGCAATAATTCGGTATACTGTATAGTAATATATTTTCTAAAACACCTCCCTAGTGTGGTAAATTTTAAAACAACGTCACATAACTATAGATATAACCACATAAATATATTTTGTATTATTTTGTATTGGATTGGATACAGGACTTTGTATTGAATCCAATACAATATATTTGTATTTCCCATGCACTAACATCATCAGCAATCACCGAGGGACGCGAATGCCGAGCGTTCTAATGCTTTCCGTACTTCCATGCAAAAATATTACATTACATTTTTGCATGGAAATTTATTTTAGATTGTAGGCTATAATTCTCAGGCATAACTCACCGAAATATGTCCAAAATTTATTAAATTTAAAAATAAACTTTAAAAAAAAAATTATAAAACATTTAAAAAAAAAATCTTGTGTGTAATGTAACTGTACAGTAGCTTATTTTATATATATAATAAAATGATATATATATTATATAGAGATTTCTTTGTATTGGACTCAATACAGCTTTTTTGTATTGAATCCAATACAAAGTTATTTGAATTTCCCACCCGCACCGACGCATGTAGCGACGTCACCGGGAAACCCCGGAGATCATCACTGCTATCCTTGGGAGAAGACAGAAGAGATCTCCGGAGAAGCTGCGACAAGGAAAGTGTTTTTTTTTCAGTTGTAATCCGATTGTCATACAATGTTGTATGACAATCAGATTGCACTGTGATGCTTCATTCTATTTTAAGCCACCCCGAACCAGGTCCGGGGTAATCGCCCAGGTGGTTAAAGAGAAAGTAAACTCATACCTCGTCCAAAACAAAAAAAAATACAATTATGTTCAATCCTGCAGAGCAGTCAATCGGTCTGGAGGTCTCTTCCTTCGGGTCCCGCGTCGTCCCTGCATAAGTATTTGGGCCGGCGCACCGGGTGCCACCATCTCTCTTCTAATGTCTTTCTATGTCAGCGGACACAGGCGCGAGATCAGGTGATGTAGATGGGGGGAAAACCCTATATAAACCCTTAATAAAAGGGTTGTCTACCCTTTTATGTAAAGTGAAAATTCTGCGCTTAGGTACGCGTAAGCAATTTGTTACACTGACTAAGTGACACCAGTGGTCTTTTTGGCTATCTGTAAGAGTGACACTCTTCCCAATGGCCAGCAATGTAAGAGGCATTCTTCTTACTGACCATCACACTAATATACTGTGATGTGTGGATATAATAATTTTTAGAAGGGGTTTCCTGAAGACCTGAAAGTTATTTCAATGGTTCCCCCATGTTAAAACGGTTGAAAAACTGGCCCATTATTCTCAAACAAGCAAAACACCACCAATTTAACTATTGAAAAATGAAACACATGCATGATGTTTTGCATTTTGTGATCATCTACAAATACCCTATTGTTCTTTCCTAAATATAAATGACAGATTCAAGCTGTTTATTTATGGTATGTTTCATGATTACCTCTCCTGCACATGTACATAGATAATTGTTTTAGCAACCAAACAGGATTTTCAAATTTTCATAATGCTGATGTGAAGTTGAATTCAGTCAAGCATATGATAAATTGATAGAATGCAGTAAGCTTAGTTTATTGATTTTGTATCACCTTTGCTGTGCGATAATAAACATATGTGTCTTTTACAAGATTCAGCTCTGAATAAACAGTGGTACTTATTAGTACATGGTTAATATGTGGCTTCTTGTACAAGGTTAATACATGGGTAATTATCTTTTAGTTCCTACTATTACTGGAATAGAGTTACTCACCGCAGTAGACGTTTATAGAGCCATCATTGCAGTGACTAATTCCATTCAGAAAATAACAAAGGCTAGAGGAAGAAATTTAACATACCAGAAGCATTATGCTAACAGTATTGGTCACAGTTGAAGCAGAGTGGAATCACACAAAGAATAGGACAGTAAGTGAGATTATCTTTTACCTTTATCTTCTGTGGTTTTCAAAAATTAATAGAATTAATTATTAAAAAAAAATAGAATTAATAAAAAAAAAATAATTAATTAACAGAAATAATTAATATGTGAGCTACCACATATTTAAGTGCAGTGGCTGTAGTAGCTTTCTTACCTAACAGCACTAGGGTTTTCAGCCTTGGCCAGGACATGTTCTTACCGTGTTGGTATGGGTTTTCTCATACATACCAAACACATACTTGCAGGTTATGGCCACATGTATAGCACCCTGTACATGTGCCAAATCTTGAAAGGTAAGCAGGATTGGGCACTTGGATGGGACACTGCCTGGGAATTCCAGGTGCTAAAGGGTATGTGCTTTGAGCCTAAATCTACATACACGCACTAGATGATTGTTGACTGAGATGAACAGTTATGTATATCACAGGTGAGGATCCAGCATGTGTACAATGGTTCACCAACACTTGCTCAACCCCCCCTTCATTGAGGTGCTCATTCATTCTCCTGTAACTGGAAATGATCACAAAAGATAATTTATAGAAACAAAAATCTAATGTCTACAGGGCTTTATGTAACAAAACATGTTGTTAATAACAAAACTGATATCAGGAAAAAGCCAGACAGAAGTACCCCTTTAATCCCCCAGAAGTACCCTCTGGAGAATAGATAGCACTGGCTAAGGATCATTGATCAGTCGTTTACAGGCTAGAGACTGCTTGGCAACATTGTGGATATATTAAGCCCTACATTTATTATATGGATTGATTTGTAAGGGATCACTCCTGGCTGTACTAATGCAGGATTGAAAATCCCAAGCTGCAAATGTAAATGAATATGACTCTTGTAAAACCAGGGAAAATCATTCTTTTCAATAGGATCAGTGTGTTATAAAACATCCTGTAAAATGGGTGTATTTACTAGGATGTTGCCAGTCACACCTAGGCACCTCAACACACTTCAAAGTTGTGTTAAATGAAGCTAGTTTACATGTATGTGATGTGCAGATATACATTGTTCACAACTCTTCCTATTGATTACAATAAAAGTGCATGAAAATACATGATTGTCCACAGCATAATAATGTTTCAAAACTTAAATAATGAAAATGTGTGTATTTACACTGGCGACCCTTCTCGATTAGAGAGAAAATAAAGAAAAATATCAAAATGTGAGCGCTGTTCCCAAAATCAACAAATGGAAAAATCTTCCAAAGGGGGACATCTGTTTACCACACCTCACTTTCTGATTTCCACTTCTCACTGTGCTGGACATTTGGGGAGCTAGGAGAACACAGGAAATTTTAATAGGCAGCATGGACACCAACAAAAGAAACATAAACACCATTTGATGATTAGGCTGTATTTGACTATGACCATTTTGTGTAAATATTGTCAAACAACTATATATATATAACTAACACTAACCCACTTCCCCCAACCCCATTAGGGTTTTGGTATACCGTTTCTTCATGATAAAGTTGTTTTGTGATTGAATCATCTCGTGCATGCCGCAGGGGGTGCTGGGAGTTGTAGTTTCGGCTCCTCCTCCCAGCATCAGTTTGTGTCTGTCTGGGATTCGGCTCATGGACGGAGCAGCGGCAGGGGTCGGAGAGAAGATCCCGAGTTGAACTCTGTGTGATCGGCTAGCTGGGAATCCGGGGCTCCGTTCAGGTACTGATCATGGCTGATCTGTAGGATGGCTGCTGTGCATTGTGTGTGTAACACTGATGTATATGATGAGTGTGTGATGTACCAGGCACTGTATATATAGGAGGAGGGGGTAGTTTCCTGTCTTTTTGCCCCTCTGCCATGGCAGTGTCTGCCTATAGATGCACATGGTGAGGGTGCCGGCCCTGTATTGGGGTGATAGGGTGTATGAGGAATAGATCCTTCCTCTGGGTGATCACATATACAGTTTGGTGTCTCATGCAGGGCGGATGCAGCTTATATTATCCCATGGCTGGACAGAACCAGGATCTGCCGGATCACTAATGGCCCCTGTGTTAAATGCCTCCTCTCATATTAATGTATTGTAAATATTTAACAACATCTTATATGCTCTCCAGATCTCACTAACAATGTGATTGTAACCCACTGCTTGGATGTTTGCGTTGCAAGATTCACAAAGAGTGAATAGCAGTCTGCGTGATAGTATTGTGAATGTTTGGATGAACTGTTCTAACTATTCACATAAAGACCATTGGTCGTGGCTGAGAAAACATGACACTGATTACAAATTTTAATATTTTTAAAGCTAAAGTTTATCTACTTGTAGCTTTCCTTCATTGGTACCTCCTCATCAACATTCTAATGAAATGAATAAATAATATACCCTTGTGTTTTCTTGGCATCCTTCCTGAAAAAAATGATCCCCATCTTACTTTCTGCAGCTTTTAATGCACACTGTGAGAAGCACATTCTGTGCAGTGAAATCAGAGTAAGCAATGTCAGTACAGGAGATCAGCCTATGTAAAGCTAAAGATAAGGCTGAGGATTTCTAACCAAAGGGATACAAGATGGACAAGTTGCATTTCATTGATTGCATTGTATTGATTAATACTTAGTTTTTGTTTTTCTTGCAGGGTATGAATATTTCCCCATTCAGGTAGGAATCCATAAATAACTCTGTGATTACCTATTTATTATGGACTGGGGATTGCGTGACCTATACGTGGCAGTGATTAATGGAAACAAAAAGGTGGCACTGGTCAAACCAGTTTAAAGTGTGGACAATAGGAATGTTTCAGGGCCGTCGTATGTACATATGGCTAAAACATGGCCTCATCAATGTGTATTCCTTTGCACAACCCCCCACTCCAGCATGGATGCAATAAATACCCCTTCCCCCAACTTCCCAGCATTAATTTATTAAAAAAAAAAGCACCATTTGTGTCCAAACTCTGCAAAGCTCCACAGGTGTCCTGTCTGACCTGTATACCCTTCTGCGATACCCACCTGCCTGACCTGT
>NC_092858.1:72336641-72342894 GCF_032062135.1 Pyxicephalus adspersus | reverse complement strand
CCACCTGCCTGACCTGTATACCCTTCTGGGATAACCACCTGCCTGACCTGTATACCCTTCTGCGATAACCACCTGCCTGGCCTGTATACCCTTCTGGGATAACCACCTGCCTGGCCTGTATACCCTTCTGCAATAAGATTTATTATAGGATTTATGACATATGATTTACGTATGAAGTTTTCCTATTACTGAGTTAAGGCAGAGTATGTAGCTATATAGAAGCCAGTGTGATACAAGTAAATGTTTGCAATACACCTAGCTGAATCCCTTTATTGTATAGATGTTTATTCCTATAAGTGATTTTTTTTTGCATTTTCATTTTAATGTCAGCTGTTGAACTACAAATTCTAAGCAGTGATTAAAATTAGATTGTCAGAACAGATCATTGTGTTAGGTACAGAGCAAAGTACATGCTGCTGGAAGTTTATTGAACCAGGTTGGGTAAATATCATCTCATGGTATGCCTAATGAAGGATTTTTTCTTACATCAGCATTCTAAAATTTGAGGAATCATTAAACAGACAAATGTGAGATTTATTCCCATATATTAATCTGTCATGTTTCATTGATTTTATCATTTTCCATACATTCCCAATTTTATACATAGCTATACTTAGCTTAACTTTTATAATAATTATTTCCTATTACAGTAAATAAAATGGGTATTTTGGGGAAATTCCTCCACCAAGGATTCAGCATTGCCCAATACTAAGGGAAGCTGTTCAGTGTTTTCTTTGAGAGACAGAGTGCATATAAATGTTGCAGACTGTAAACACACAATCATTTACTGATAATATAAGGTCTATGGGTACCTGGTAGAAGCAGCAGTGTCTTGCAGTTTCTTTGGTAAAATTCAGAGGAGCGGCAAGGTTATGGTTCAGTTACCCCTTCCTTATGCCAGTGAACTGTGCCTGTGGTTGAGAAGCTACATATAGCGTCTAACCCAGCTTTTCCCAACAATTAGGTCATGGAGGAACCCTTTAAATAACTTTCAGGTCTTCATGGAATCCCCTTACTATAATTACTATATACACAGTGCCTTAGTGTGGTGGTCAGTGGGAAATATGTCACACTTCTAGATAACCAAAAAGATCATTAGTGTCAGTGGTAAATATACTGATGATACTGACACAAATTAATCATTCCCCAAGGAACCCCTAACAACCCTAAGATTTCATGGAACCCTGGTTGAGAAACAGTGGTCTAACCTGTGGCCTCCCATAGGAACTAAAGGGATTCACTAGCATCCACCTTCAAATATTGAAATGCTAGTTCATTAATAACCAGTACAGTTTTTGGGGCATCTAAATGGCTGGCAAGGTGCCCCATGGGAACCTTGTTTCCACCATCCTTCTGAATTTAGATCCAGATTTATAAATGATGCTGTGATGTAGACATAGCTGAGCCAGACCATGGGGTAATAAATCTCATTTCTTGTACATGAAAATGGGAGTGGGGGGAATTCTGATTTCACCATGAATTTAGTGTTTGATCCAGCTGAAAAGAGTGTTGTTTCCAGCAGTAATCATCTAAGATTAATGGCCAGTTAAATTCTATTTTAAATATGAATATTTCCTAAAAATGTTTCCGGCACCTGACTACCATTGCTCACCTTGTAAACAGAAATCTGTTACTAGTTTGGTAAAATCAAAGCCTGGCAGTATGAGCGCTGCTCCAGTGGTGACACACATACTGTGAATAACACGCTGTGATATTCTTCATGGAAGGAAGTGATGTTCAATGCAGGGAAGTCGCTGCCTTTGTTTTGTTCTAGAAGAAACAATTCCTTTATAAAACTCGATCCCAGCATTTCTTGTCTGGATTTTTATAGATTGACAATAATAATTGCATTCTAACTGCAAATTTATATTTAATCAAATATGTTTTTTTTTTAAATTGCAGGCTCTTGATTCTACAATTGCTGAATTAGCGAAGCTATGGACAGTGGTAAGTAATTAATAATTAGTCATTGTCTAATAGTCATGTCAGCCTTGACCAGAGTGAGCTTTACAATTTACTGTCCTCAGCAACATCGCATAAAGTAACAAAGTACATCTCTGTGTTCCCTATTCACCAAGCACAGACATGATGGTGTTCTGGTTGTTGATGTTACATTCTTCATGTGTTAAGAGGGAATGGAGACATCACCTTATATGCACTGAGCAAAGAACATAATGTGGAATTTTGATATACTGTGTTGTAAAGCTTTCTGCTGACTGTGTGATGTTTAGGGATTAGTCAAATCCCCAGCTATCTGTTACCATCACGCCAGCTTATTTGAAAGTAAGGTGCTTACACAGAGAGCAGAGGATGGTCAGCAGATCCAGTCATTTATAGGAAAATTTGGGAACATTTGTAGAAACTCTTCAAACATAGCAGACATATTCTGTGACAACTTTCTTTAGAGAAGAAACATTTTTTCCTCTGACTGCTATTTGCCCCCAAGAGGAGGTAGTCTATTGGGAATTGTGATAGATGAACTGGCTACAGTCTTATAGGTTATGTAAACCGTAACAATGTCTCCTAATTGCTATGCATTCTGGTATGTCTGTTTGATAAGTAAAAAAAGAAACTGATAGAAACCTAAACACCTTTTCCTGTGTTATCTTCAAGAAGCCTTAAGGTGCGTACACACTTCCAATTTTTATCGTTCCAATCGAACGACGAACGATTGATTGGGCAAAAAATTGTTCGTAAAAAAGTAACCAACGACGCCGACGAACGAAGAAAGTCGCTGGAAACGAACGACCGGACCGGCGGATCGGATTGGACGACGATCGTTGAACATCGTTCGTGTGTACGGTCGTTCGTTGATCGTCCATGTTCAGAGCATGCGTGATGAACAAACGTCCGTTCACTTTCCTGTCGTGCACATAGTTCCTCTATCGCTTAAACGATCGTATCTATTGTGTGTACAATATCTACGAACGATCGTGTCGTTACCTCTATGTGCAGGATCGGTGCTATACGATCGTTCATATATATCGTGCAGGAACGTTCGTCGTTCGTTTTCCGACGATAATAATTGGAAGTGTGTACGTAGCTTTATTCTTATCTTGGACCACAGAATAAATAGCTTTTTATGTTGTAGTGATCTCAGAGTGAATGTAGCTGAGTAGTTAAAAAAAAGACAACAAGAGGAAGGTCACTAACACCACAAAAAGGGTTGTCAGCACAGAACAGAGCTTCTCTGGGTTGTTTGGCCTTTTTGACACCACATACAGGCACCCTAACCAGACTGAGGTTTATGTCACTGGGATACTAGCTCTTGATATAATGGGCCTGATTTATTAAAGCTCTCCAAGGCTGGAGAAGATTTTATTGGTAAAGCTGGGTGATCCAGTAAACCGGGAATGGATTTCAAGTCATTTGCTATGAGTTAGCGAATGTTTTCAATCCTGGACCAGATTCATTCCAGTTTTTTTTTTTTTTTGGATCACCCAGGTTCACTAATGAAAGTGTATCCTCTACAGTCTTGGAGTGCTTTATCAAATCAGACCCAATGTTTGAACAGGCCGTGGGAGCCTACGTAATTCAAACTGGGCAACCAAATAATCATAAATCATAACATTGCTTTTTATGCAGCTCTCATGTTTTTGGATGCAAGCTGGAGCCGTGCTTGCAGGGAGCTCCATCTGGGGTTAAAGCATTTAGTTATTTCCACTTTGTATCTGGGGGGGGGGGGTCTTTTTTCAGAATTGCAGTAGATCTGTTTGAAGCTGGAATAATCATCTGCAGGGTGTACAATATGCCCTATAATAGTGTTTTGTTGCACATTGTAAATCCATTGATTCCAGTGACAATGTAACATATTTGGAACTTCCATGTAAAGCTTCAATAGCTATCATTGAGGAATCAAACACTGACCCAGCTCTGCCTGTGTCATCCATGCCTTTTATGCAGTAACATCATTTATTGTCTACTTTTTGTTTGCTGTAGCTGTATTAAATTTATATCATGGCTGTGTCTGTACAGCTGCATGAAGTAGCTTAAGCTCACACACAGTCATGTAGAACTATCATCTTGTTTAAAGTGTATGTTAATAGAAAAAAAATATGCAGTACATCTCAACTATGCATGCACTTTTTCCTGTTTTATCACTTTACAGAATCTGTAAGTATATAGTTTATCTGCAAGAAATGTACTAGTACCTGATGTAGGTTGAGTGTTGCCATACACTGTATTTTCCTAACAACTCAGTGTTAAAGTTTAGAACCAACTTGTGTCACTGATGTCAGCTGTTCATATTATGGCTGAGTCTCTGCAGGTTCTGTCTGCTATTTATATTTCAGTTGAGTTTCTGCAGGATCACTTTGATGTTTCCCACCAACGTTTACTTGATTTCTGTTTCCAGCCTTCAACAGCTTGTTTGTGCATTTAGACATTTAGGCTCTCCCCTTCTGGATACTAGTGAGTATTTCTGCTGTAATGTCCAGGGAAGTTATTTAAATCTGCTCAGTGCACTTGCTTGAGCAAAGACCTTTATAGTACAGGTAGTCCCTAAGGTAAGGACATCCGACATACAGCAGACTCCTAGATATGAACATAGATTCCCTGTTCGCTCCTTTGCAGGATGGGGGCTTGATTGGGGGTTTGTATGACTTGCAGAAGAAATCTTTTGCTAAACATAGCTGAGGTTGTGGGTGACCTTAAGGCTTGAGCTCTAATGCACGCTCTTTTAACTCTTTAATGACCAAGACAAACTCTGCAATTGTTACTTTTTGCATATCAAAGCACAGCTTACTCCAGAAGTTAGTGAATATCTAGGCTCCATAAAGTTTTTTTTTTCTGCTTTGTTTGTGATTAGCTCACAGTCAGGATTTTATACAGTAACTGACACCATACTACCTAATAATATGTTGAGACAAACATCTGTCCTAATTGCATATATTAAAATAATTTACCTGTTCTGATTTACATACATATTCAACTTAAGAACAAACCTATAGTTCCTTTCTCATATGTAACCCAGGGACTACCTGTATTTGTTCTCCAGTACTTGTTCCCATAACTTATGTTCCAGTTCTGATTATTGGTAGACATCTCCCTGTATCTGGAGAATCACTATCCACCTGCCTCACTTTGACCTTCCCTTCTGTTATCTGTTGCTGATTTTAGGAATGGGACTTGTTAGGTGTCTGCAACAAAGTTCATGATGATCATCATCATCATCATGCAGAGTTCTCTGGGGAAAATTGACAAATATTTGACTCTGTGCCTTTTTCCTTCTCTAGTACCTACCTTTATACCTCTATGCTAGATTAGTAAAAACAGCAATGTACTCCACAGCTTTCACCAAGAATTAGCTGCCACCCAGCATCATTGGGTTTAAGCTGAGCGGGCGCCTCACTTTGTTTTCCCGAGAAGCCAATGTCTTTCAACATGCATGGCCACTGATCTGCGCATGCATTACAATTACCAGTGATATTATCAGTAAGACACTAATGGTATTTAAAGGTAGAAAACTAACTTTTCTTATGCATATTACTCCTTTATTACTAATACCATGGTCCTTGTTTATTTGGGTTGCCCATGCATTATGTATATTTATGTATCAACCTAAAGATGACTCAAGGAAAATCCCTTTGTGTCCCCACAAAAAAACTTGAATCAATTCCTTGAATCAAAATATTTTCATGCCAATTTGGAGTAATGGAGTTGCAAAAAAACATTCAATCTTTTTAAAAAATTCTGATATTGATTTTGTCATTACCATATATTATTAGGTAGGGCATTCCACAGCTATATATCTCCATAAAGAGTCCCATCCCCTACTGATGGTAAAATCTCTTTCCATTTATACACAATTGATGTTGTGTTGTCCTTTATACAGTCAAAGGAATACAAAATTATTTTGCCACGTCTTTATATTGAACTTCATCTGGGTAGAACAAAAAAATAAAGAAATGTCTGACTGACAGCACAAGTATTTTTATTCCAATGATTGGTTTGTTTTAAACTATTCAGACTGGTATTGATAGCCTGAATTGTTTGTTGAGATAATAGTTTACCTGGCAAAATTGGTTTTGTATTTCTGTACACTTTTGCGAGCAGGCCGATAAGAAGGGTTTCTTGCAACATCGGTCTCTTCTGCATTAAAAATCCTGACTGCTCACAAACTTTTTTTTTTTTTTTGTGAAAAGAAAAACATTTTTAGTTTAGTTCCTTTCAATCAAAACAACTATCTGTTGGCAACATTATAAAAACATACATGGTACCAAGCATACTAAAATTCTGACACATCAACAGGTAC
>NC_092858.1:72312248-72336600 GCF_032062135.1 Pyxicephalus adspersus | reverse complement strand
AAACACTACAAGTAATAAAAATACCTGTTGATGTACCAGATTTGTAGTGTGCTTCTACCTGTAAGTTTCAAAGCATACATTGTCTCTGCCAACATAATGTTTGATGAATCACAAAGAACTGTGCTCTCCCCTGCCTAATAACCTATTGACATGCACAGGAAGTTAGCAGCTTGTAGGATTTCTGGCAGTTTGGAACAGATATAGCAAAACAATTTCGATAGCATAGGAGACCAAAATGGAAAAAATAAGAGGGTTTACACATAAGTGACTCTATTGCCACATATTAAAATTATAAAGAGCTTTCCTCCAATAGCAGTGACAGCATGACTGATGCCGTGATCTCCCCAGCACCTTTTAGCTTGGTGAACCATCCAGCACTTTTCAGTAGCCACCCAGTTGTTTTTGAATAGTTACTAAAAAGTTGGGTCACAATACAGGGCCACCCTCCTACAGCTTCCTTCCATCCAGTTTAAACAACATTTACGGGGAGGATACTGAGGCGGTTTATAGTAAACCTTTCATTTTTCATGCAGGACAATGTGCAAGGTCCGCTTACCTTCTTGCAGCAGCATATACTCAGCCATTTCAACCTTGCAGTGAACTGCAGGCTCAACAATGGTCCCCACCACTGCTATTCAAGTGAATGGAAGCGGTTTGAACCCATTTTATGCATGCAGTGTGGTGAAATGTGTGGTTCCACAAAGCAACAAGTCACTTCTGGTCACACAACTGCTTTTCCTCCTCTGGAGAAAGAACCACACCACAGTCACAACTTTTCGAAAAAGCAGCAGTTTGATATGCACACAGGAGCAGCCAACTGCACCACAGGTATGAAAGTAGCCTAACCTACTCTTCCATTCAGCTACCAGGACCAGGTGGAAAATGCATTACATTTTTGGTCTGATATTGCTCTTTCATCTGACAACAATTTATTGGACTTCCATGAGAGTGTAAAGTGTAAGGTCAGTATAGCTCCTTCTATAATTAGAGAAATGAGCAAATTGAGTCGGCTCCTACAGGGGATGGCTGTCATCAGCCTCCCTATCCCCCATACTGTCCAGATCTCCTTAACTTTACAAGGAAGATATTTCACATGCATTCCCTAATCCCTTGGGTCCATTTTTTCTGATGATGTCTGTTCTAATTATGCACAATGCAGGTTTTTTTTGCAGCTTCATGTATTTCATTGTAGGCAACCTAAAAAAGGTTCTTTTCTAGCCAATATAAATGAATGAAAACTGAGATCCAAAGAAGTAACAATACTAAGATGTATACTTGTAATACAGACAGTGTGCCTAAAAATATCTTTCTGCTGCTTTACTCTTTTTACTGACACTTCATTTACTATATTCTAAAAAATGCATTTGTTTCAGTAGCTTAAACAGCAGGAAAAAAGTTGGCAGGTCAAAGCCAGAGGTTTTTAAAATATTCTTTGCAGTGATACCAAGAAAGAAGTCTGAGGAAGAACTAGTGATAACAGCAAAGCCATGATGCATCTGAAAGCATTGTAATACCTATGAGCGGGTTCAGTCTTGCTTTCAGATCGAGCAATTCTTGTGCAGATCCCCACAGATGGCACCTTGCAGCTGGTCATTTGCACCACCACACAGGTTCTTAGAACCAACGTCTGCACATTTGTTAGCTGGCAGCAGTGAGACATAATAATACCACTTATTGCTGCCCGCTTCTCTCTTCTCTATATACATACATATAGTGTCTCCCCAGAGGCAGTGGTTCACTGGTATGAGAAGTGACAAACACACCCCAACCTCATAAAGTTTGATCACTCATTGAGATGGTAATATCTTGAGGGGACATTCACACTATCTTGTTGCAAAATCACATTACAAACAGAGCGATGTAATTTATCTTGACCTGTGTGTTTAAATTTGTTTTCAATGACAATCTGTTTTAATGTGTGCTGCCTGCCAGTTTAAATTGAATAGGTTGCCTTAATGCATTGTAGTGCAATCTAGAATGAATGGGTTCTTAGTACTAATGAACTTTCTCTTTTCTTCAGGGTTTTTTCCTTTTATTTTGACCATGTGATTTGCAAGAAACAGTTCTTTTTAGGGATATATTGTATTAATAGTGCAAGAACAAGGAAGGTTGAAACAATAGGTGTTCTGCAGTCCAGAGATGCATTGGAACAATTGACCTGATTTATTAAAGCTCTCCAAGACTAGGATACATTTTCATCAGTGAAGCTGGGTGACCCATCAAACCTAGAATGGATCTAGTACAGGATTGAAAACATTTGCTAGCATATAGAAAATGACTTTTAAGAAATCTATTCCAGGTTTGCTTGATCACCCTGCTTCACTGATGAAAGTGTATCCCAATGTAACATATCTTGTGTTGTTCATCTGAAGATGTATTTACCTAACTTTAAGACCTACTAAGGACCATTTTTTATTATGTCCTGAAATCCATTCCAGGTTTGCTGGATCACCTAGCTTCACTGATGAAAGTGTATCCTCTCCAGGGTTGAAGAGCTTTAATAAATCAGGCCCAATGTAACTGAAAAGATTAAAATAAAGTGAAGGAACAGCAGTAGTTATCTTCACAAAATTATTTTTTAACAGCCTATTGCTTATTAAAATTATATATAATAAAACACCATATATAATAATAAGATAATAAAACACACCTAGCACCATATTTATCAGACCAAAAGGAAACAAGAGATATTTATTGTTAGAGTTGAGTATGGAGGACTCCATAAGGGCCGCACAACTTTTAAACCTCTATCAATAGATGGTTTCATATGGAAGTGATGTTTTCTTTAACAAACCATTATTACATGTACATGGTATTTGTTATTACACATTATGTAAGATAACATATAGCTATGCCTTTTGTGGTATTGGCTGCTGGTGTCGGGGAACACACAAAATAAATTGTCCTTATTTTTGTTTGTGGGTTTAATGCAGAGAAAGCTTTTTCTCATTGTGTGAGCTGTGTCTTTGCTCCAGGCGTCTTCAAAACAAATCAGAGTCTATGCTGGAAATCCGTCTGTTCTGATGATATCATTGGACTGGGAAGCATAGGAAATCTGCGTAGGTTTTCATCTTATTTTTAGTCTAGTCCCTTTGTCCTTGCTTACAGGCTGATGAAGTATCTATGGATTTTTATACTTTTATTGTTAAGAAAAAGTTTTTATTCACACCCCAGTTCACCTACTAGTATGTGTTTGAACTGTTGGAGAAAACATCTTGTAATGTCTCCCTGAGCTACAGTTTGTAAATGTAAAGTGGAACTCCAGACCAGCAGCCAAACACACATTTAAAATGAATGTGTGGAAACTGAAAAAGAGCATAGTTTGCTGTAGTAAAACAAAGAGATGTGTTTAGAATAAAGGAAACTGTTTTGAGAAAATGCTTTACTAGGTCTGATTACTAGGGTTCAGTACTTTCCATAACTTGTAGTTGAGCAAATGAATAGTTCTGACTTTGCTTGTTTCAACCCTCATTATCAGAATGAGGTCAGAAATTGACATTTTTTATGATAAGATCCTGTAACAAGTATTGGAACTTCTGTATCTGTGTTGGTAATAGGAACATTCTTTGTGGAGCCCTTTGTTCTCCTGCTGTTGGGCAGATGAGGATGAGTCTGCCTGAAACCCAAGCTTCTCTACTTTTTGTGTAATGTGTCCTTGTCCAAGCTGTGGAATGTAAAGTTGGGAGTTGTGTTTGCTTTGGTTTATCAGTATATTGATTTTTACATAAAGATTATGGTTGATAATTGTCCAAACAAACGGCTGGGTATGAATTGCTAAGTGTCCCTTTTTCTGCAGGTAACTTGTTCTGTCTAACAAATTGTTCAGTCAAATGTCCCACCAAGCGGGGGCTGCAGAAAGATAAATTGGCAAGAAGTGTATTTTTTATTGTACAAAATCTACATCCTAACATATTTAAGGAAATTCTGGTTCTATGTAGTAGGTTTAGTGTGTTATCTATCAGTAAGTTAAAGAACAATTCATGAATTGTGTTAAACTAGGCTACCAAAGGGCTGAACCATCCCATAAATATGTAATACTAGTAAAAGCCTCTTGGGATGTCTACATTCAGACCAATAAAAAGCTAAGCTGGGCTGTACTGGATTTGTCGCATAAATTTGAATATGACATACACATACTGTAGGAACAATGACCATTTAATGTATGTGCACAGGTGTATGTAGACCAGAACTATATTCCTAATGCTTGGGATATAGACATACCAGGGGGGCAACCATCAAAGGTAATAGGTAAGCTTCTGAAGTTGTAAACTTCTCACCATTAGTTATAACAGTTACAAAATGTAACTCTCTGATATGAGTTTCACTCTGCTGTATTTTCCATGGACTTTGCATTCTGGAACATGTACCAGGAGAACTGAAAGAGCTTTTATGAACAACATAATGTTTTGTGTGATGCCAAAAACGTCATGAGAGGCTGAGGGCTACCTGGCTGGCTAAAAAATAAATAGATTGTATAGTTACCATTGTATTGTATAGGTACCATTCCTAACTCTTAGGTGATGTCACACCATGTTTTAAAACAATTTCAAATTGCCAATGCTATGGCATTAGTGTATATTATATATATATATATATATATATATATATATATATAGTTTTTATTTACCTAGGAGATATGTTATTGCTGCCATTTCCTACAAAATATGTTACATTCTGTTTCATGAGTCACCTATCTTCAAAGAATTAGTCAGTTTGCACACTGATTTGTTATAGTTCTGTGATAGGTTTCAGACCTAGAGTTAGTAGAAAGAATAAGCAAATTCATACCTTGACATGTTTATGCACCTATTTGCCATACGAAATGTAAACTGAAAGCCTGGTATCTTATTGTTATTTTTACTACTGAGATAATAAAGAGGTCCTCTTTGGAATAAGGGAGTGCTAGGTAAGACTTGGGCTTGTTATATGAACACCACTCTCTTGAGCTGTTCCCTAGAGTACGGACTGGGCCAAATAGAGAGGAACAATCTAAAGAAATTATATATTCTGGATAGCCAAGCAGAATTTCAGCCTTTTTTTACACCATATGGTGACACAAGATAAAGATTTTGTTACACAGAAAGATGTAAATCTCTAAACCCACTTGATTTGCTAGTTTTATTAGATTTTATTATGAAGATTGCCATTGAAGACCAAACAGTTTTCCTTTCCAGACATGTAAAGAATACAAATGCAGACAAAGCTCATATGGTAACTTTTAATTAAACTACCTTTTTTGTATTTTATTTTTTGTCTTGTCAATTATTTTTATTTATAATAACTATAAGCATTTGTCATCTGCTCTAGAAAATGTACCAGATAACAGATTTCACCTGACAATGGCAGCCTGTAAATAGACCTCTGTGTTGGCTTTGTATGCTGGCACACAAATTGCTGTATCACCCTCTGCTGATGTGATGTGATAAGCCCCGGGGATCTGTCTCCCAGAGCAAATGTGATTCATGAGCCAACAGGCTTGTGCAAAACACGTGGCCGCATTGAATGGCAGTCTTGTAGTGACCACCTCTGGGACACTTGTGGAGTGTGCTATACAAATCGCTCTTTCAGATTTTCTATAGTGTTACTCTTTCTTTTTAAATTCAAACATTACATGTAACTGACCTCTAGTAGTTAGACTAAAAACACAGTTGGAAACATGAAACATTGTATTATATTTACAGTTTTAAACAGGATTATTTCATTTCTTTTTAATTCTCAAAGTAGCGTGCAGAACTACTCAACCAGTTACAGTGTATATAAACCTAAAATCTATTTTTTAACTTATCTTATTGTAATATTTTTTAACCAAATCATTTTTTGTAAATCTGCTGTAACAGAAAACTGTATACAGTGAGATATGATGCCAGAGTGCTGAGCAGTAATATGTATTGCATGCCAAAAATCTTGCAGCTGCTATTTAAGGACTTGCTTTCTTAAAGTGGAACTTCGGTACTGCAAATAAAAATTTGCAATCGGGCAGAATTTGTATTGCTGAAGGAACAGGCTATGTTAACCTGCCTGGTAACTATCTTATAAAATGCCGAGTTGCACATGCAGCACCCCTGGGACCTTGCTATCCAGACCTGTGCAATCAAGATCGCCAAAGGTCATGTAAGTTTTACTCTAAAAGCATCATCATGGCACCCATAAGTGAATGGAGACAAGCAAATGTCTTTAAAAAATTGTGATCAGGCAGGTAAGGGTATTTTTTGTAGAAGGGTCATCTCCCATCCTTTCTGCAAAAAGCTTGCCTGTCTGGTTGCAATTTCTAAATAATAGGATTTAGTTCAGCTTTAAAGCCAACATTTTTCCCCCTTGCAATGATTCTCGCCACTTTGCGGTTTGCAGTTCTCGCCACTGCAAAGAGCACTGGCTAATTTGGTCTAGTGGATAAAACTTACCTTACTACCCACTGCAAGAAAATAAGGCATTTAGGCTAGAAGTTAATTTTTAAGAAAACTAGTACTTAGACAATGCAGGCAGCCATTTCTGACTTCCCTATTGAAATATGATTTGGGTGCATTGCTAATGTGTTAGTTTTATTTTTTCTGAGTTGCTAAACTGCATTCTTGTTCCTAACCTATGACCCAAACTGTTTTAATCAAATGCAGCCACAAAAGTGATATTGTAAGTGGGTTCTGTAAACGATCTGTGGTTATTCCAGTAGAAAGACAAAACTTTTAAAGCTGGAAATATTCTCTGGCCTGGGAGCTACCGATTGACCTAAATCTGAAGACTTCAATTGGAACAATACTTTATTGTCCCATATATACTTGGTCCTTATAGATTTGGTGAATTGACAGATTGCATTTATTTGTATTCTGTAATTATCTGGTGCTGTAAGTGCTTTGGGATTTACATTATGTAGTGATTTTCTGTAGGGTTACAGACAGGAATTTTCAGTTTTAGAAAAAGGTAAGGGGTGTGTGCACATTGCCGATGGGAAGTGAGTTTGCAGAAGGTCATTTAAGAAATAATTAGTTTCTTATTGGGAACTTGGCAGCAATACTCTCATGCATGCATATTCTATGCTGTTGGCAGGTGTTTGATTCTGCTGTGTTCCCAGCAGACATGAATTATCTGTAAAGTACCTCCTGTGGGTGAGCCCGTAACGCAAACAAGATACAGCCTGGATCCACTAGCCAGTCTGCACTTGGAATGTTGAATATCATTGCATAATAATAATAATAATTTCTAAACTGTAATTTCACACAGTTAGGAAGATGTCCATGAAGACGTGTCCTCTGAATGTGCCCTTAAGATTTCCTGATTTAGCAGATTAAGTAATGTGATGCTTTCTGAAATAGCCTGTCTCCAGAAATCTGAGTGTAATACTTCTACAAAGCTACCAAGGACATTTGCATTTAACAAGGATTCTCTTCAATAAGCTGGTAACCACATTTACATGTGGTTTTAAAAATTTCCCTCATAGTTAGGGTTTAGGTGATTTGTTTTTTTAAGATCTAAAGCTGCGTAGGATAAAAGCTGAGGTATTCGACTGTATGTTGGGGCAAAATTAAAATGGTGTATGCAGTACTTAACTGCAATATATGTTCTAGGCACAGTTCTCCATGGTTTGCCGCTGTAAAATTGCTGCACAGACAAAGTACTTGTTATTACTAGTATAACTCCTATGTGCTGCTTACTTACTGTACATAGGCCCTCTTCTGCACCGATATCTTAAGCTGCGTACACACTTCCAATTTTTGTCGTTGGAAAGGATCTTTCACGATCCTTTCCAACGACAAGGGGGTGCACGATGCATGAACGGTGCTGTACATACAGCACCGTTCATGCTCTATGGAGAGGGGAGGGGGAGAGCAACGGAGCGGCACCCTGCTGCGCGCTCTCCCCTTCCCTTTCATTAGGATCGGCTGTTGTCCATCGTCCGTGGATCCGGCAGGTCGGTCGTCCGGACGATGGACGACACCGACTGTACACACGGCAGATGTTCGCCCGATAATTGGCCGATGCCGATTATCGGGCGATAAAAATCTGACGTGTGTACGTAGCTTTAAGCTGTGTTGTAACCCCTTAGTTTTCCTTAGCTGGTCTGCGGAAACTCTCCATTACACAAGGAGGAAATGTTCTATAGTCCAGCAGGACAACACTAAGGGGTCAGCCCGCTACAGGAATTTAGAAGCACTCTGGTCCTATTCAGGATTCAGTTTTTTTTTCCCAAGCTTTTGTGACTTCCTATGCCATATCACATCATGGGCTTTATGGGTGTGGTATAAAAGTACATTAATACACAGAGTCTGCTCTACTATCATTTTGTGATATTCTGCAACAACTTCACCATCTTCAAAAACTCTTTGTAAGTCATCCTTAAGAGCTACTTTCCTGTTCAAGGTGACATCTTAATCAAAAGCGGGTCAAAAGAACATGTGATCCATTATTGCCAACTTAATATTTTCCACCGGTTTACAGTAGACATTATTCTTCCATTCTTCTCTTGTTTTCCTTGATTATTCTTGAATTAATTAAGTTCATCATGTTTAAGTGTTTACTTCGTTCAGTGAAAAGTGTCGTCTGCTTAGCAGAGTAATCAAGATGTATAGAGTGGCTGGATCTCCCCCTACCTGTACGCCCAGCCAAATTTTAGCTTTTTTTTTAATGATAATAACTAGTGGATGTTTTTACCGGTCAATGGTCCATTGAAAGTTCAGTTCATGGAGTAATGTCCACTTGATTAATCAGATCTCCCATTTTGATCCATTTCTTTTATCAGGTTATACTCCAGTCCCCTATTTGTATAAGTAGGTTCATTGCAGAGGACAGGCACTGTTGTCATTGGGACAGAAAATAAGAAAACACCCTCTAAAGTAGCACTGGATAACTGTAAAAATACAGTGACTCTTTTCCTTCCTCACTGTATCCAAAACTAAAAAAAATAGTTTGTTGGTTAACCAACACCTTAAGTCCTTTGTGTGTAAGCATTTTTTCCCCGAAATGGTTGGAAAATATACACCTCTGGCTGCTAATTACCAAGATATGGTAACTAGAGATATACACTGGTCTGTAATGGTAGTGGAAAAATCTAAAATTTTATGTTCTATACAAAGAGCAGGTTTTCTACGGACGGTGTCCTCCTCCCCCCTCTGTACTGTTACCTCCTGCCAAAAAATAACACAAAAAAAGAGAGTGCATTGGCGGTATTTTTAGCTGTGGAATTTCCTCTGGTGAGCTGAGTGTGCCGCTGGTGATAAACTTCTCTATAGTGGAATGCACAAACTGACTGTAGCACTGAGAATGGAGAGCCATTGTCCATAGGAATTAGTGTCAGCTTTGGGAACTGAACTTTTCATATGCTCTTTCTCTGCTCTTTAGTTTTTTGTTCCACTTATGTGTCTGTATGATGTTTTATGCATGAAGGTCTTTAATATTTTAATAGAAACTAAGATTTTTTTTTAGCTCTTTTGGCTAGTATACGTATTATTTTGCAAAATGCTTTTAAAGGGAATCTCTTGTGTCTTAATTCCCGGTAGGATTCTCTGACTGTGGTGACCTTCTCCAGTCTTAAAAGTCTTTCAAAATCAGCAAGCAGGCAGGTCTTTATTAATACAGGCCTTTGCAATAAACATACCTGCCTGTTCGATCTCTTCATTTCTACTCTGCCGGGTATCTTGGCCTCCTCTGGGGGTGCAGAAGACCCATCACCTGACAGTTTTTTTTATCTTTTATGGTATAGTACAGCTTGAAGACCACAGAGAGGATCACCACAATGACATAACATGGAGCACATAGGCTGATATTATTGTCTTATCTTTCTGAAAATCTAATATCCTGGCCATCATCCCTTATTGCAATAATGCTTTTTAATGTCTTGGATTTAGTATGAACCTGATCACTTCTGAATATTTTCTTGCTTGTCTACATTTTGGAACTGGGTTAGAAAATCAAGAAATACTGAAGCCAGTGCAATTATTGATTTCTTGAGCACAGCATTGACCATGTCACATCCTAGCATTGTACACTGAGCTGCACATGCAGCTTTTTGTTAGACAGTGATCAGGCAGGTTAGCATGTTTTATTGCAGAAAGGACATCACCGATCCCTTCATACCTGCCTATTTGTATAGTGCCAGTAGTATGAGATGTTTTTAATGTATGAATCTATATAATAAAAGAGCAAAGTGCTTCTGGCCACTAACGATGACTTCATTTCTATTCTTTCTCCCTTCTTCACAATGCCTTCCTCTGTTTGCCCTTACATTACTTTGTTCTTTGTCTACAGTTTTTCTATCTGAAGAGAGAGCCAATTCTATTCTAAAGCGCTTTCCCAGAGCTAATGGGTTCCTCGAAGAGATCAAGCAAGGCAACATTGAGCGGGAGTGTAAAGAAGAATTGTGCAGCTATGAAGAGGCGAGGGAAGCCTTCGAGAATGATGAGAAGACTGTGAGTAGCATTCTGAGATTTGCAAGACTTGTAATGGAGCAGTCAGGGGCTAGCTCGATGTAAATATGTAGGAATAAAATTTGTACATAATATGTATTATGACAGCAATTGTGTTCATCTTTCTATTAAAACCTCCACTAACTTTATGTACCATTTGGAGATACCCAAAGGAGGCTCAGATCATCAAGGTTTACACAATGATCACATTTTTTATTTTCCGCTATATGGCTGTATTTTTCACGTGTCATTAGAATCAGCTGAAGATGGCTGTCATTTGCATCTAGGTATGCTAGATTTCTTCCAATGCCATGATAGAGCCACCCACTATCGGTGGAATTCCAGTGCTGAAATATGTATGGATGTGCGTGTCACTTCTACCATGGCTGAATAAAAAAACCTTGTCATGGATTCATTTTGTAGCAGATAAAAAGCTTGATTCCATGATGATGTGTGAAGATATCACTCCTGAATTCTTATTTTAACTATCTAGATTCAAATTACAGTAACCATTTCCTGTAAGGGCAGTGTTGCTTGACCTTACAGTATCCCATTCTTCAAGGATTACAATTAGTGCACTGTATTGAAAAAAAAAATGTGGTCAACTGAATTCTGATTGCACAGCTGTAGAGTAGAGTGTAAAAAATCTTTACAAATCCCCCCTGCTGAAAACCCAGGTACTTTATGGTTACAAGCCACCTATTTAGGAACCATTTCCTGACTCTCCCATATGTTTTTTTGATGTTTATGTATTATCACTTTACTTTCATTGCCTTATGGGCAGCCCTAACTGCAGAGAGTATCATTGATTTAAGGATATCAGTTTCATTATACACAATTGTATAGTAAGGCCAGGGCAGATTAATGATGGTCTATTTGGGAGGGGGGGTAATGATTTGGGCTTTACCAGTGTCTTAACTGGATTATTCAGTGAATTTATTTTTGTTAAACATTGGAACTCTAAGGGCTTTTTCACACTGGCAGGAAGGTTGAGGTGCAATTTACCACCAGAAAATGCTGCCGTATGGGGAGACTCTACATGTAGCGTCGCCCTGCCGCAGCCCCCATAGAGAATGAATAGGGGTTGTTGTGATTGGTCATAGTAGCGCTCCCTGCTGACAACTATCAAATGTTTTTCTTTTTAGAAGCAGTGCTGCCATGCAAGTCGTTGAGCAGCTGGCAAGTTGTCAGCAGTGGGGGGGGGCCACATAAGATCAACCAACAGGTGTCTTCACACTGGCGGTGAGATTGGCGATGTGTTTACCACATCCTCATACCAGGGAACTGCTGTCTCCTAGAGGATGACAATAGTAGTGTCTCTCTGCAGCAGCTCCATAGGGAATAAAGAGGGGCAGCAGTGACCAGTACTAGTATATTATAGATAATTTCAACACATTACAGGTTGACAATCAAAAATCTGGCAACCTCCACACCTGAGGAGTACCATTATACCTCCACACACAGGCCAGCCTTCCTCTCTCAGCACCGCGGACATCTGGCTTAGTTCCAGGAAGCAGGCAGCAGGGACGTCTCAACGTGTATTTAGTTTAGCAAGCAAGACCTAACAGCTGTTTTTGCAGAACAGTGCCATCAAAACATTAGTGACCAAACAGTGTATTGCCTGTATTGAAAATGCAAATGAAATGCAAATGTAACTGAAAAATGGATTATTGATGGCCGGATTTTTAATTGTCAACCTTTATCTTGCTTTATTTACTATAGCACCACCTAGTGGTTGCCATATGGTTCATGACAGACTTGAATTTATTGTTTGCAAATGAACACATTCCTACACACTTGGAGCAATAAGGCTATTTACATATGTACAGTGCATTAATATACATGTGCATTATTTCACGCATTAATGTATTGCATTAAGGTAGCCCATTCATTTTTTGCACCTCTGTGTCCAAGAATGTACAGGACCTTATTTTTGGTAATGTATGAAGTTGACATGCATTGCAATAAACTACAAAGTATGTGTGTTGGAGTGCCATTCAAAATGATTGGCATCGTTGACACCAATATGCATAACCACGGCGCAAATGTGTGATGTAGCCATGAAAGGTTTTCCTATGCTTCCCTAAGAAGTTTATCCCATTTGTGTTAGGTTTCATCTTTTGTAGGTTTTATCATTTTTACATATTCCTTAATGTAGCAACTGCAAGAAATGGGGTAAATAGGGAAACTGCATTTTGCAAGTGCTCTGCTTTTTCGTCTCCTTGCATTTTTTTTTTTGGAGAATGAATGTCAATCATAATCCCTTTTTTTATAAAGTGCTGTCTAGGTGAATATTACCATATTTTTCGCACCATAGGACGCACACAGGTTTTAGAGGAGGAATACAAGAAAAAAAAATATTCTGACCAGATTGTATAAAGAAATATTTAATAAAATATAACAGAATAATATTTAACGAGAGAGAGATTGCATATTGCAAAGACATATAGCATATAGCATATAGCACATAGCACAGATATTGCACTTCAAGACTATAGTGACTGGAAAGCTACCGCTCACCTGTCATAGGAGAATGACATGCTACACAAAAACAAAACTGCTAACCAGCACTGCTCACCTCAGACTGCCCTCCTCCTACTCCCTCTGCCTCCCTCCCCACTCCCTTACACACAATCCCCAGCATCCCTATAGACCTGATCTGCTGATAAACACAGAGAGGGGGAAGGCAAGGCTCTGCGATCGATCAATAGGATAAGGTAGGGGTGGACGGCTTTATGGGTTTTTTTATCCGGGCAGGGGAGGTTTTTGTGGGGGAAAGTGTGTCTTATGGTCCGAAAAATACGGTAAATCACTCTGAAAAGCCAGTCTCAGGGAGATATAGACTCCCTCCAACCTTTTTCCTTTTAATATTTTTTTTCCTTACCTTGCAAGGCAGGATAAAAATACTCTTGTGAATCTGCTACTAAGCTATAGGGACCTCTAATCCAACACTGCATATGCCCATGCTCAACAATTAGTAGAACTTTGCATTGTGTGCCTTTGGGCATTACTGGGGTACCACCCATGTGAGTTGTGGCCAATTTTGATGATGTATATGTTCTTTATCCCTGGGACTGAGGGGATTATATGCAGAGGTTTCAAATTCCAAAGTAATTTGAGTGGAGATGAGTAAGGAGTAAGGATGGTGAAAACGTCAAAATTCCACAGACTTTTCAGAATCCCAGAATGGGGATAAAGTTTTGAGCATCAAATGTGTTCTGGTCTATTACAGTGAGCTGAATTGGTAGTACAGGCTGAAATATGCCAATGAAGAGGTGGAATTTCTTATAGAGAATGGTAAAATTGATTGATGGTCTGTATGTTGCTAGCTTCCCTTTATTACAGGTTGTATAGCCCCCCAGTTATTTGGAGGAAACAGGATAACCCTGATTTAAACCCAGATAAACTCTGGTGTTCTTGAAAGCAGGCAAGCAGTCTCACAGTTCATCATGGTACCTTCCCAGTTTATGTCACTCAGTGCCTGAATACACTTTAGTCCCTTTCTAGTCCCTTACAAGGATAGCCGAGGATCAGTTTTGAGTGAGGGATTATGTTTGAATAATTTTAGAAAGAATTCCTATAAAGTTTTACAAATGTAGCTTGGCTCACCTTTTTTCTTAGGGTAGAGGTTCAGTACTCCACCTGGAATGCATGGAGTCCTTTCTATATGAGGTTTTGGTAAAAGACATTTTGAATTTGGTGGGAGTCTTGGGGGGAGTAGGATGACAAAGGGAGCCTATATGAAGGTGTGGAGGAACATCAGGTCTCCTTTCGGCTTTCTATCGATTTTTGTTTGAGTAGTTTTACTTTGTATCCTTTCATTCCCTTAGATTTTGATTGGTTACGTGCATAGTTGATAAGATGTGCTGTTTGTCTTGTATATATTTTTTTCATAAAGCTTTGGTCAGTTATTTATGTTGCTTTTGTTATGAGCATTTGCTTAGTGTGTGTCATTTTTATTACTCATTTTTTTTTCTTACTTTTCCTTACCTTTTTATTATTTTTGTTTTCCCTCAGAAAGAGTTTTGGAAAGAGTATACCAGAGGACACGGGGACTCGAGCACTGACAGCAACTGGTACCCATTTTACCTGGCCTTCCCTTTAATCACAGTCTTCTTCGTTGTTGCTCTGGTTCTCCTGCTTTTGTGGAAGTGTGTATTCAGAAACAAAGCATGCCGAAGAACTGCATATGCCACCAGAGGTGGGAGAGAAAGTATGGCTGAGACTGGAGATAATGAAGGAATTTCCAGTCATGCTCAGCAACACTCTAATGTCTTGTGCACAATGGATGATGCCTTTGAAAGGGCTGGGAACCCTGGTGGATTTATTGATTATGATGTGAGATCAGATACATTGTCAGCTGGATTTTCCTCGAACTGTGACCCTCCACCTTCCTATGAGGAAGCCACTGGAACGAGGGGAGTGAGAGTAAGCGAACCACAGCAAAGTCCCAATGAGCCACCACCACAGTATGAAGAAATAGCTACTTGTGCCTCTGTAGTCACAATACCTCATGAGGGGACAGCCAGTGCTAAGTAGCACAAAAACATATTTTTTTATTTTTTATTATTGCAAATGAAGAATTTTTTTAAGTACAATAGCATTTGGCTCTGGACAGAATTTGACATATGTGATTTTGTTTCCTTAAGAGTATTAAAATGAACACTATTATTCCCTGTGAGAATGCTCAGATGAAGGGTCTATATTGCTTTTAAATAAATACAGTGCACTGTTATACTACACTAAAAGTGCTGCATAATAATTAAAACACTACTTTTTTTATTTTAGTCAGGTAGATCTCTTTACAAAGACAGCAGCTGATCTTGTCCCCATTGCTGTACCATCAGACTTCCTACTACTTTCAGACTTCAGGGTAACAGTGAGTGCTAAAACATGTACACAGGGATGAAAATTTTCATCTTGATGATCTCCAATGGTCACACATGCATATTCTTACTTGTTGGATAACTTCTACACTGCCACATATTCACATTGCGCTCATATGGACTCTGTTCACAGAAGCTAGAAGTTATTACAGATTTCTAGAAGTCCAGAACTGATGTATATGTAATAGGAGAAATATTTATTACCATCATATTTAAATGTGGTAATAACCCAAAATACTATACACGGGCTGTGTCTACATACATTGAGGTATAGTTACAAAGCAGGTACTATGACATTCATCAAGCAATCCCTGCAGGTAAATGGGGCGAGGCAGCTAACATGGGGTGCACAAAGTTATATATCATTTATTATTTTATTAGGAATTGTTGTTTTCCTACATTGTAATCAGTTTACCAGAAAAAATTAGATTGAGATTGCAGCATCTAGTCTTTGACCTATGTTTAGGAAAACAAAATAGAATGGCTTAGTCATTGCTAATAATCTGGTAAAAATACTTATTTTCTGTAGAGAAACTAGAAGAAAGGATTCTGTCAAATCCATTCTCTTGTGTTCTTAAAACCACCAAGAAATGGCTTTTTTTCATGCATTTGTCATCTTAAAAGCATTTTTTTTTTACTCAATGCAGTGAACGCTGCTGCTAGATTCAATATAAACTAAATTCAGATGGTGCACTCTGGCTATAACGGGTTCACCGTCAAACAAGGAAAACCTCATCTATGTTCCTTTGTGTTTTATTTTTTTTTATAATACTTTCTAGTGACATTGTTTCCACACATTTATGTGGGAAAGCAAGGGCAATCTTCTATTGGCTTTTTCTCCAAGGACAAAAGATCCTGGAACATTTCCGTTGCTTCCGATCGTCAATGCGGTATTCATGTGCTCATACAAGAATGCACACAGTGTAGGAATAATATACCTTTGACATTTGTGACACTGTAGTATGTTATGTTTCTTCTAGGTTTTTATTGTAATAAATACTAAAAAGTCCACTACTGAACTTGAAACACAGATACCTTAAAGATCCACTGAAAATACAGCATATGTTACATAAAGTAAACCGTCAAAGGTTTTCTTTTCAGATAGTGTTCTATTCCATTGACTGCCATATACAATGTCCAGTCCAGGGAGGTGCAAAGTAAGCCACTGCACAAGGGGCCTGGACCCTACTCAGCCAATAGGGGCCCTTAGTCAATTCTGCACATTTGACCACTATTTGGTTATATGCCCAACTGGTCCTGGCCATTTGCATTTTGTCAATGTGGTCAGAGCAACGCAGACTGGCCAAGACAGTGTAGCACCAGCAGCTCACTAGTGAGGTCTTTCCTGTGATCCATACTCTAGCAGCAAGTCTATTATTCACAGTAATGTAAAATGCTGTAACACCATATTGGTTACAATACTGCCTCTTCTAGTCTGCTGATGGGCAAAGGGATATAAAAGGCTAGTAGAGAAACATTCAATGCAAACATTGCTTTAATGCTCTTTAATGCCACATAGGCTTACCATTACCTTTTGCTAGTCATGTCGGAAGTACACTGACCAACTGGGTTTTTTTAAGGGTTGAGTCACTGACCTAGAACAAATAAGCATATATGTGAGTCCTTAAGTGCTGCTTGTCCTGGGTAATGGACACAAAAGCCCTGATTTATTAAAGCACTCAAACAATGGAGAAGGTAGACTATCATGGGTAAACCCAGGTAATCCAGCAAACCTGGAATAGATTTCCTAAAATCATTTGCTATTATTTGACAAATGTTTTCTACCTTGGGCTAGATCCATTCCAGGTTTGCTGGATCGCCCAGTTTCTCCCATGATAGGCTATCTTCTCCAGTCTTGGAGACCCGTAATTAATGAGGTCCAAAGTATTGAAGCAAGAAAGTGAAAAGGACAGGTAGGAAACTACTATTGTCAGAATGAGAAGTACAAATTGCAGTCTATCAGGAAGGTTTCATTGATGATCACAAAACTTTACAGCTTAGCATGGATTCCATTAACCAAACCTTTTGCCTCTTACATCATTAGAGGACAAAGGATCAAATAGGTAGACCTAGAGAGAGATCAGTAACGCTTTGAATTTAGAATGGGCTTCCAAAATAGGTAAGTATTTATCTTCTACTTTTACAGGCTAGGATGGGTTACATTTATAGCCCATATTAACAGGGTCAGTTTAATGTTACAAATGTCCTACCTGTCCTCCAAATGCTTGAGTGTGATGCGGAGTTTACTGCAAAAAAAAAAAGTTCTTTCTATTATTAGACTGTCCTCTTCTGGGAAATAAACCAAGATGGTTCAATATCCCAAAGAATGAATATGACACAAACATTAAATTGTCGGCTGGAATGCAAATTACATTTGCAAATAATTATCTGCATCAGTTTGTATGCAAGATGATAAAATTTTCCAATTAAGAAAATTCAAGTAAAAAAGGAAATAAGTACATGCATATGAAGGTTAGATTTTATTGGCTTTATATAAAGAACTGGTTGACTAATCAATATGGAAACGATGTGTTGCCCTTGACTATTGTAACTGTAGGGGCTGGCTGTATGGATGTACATGAAGGAAGGAGGATTGATTAACCTAAATTTTACCCTTTTCCATAACAATAAAATCCCTAGAATATATTTGTTGGTAAGACATAATGAAGTACATGACTAGCTACCATCCTTAGATGAGCCCTACTCTGATACTTGGAAAACAGCCCTACCACCAGGTATTGGAAAGCTTCGGGTCAATGGGTGGACAACCAGGTAACCAATATCTCCCTCGTATTTCTCATTTACCTGCCATAATCACCCTACACCCATCAACCAACTTGAGAGATCTCTGCAAATTTCACTAGGAAAAGAAAACCAACTGATGCCCATAGCAGCTCAATTCCAGCAAATCTAAAAGCCAAGTTCTAGGCAGGTTTATTATACACAAATCAATGTAGTACCTCAATCTTTAATAAATCCTTAAATATATTTTTTCAGTTTGGCTTGTGACTCAAGAAGTCGATTAGCTGTGCTGCATTGCAAGAAGAATGTATTGCCTGCTTTCATTGTTCAGTCCCAGGAAAGGGAGGAGATTTGTAACAAAAAATAAAACTTCAGCAGGACAGGACTGTGTCTCAGAGCTGTGTTAGCCTTAATCATTTTGGCTGGTAAAGTATTCCTCTTACCTGGAGATCAGTCCTAAATAAAACAATTGATCTCAGCAACATTGTTCCTTTTTCCTTATATCAGTGATTGAAAATTGAAGTATTACCTGGATTGACTGTACCAGTATAAATACCTTTGTTTAGATAAATAGTACATTTAATTATGCACAGCTATACATTAAAAATGATGGACAGTCGTGATCACTTAAAGAGGTTGATAGGGACTTCTACAAAATGACTGTACCTCTATATAAGGAACAGTTGGGAGATATTACTTATGCTTGATACACTGTGTCTATGAAAATCCTTCATAAAGGAACATGACAAAGAAACATGTGAAAAGTACAGGTTTAGCAAAATTTCTATCTTCCATGTATTGCAAGTTTTAGTATATTCAATAGCTGCGGGTAAATAGAAAAGTGCATCTTACTTGTTTTTTATAGTCAGAGTGGAATTTATTGGTGTACTCGCATTTAGGCACTAAAAACTGAGTTTTGTAGGGAATGCGCATAATAATTTCATAACTTGATTTAACATATAGACAGCCAGAATCACAATCCCTTTGTTGAGATTTCATATCAAGTATTCTCTGTAATCCTTTAGGCTGAATCTCAAAGCATTTCTGCAGTTTCTACTTTCAGGAAAAATATTGCGCAGACACAAAACATTTAGTCAGGGGGCTTTTCTGTGTGACAGAATGTGAATGTGGCATTCACCCAACATTCCATTATAGTGGTTATTCATTCCATGTAATGTAAAACGCATGCACTAGGAAGTTTTACTTTCAGCAAATTTTTGGTAAATGTCACATTATTAACATGATCTTATGTGTCCTTTAATATGAAACTAGATTTATTGATCATTATCTCAACTTCCAAATTCCACATTAATCAATCTAAAGCATAACGTGTGAGAAGCAAGAGAAATTAAACAGCTTTAGTACAAATACTTCATGCATATGGTTATTAAGCTTAGGCAATGCAGAGCATATTATTATTATTCTGATTTCATCAATAAAGAACAGGGAAAAAAATACATTGATTTTTATTGATTGCAGTTGGTTGTACGGTTCCCTTCACCTAATCAAAACAGTAGATAAACCTACATGGTTCCTTTAAGTCTACTTGAAACAATATACAGAATAAAATATATAAATTTAATAATAATTATAACAACTAATAAATATCTTTGTATAGCATTAGTACAGGTAGAGTATCCAATATTTAGAATAGGAGAAAAAGTAATGTGCATACATACAGAAGAGTGGAGAAAAAAATGATAAAAGGTCTTACGGATTCCTATGGGGTTTTACAGGACTCACATGCAGGAATCCTAGAAGTTGTAAAAACATCATATGCTGTTTTATTTCAGAAAAAAGGACTTAGATAATGAAAGGATGATCCAGTTCTTGGCAACAACTCCAGACTCGACACAAATAATTTAGACTTTCCCCCCCCTCACAGCAGACATAACGGTGGAGGAGGTCAAAGAGGCCATAGACAACTTGTCCCAAAGGAAGGCACCAAGTCCTGATGGCATAATTGCTGAATTTTATGAGAAATTTAAATATATTTTGGCTCCTATTCTTGTGGAGGTTTATAAGAGCTGTCTAGGGAAGCGTCTGATGCCTTGGTCCATGAGAGTGTCATCCTTAGTCCTACTGTCAATGGGCAAAGAAACAACTGATATTAAGAACTGGAGCCTATAGCCCTTTTGAATGTCGATGAGAAGGTTCTAGCAAAAAATCTATTTTCTAGACTGGTTAGTCTTAGCTCATCTATTTGTCGATTGGTTAAAAACTTTGTACAGAGAAGCTAAGAGCTCCCCCCTCATCAATGGATGGCAGGGCAACAGTTTTAGGGTAGCGGCAAGGGTAAGGCAAGGTTGCCCCTTGAGCCCGCTTTTGTATGTCTTCGCTTTAGATCCTTTTCTGAGAGTGTGGTTTTCAGGGGGTTCCAATTCCTAACAGCACTCCTCTGACAATGGTAGCATGTGCTGATGATGTGACTGCTGTGATATCCACTCTTCATGAGACATGCATGTTATTTGCAGCCATTAAGAAAATACTCCTAATCTTTAGGGTCACTTATCAACCTTGAGAAAAGTAAAGGTCTCTGGACCTTGGAAGGTCATCCTGGCTTTGATCTAGCACAGTTCATAATAGCATCAACCCAAATCAACATCTTAGGAGTTACATTTGGTAGAGAAGACAATGCTTGATTGAAGTAGGAGGAAAAATTAGAAGCTGGGAATGCAGAAGTCCACGGTTGGAAAAATTTCAAGCTGACCTATAGAGAAAGGGTCGCAATGGTAAAGACCTTCCTGGTCCCTATATTTCTTTATGTGTCCATAGTCTTCCTTTTGCCTGAACCGCTATCTGCTAGGCTGTTTAGTTTGTTTTTCTAGCAGGTTAAACCCAATAAAAAAGGTTTGCCTTACCTGCAGAAAAAGAGAAGGTGGGTCATGTATGTTGAATTCTGGACAATTTTTTGACTCCCTGTTCCTGAATATAAATTTTGGGAGCTTGGAAACCAATGTATGTGCATTGTGGGTAAGCAGCATTGGAGCTTGGTTAGAGCCCTTTGCAAATCGCTGGTTAATGGCAAATACTCTAAAGAGGGGAAGATGGACTCATTGTCACCTTCCACTATTTCTGCAGTCAGGTCCGAAAAAGAAGAGTCTTTGGAGCATTTCATGGTTGATTGTCGGAGGAGTTGTCAGGTATGGAAAGGAGTGGCGGACAGACTTAAAATTCAGAGGCTGAAATGTTTGAGCTACTCAGACAAGGTGTATGGAGTCCCCCAGACAATTCACACTCTAGACCGAGAAACAATCAATATCATATTAGCCGTGGTGAAGTATTATCACTTGCACGCAAGAACCAGGGTGGTCATGTGCAATGAATTGTTTGTTCCTGGAAGGTGATAGATTCAATTATTCTGAGATAAGATGGAAAAATCATTAGAGGTCAGGAAATCCAGAAAAATGGTAAATTGTGGAATGATGTGTATCTCTAAATTCTGTTTCCAGGAAAACAGCCAAGAATGATGGGACTTTAATTTGAATTTATTCTACACGCCTCTTCTACAGGGTATTGTAAATATTGTTATGTTGTAATAAATTCTGTTTATTTTACAATAAAAGTGTCTATACATACTGAATCGGAACTAACACTCAACATACAGAACAACCAGTGCTACTGTATGATATTAATAAGATGATAAAAAAAAATAAGAAGAGATCACATTAATCATACAGAACAAGAGAAGTGCAATTTTATAGCATTCATACATACAGAATAAGAACAGACACCTAGAATTACACTCATCAATTAATACAACAGGATAGTAAAGTAAAGAATTAATACATACAGAATGGTGGGTAGTTTAATTCTGCTGTTAATAGAAGGAGACTGGTATAAATACGCTGCTTGAAAAACAGGAGAAAAAAGAGGGGTAAATTAGAGACCCAAGTAATATATATAATAGGACATGGCCCAAAGTATTGCTATTGATAGCATCTATGTATTTTTTGCTTGTAAAGGAATTTTATTTTCTACGTATTTGTATTGCTCATGGATTTTAAATTAATGCTCATGGATTATTTACTGGAAAATGGATGTGATGTTCACTTTTTTATATATATTGATTATTTATATATATGTCTGGCATTCAAAGAGTGGGGTGCTTGTTATTATAATTCACTGGCCTTGCTTAAATAAATCCCTGGTTAGCTCTGACAAAAAAAAAAGACTCAATAGCTTTTAAAATGGATTAAAGATCTTAGAAATCTGACAGAGGATGACTTTGATAAAAATGTCTGCAATGGGAAAACAGTTACATTACCTAGAGCACTCAGAGAAACTCATTTTCACTTATCAAGTAGAATTACTATCATCTCATGGATATCAGCACCTTTTCTAATTCATATTCTAATAGGAAATATTCTCCAATAGTTTATTTTAGATTAGAATTACCCAATGCTGTCACGTGTTGTTAATAAATATGCATTTTGCATTGTTATAAATAGACCCTATGGACCCATTCATGGATTTAATCTGCTACTACTAATAAATCTGCTAGCATGTACATGTTAGTTTATATTGTTCATTATCCATACCTGACAACTGGCATAGTACATTCCAAATTCGGATGACCAGAACTTTACCATGCACCATGCTACTTTTTTTTAATAAATAACATTTTATGGAAAGATTCTAGGGGACCCTGATAGCTAATAATTAATGCTATCTGGTGTATGGATCAATGTGATACAACTTAGCACCGATGCTGTGTCCTTAACTAATGTATTGCTGTACAAAGAATATTGTGAATCATTTGTATCACCTTCTGAAACTTTTAGTTCCAGCTAACATTAACTTTTATGAATTATGACATTAACCTTTATATTACAATCTGCTGGATTTATTGTAACTATAGCTAGTAGTAATACATTTTGTATGTAGATTTTAAAGTGCTAATTTTTGGGATATATATATTAGGGTAAGCAAGGTAGGAAAAAGGAGTGGGCATAAAGGTTTTTGTTCAGGTCTCTAAATAAAACTGTGATTTTACTGTAAAAGTGCCTACCTAGCGAAATCAGCTCTCATATTCAAGTCACAGTGATGAGAACATTGGTTTATATATTGGACTACATTCTTCCCTATTCTGTCCCTGCTGGCATTAACCTAAATATGTTCACTCGGTGTTGATGTGAATAGCCGTATTATATATGCTGTATATATAATATGCTGTAATATTCTTATAACACATATGGAACAATGTTTTGTAAATAGCTGGTGGTCCTGCCAGTCAGGAGTACCTACTTGATATAACTCACAATGCAATGCCAGCTCAGTTTTCAGCATTGCCACCCCTACTGTGTGTATTCCTATTTCTTAACTAGGAGATATACTGCTCCCTGTAAAGTCATGATGTAAGACCACCTCATGTGAATGTTAAACACTTCGCAGGGCAGCATAATTTGCCTTTGTCTGCTCATTTATCTCTGTCATGAAGTGCATGGTTTCCTGTATTTCAATGATTGTGCAGTGTCCCATATAGCAGCACTCTCATATCAAAATGAACGACAGTAGAATGGTATTATATCTGTATGAAATAGGATATGATACTGGGAGAAGGAAAGTGGAGTGGTGTTAAATCTGTATAATATAGGATAGGATAATAGGGAAAAGGAAAGTGGAGTGGTGTTACATCTGTTTATTATAGGGAAGGAAACTAATATAAGGGCAGCGGGATGGTGTTATATCTGTATATTGTAGGGTAAGATACTTAGGGTAAGACAGTGGGGTGATGTTATATCTGTATATTATAGGATAAGATTCTAAGGGTAAAGCTAGGTACACACTTCCAATAATTATCGTTAGAAAACTAACGATTACGACCGATCAACAATTATGCACGATTATTTTTCAACAATCGTATTGTGCACAGATCTGTACATGCTGTAATGATACGATCGTTCAAATATAATCCACCAATAATGTACACGCGCTAGATACGATCGTTTGAATGATGCCGGAAGTGACATGTAAAGGAGAAAGTGTACTGCAGAACCATCCAGGATCACTATACGACTGTACACACAATAGATAGTGAACTATCGTCACTCAATCAGATCCGGCAGGATGGTCGTTCATTTCCAGCGACAATCCTCATTCGTTGGCGTCGTTGGTCAGTTGTTGTGCACCTTTTTTGTTAACGATTCTTGGACGATCAGTCGTTAGTTGTTATTTCCAACGACATTTATTGGAAGTGTGTACCCAGTTTAAGACAGTGGGGTGATGTTACATCTGGGTGTTATGGGCTAGGATACTAATGTAAGAACAGTGGTTGGTGTTATATCTGTATAATATAAAATAGGATACTAAGGGAAGGACAGGGGTGGT
>NC_092858.1:72280316-72312115 GCF_032062135.1 Pyxicephalus adspersus | reverse complement strand
TGGGATTGTGGTATAGCAGGATTATATAATATAGGTGAATAAGGAAGGACTGTGGGATTGTGGTATAGCAGGATTATATAATATAGGTGAATAAGGAAGGACTGTGGGATTGTGGCATAGCAGGGTAATATAGGATAGGATAATAAGGAAGAACTGTGGAATGGTGTTACATCTGTATAATATAGCCTAGGATACTAGGGGAAGCACAGTGGCATGGTACTGTGGGAGGATGATATAAAATATGATAATATGAGAAGGACAGTGGAATGATGTTATATCTGTATAATATTGCCTAGCATACCAAGGGAAGGACAGTGTTTTTTTGGAAAATATAGGCTAATATAGGATACTTAGCAAGGAAAGTGTGTAGTGTTATATCAAGATAATATAGGATAGTATAATAAAAGAAGGACAGCAGGTTGGCAATACAACTGGATAATGTGGGATTGGATAAAAAGGAAAGGCCAGTAGACTGGTTATATGAGGGTAATTTCACTTTCAATTTTTTTTATAATAGGCTAATCCTGGATGTTCCAGATGCATCAAAAGATCTACTTGTGCCTGGTCATCTACAGAATAATGTTTATAAATAATTAAATGATTGTAGATTTGGTCTGTATTACCTGATTGTCATTTCATCAATTGATATTCAGAGTCATATCAGTTGTATATTAAGATGAAACAAATTGTAAAGTCTATATACAATCCTGGGTAGCAAGTGATTGAGAGAGGTGTGTGCAGTATACTAATGATGTCTGATTACAAGTGTGATAATGATCCTGAATGCTGGAATCATCCCAGCTCCTACATATGTATTTCTGCAGCTCCTCCCTGCTCCAGCATGCATAATCCTTCCCTGGGAGCACCATTGGTCTCTGCCAGGCAGATCTCCTCTCTGAACACATTGCTTGTCTCTCCAGCAGTATCAGAAGAAAGCCTGTTCTGTCCTTGTATTCTGCACAGGGACTCACCATCCCCCTATCCAATCATCATTAGAGATCAGAGGGGATCACCACCTAAGATCCAGGTATCCAACAGACAGTCCCTAGTGGCTCTCCATCCTAGATCTAGACCCCCTTCTCCATTGGCATCTCTATCTAGGATCAGACCCCACAGACCCCATCCATATCAGATGGAGAACAAGCGATGCTTCCCTAACCGCTTCTCTGACTACAAGGGCAGCCTGGTGTTGGGTCAGGGCAGTGATCTGGGGGCCCCGATTGTCATCAGGACCATAGACAGCATCTTGCAGCAGCTGCCCGCACAGGGAGGGCAGGAGGGGGGTCTGTATGGGGGTCTGGCTGGGGTGGCATACATGCTTTACCATGCCTCCCAGTGCCCTGTGTTCAGCTCCCATAAGGACACCTACCTACGCCGGGCAGTCTCCATCATCGAATCGTGCGTGCTGTACTATGACCGGGAGCAGGACCGGGAGACCCGGGCGTCCTTTCTGCTGGGCGGTGCGGGGGTCTATGCTGCGGCTGCAATGATCTACAAGGCGGCGGGCCAGGACTTCAAGAAACCGCTGGACACATTCCGGGAGCTGTGCGATGTCTGCCAGCCGCTGGGATTCCTGGAGTGCGGATCGGACGAACTATTCGTGGGCAGGAGCGGATATCTGTGTGCAGCCCTGGTACTGAAACAGAAGCTGGGCATAGAGGTAAGGAGGCAGCTAGTGGGCATGTGGGTCAAAGCTGGGGACTCACCTCTAGGCATTGGGACTGCACTGTCCTATACAAAGGGCACACCTGGCATCTCATGGCATGCAATGGGGTTCAAACTGGGCATTTCTTAGCATGCAAAGGGATTAAACTGGGCATGAAAATAAATTCAACCTGGGCATCCCATGGCATGCAGTAGGATTCAAACTATGTATCCAAAGTCATTCAATGTGTTTCAAAGTAGACATATGATATCATGCAATATAGTTCAAGCTGGGCATCTAATGCTATGCAGTAAGATTCAAACTGTGAATCTAATATCATTCAAGAAGGGGTTCTCATACCATGCAAGGGGGTACAACCAGTTATCCAATGTTATGACAGGAAATGTAAAATGTGTATTTCATGACATGCAAATATAGTATTATTGGACAATTTACCATATATATGGGGTAAAAATCTCTTGCTAAAGCAACCAAAGTGGGTATCAATCTCTATATAAGCAATCAGGTGCAAAGTGGGATTCCTACCTACTATTTATTATACTATTACTATTTAATATATATTTATATATATATATATATATATATATATATATCATGCTGGGCATCTTCTTATGCTATACAAAGGATATTACATGGTATACAATGTTAAAAGTTTTTTTCCTAATGTACAAATGTCCTTGTCTAACTACATGGGGCCATTTTTATGTTATAAATGAGGACTAAGATCAGCCCCAAGGTTTACTGCCAAGGCATACATGTGAAGGTCATGGAACATTGCAACTGGGGGTAATGTAATGTAATAAATTGCTAGCTAAACAATACTCATGCAGCCTCTTTCCACTGTTACTGTTAAGCTGATTGCTCCCTGTCTTCGGTGCCCAGGTACTTAAATAACTTTATTGGTCTTTTTCCAGTTTTGAAAGTTACACAATAGAGTTGACGTTTGCTAGGAATCCTTTACATCCATTTCCAACCATTTTGTGAAATCTGCCAGGTGATTGGTCTACGCCTGTTCTGTCATTTTTTACACATCCACAAGCTACTGTGAAATGAGGCTGGATATTATGCTGCTTATTACTAACATTCTATGATCTGATAAATAAAATGAGTATTTCAGTTCAATTATTATAATGTCATTACCACATATAGGTAGAACGTACAATTGAGAGCAGTAAAAGTTCCTTATAAGGTTCCTTTTTGGGTTCATCTTTTAAAAGTTGTATCAGGTATATCAGAATTTTAAAGCTTCAATTATGCACATAAGAATTTCATGGATACTTAAATTCTTCCCAGAGGGTTTGGTGTGTAAGCAGAAGTATTACTCACTTTGATTCTAAGATCCACCAGTAATAGAATTGTCACCACCCTCCCTATTCCTTCTCTGTAATCATTAAAAGTTTTCCAGCAACAGCAAAGAGGACACAGGGGAACACAGGTATATAGCCTGCACCCCAATGTGTTTAGTAATCTGCCTAATGCTGCATGCTACTTGTAAAAGGAAAAAAACTGTAAACGGAACCTGTTTTAAACCTGTAAAAGGAAAAAAACTAAATAAAATTTGCTCACACTGAAATTGAAACTTGCAGCTTCTTTTGTTAACATTTGGAATGGTTATTGCATGGGTGGGGTTCCTTGGATTACATGGTATATTTGTATAGGGGGAACTTGTGTGTCTAGTTTGTAAGGGTGGAGGGAAAAAACTTAATGGCACCCTGATACATTTACATGTTTTGTACCACAATTAATTCATACATTGGTGCAGCTATGGATTATTAGCAGTGCCCAGCAGGCCTATTTAAATTGATTGGGCTCCTTTAATTTATCAAGTCATAGCACACAAAAATGTGTTGCATGGTATAAATTGGCCCCCAAAGTAAAAAGCCAGATTCAAACTGTTATTTCTTAGTCTATGCTGCAAAATCAAAGCTGTTTGGGGGTTTTCTTTTGGGGGGGCAACACTTTCATGCCTTCATTTCATACTAGACCATTATGAATGGATGAAAAATTAAAAAGTGTAGTTTTATACCATAACCAAACCAGACCTAGCCTTTTTGTGTGCAAACCATTCCTGTTGGAGGGAATATTAAAGAGAAAATGCCAATTTGTTTCAGTCATATACCAAAACAATTTTGATGGAGAAAAGCCATGCATGATGGTGGCTGGATGACCTCCAGGAAAGGACTGTCAGCTATGATGGCAAGCATAACATTAACCTAAAAAAGGACAAGACTTGGTCAAAGCAAATTTCCAATTTTGAAGTCCACCAAAGATCGCAAAATGTTATGGTAGGAAGAAAAAGAAGAAAGCTTTTGTGAACTGCTTGTACAGGGCCAGAACAGTATTTATCTTGGTTATGATTCTTGGACTACCAGAGAAGACATACTTGTAAGCAGATGTTGAGTAAAAGGTGAGGTTTGTGCCAACAATGGCACTCCAGGTTGTAGTTATGCACAGAAGTGAATATTTTCAGGAGAGACAAGTCACTTCTTACAAAATTTAGGGCTGGTATCTAGGCAACAACAAAAATGATTCACAATCTTTGTATTAGGACTAGAAATTTGAAACAGTTTACCAGGCCTTTATTTTATTTACCAGGGATTCCTGAAAGAAAATGCATTCACAGCTGTATAAATTAAAGTTGTATAAGAAGAAGTATAACCTGATTATACTTTGCTTGCTTTAGTTCATTATTTCCCCTTTGTTAACATAGTAATGATATTTTGGTTTAAATAAAACTTTTCCATTTGTATTACCCATGCTATCTTAGATCAGGGGTGTCAAACTCTAGCCTGTGGGAAAAATCTGGCCAGCAAAATCCTTTTTTTTGGCCCCCAAATGAATCCAAAATATGAACTGCAGCTGGCCCGCCGCTGCATTGAAATAGCGCCGATACTATCACTCCCGGCAACACTCGCGTCTATAGACCAGCGGGCTCTCTGCCTATGCGTGCCCCACATTGGCCTGTTTTATAGATGCAAATAATGCCAGGAATTTTAGTAGTGGTGCTATTTAGATGAAGAGCGAGTTCCAGCGGCAGACCACTTTTAAGATTTAGCCCTTTGCAACCCTACAATTAATGAAACAGAAAAATATCCACAGTGATATTCAACTTTGAGTATGCCTATTTTTCTAAACAGTGTGTACTAGAAAATTGTAGGACTTTAATTTGCATTTTGAATGTCAAACCAAAAAAAAAAAACAAAAAAGGTACAGATAACTTGTATCTTTTGCATACAAAATTGCTTCTTGTAATGCAAAGCCTTATTTTAGATATTTTGAGCTCTTCTATTAGAGAGCATTTGGCAGTTTAATCCATTACAGCATAATTTAGAATTAAAAATCACAGTGTGGTGATGGATTGCAGGGTACAGAAGCAATACTAATTAGGTGGCCTATAGCAGGTGAACATTGCTTTATGGAATATCTCAATTTACAGAAGAATGCACAATAGCCTGGCACATAATAAAGACATTTCTTTAATACAACATGTAAATAGCTTTCTGCTGAATGAGTTCTGTCCAAAGAAAGCTGATCCTTTTAATAAATACCCTGCTTAGCTGCCACTTTCACAGTTTAAAATTATACCAAAGTCTAGAAAAACATTCAGTCTTATTGGAATCTCAACAAATAGATCTACCTCAACTATGCTTTTGAACAGATAATTGTTAAAAAATTCTTTACCCTAATCTGTCCAGCTGTGTGTACAGTTTTATAGGGGACAATCTAAAAACTTTAAGGGAGGTACCTGTGCACAATGTACGCCAACAAGGCCTACCACTTCTTTAAAGGCTCACAAGCCAACACAAATAGGCATTTAGACAACCCACCTATTATAACTTGGAGGAGAGCACCAGTGGCTAATGTGATGGAGGAAACTGGCAAATTTAGGAAGGAGCAAACATTCCAGATTCCAATTTGGGGCCCAAAGTTGCATCACTTCTTATCTTGAGCATACCCTGAAAGTCCCTAGCAGGAGCTAAGCCCTACCTGTACTGTCCCAGAGAAAATCTCTCAAACATAAGGCACATGATACACCCATATGAGGCCCATATTCATTAGGAAGCAGAGACCTCTGTGGCACATAATTCAAAACACAGTGTACTAAGATAAAATACCAACAAATGTAACAGACATGGTTGGAAACTCCTTACCACTTGGGCTCCAGTCACAGTAGACACCTGCCGCACCACACTCAGTAGATCCCTCCTTGGCTTACTAGAATGATGGATTTCATCAAGGGGATGCCAGTATCTTATTGTTGAAGCCTGTCGCTGGCAATCAGTGACTGGTAAGAACATAAAATGGCTAATGGACAGTGTGCCGCTTGCAATATGTAAATTAAAACATTATTTCACCTTCATCTGACCATGAGAAAGAATTGGTGAGTATGTCAAGGAATCAGTGGGAACTCTGAAGAAATGCATGCTCACACCGCCATGATAAAGTTATGTCTCCTCTATATTATTTTTTATATATATTCCCAAAGTAGTTTCATTGATACAAGAAACTTAATAGTTTTTATTAGGTAATAGTCGCATAGTACTACAGATAATATTAACAAAGGACAACACGGAAGGATTTTACAGTATCACTAGCAAGTAGTACAAAGAATACCATTCCATTATCAAAAAAATGTCTGGTATCTGGTACAATGCGAAAATGCACAGGAGTCATCAGTTTATCAAACATTGCTTAAGGAACATCATTCATTTACAAGTGCAAAACCACTTCTGTGAAAATGTTGTGGGAAATAAACTGTTAAAAAGGACAGGTAAAAGAGAGAAAAAGAGTTAGAAAGAGAAGAGAGTGAAGTATGGAAGGGAAAGAGTGAAGGGTATAGCTAATCACATCTCAGACATACATAAACGAAATTACAAAAATGCTATTAACATTCAGGAAAGAGGGAAACAGATCAGAAGTGAACAAGTTAATGTTAATGTCTTTAGTGCAGTGGTCGCCAACCTTTTGGAACTCGTGGACCACTAAATGTGCGAACTCCGGACTGCACATGCGCGGGGAGCCGTGCGTCAGGAAACTTCCCCCATAGTGACGTCATGATGCCAGAAGCCAACCTGCCCACCGTCCTGAGCCTGTGATGCGTACCTGAGATGGGGACCGCGGCCTTGGCCGGTGCCACCCCCCCCCAAGCAGGGTCCTTCTCCTAACCCCGCTGGGTGGCGCACACCAGCCAGAGCTGGGTCACGAACTGGGGCTTGGGGACCCCTGCTTTAGTGTACAACTGATTTTTGAGGCCAAATGAAAAAAAAGAGTGGTAATGGTGGTAATGTAGGTAAAGATGAGAGATACAGTGCCCTAAATGATAAGAGGATATCACCTTTGCAGTATCAGAAGATTGTCAACAAAGTGAAAAGGTTTAAAGAGATCAAAAAATAGAAGTCACTGTTTTTTTGTTTTTACTCTCAGGAGATCCATGATCACATTGAGCATACAGAGGATGGAAAAAACAAGCTAAGAGACTCAAATGAACAGAACAGAAATGGTCTATTATAGATATGTCATTTAATAATGGCAATGCAGTTACTATATCAAACCCACTCTTAATGCTTTTAGTTTAATTACTCTCTTGGAAGGAACAAGGAAGACTCTTGGAGTTCTGTAAAAGTAAAGCTAATTATTTTGTGTGTTTAATATAAAGCAGACATCACCCTCATTGCAATTAGAAAACAAATAGTTAGTAAAGATAATCTGATAAATGTGTAGCATAATTCCCACAATAAACATTTCTGCTGAGAAGCCACACCATGAAAAAGTAATAAAATCCTCCAAGTAAAAGATGAGTCACTGCAGTATACATTTGTAATGGTTAGAAAATCTCATGAAGTAACCTAAAAGTGCAGCAATCCCTTATGATAATGTTACAACATGGCAGCTATTCATACCCTTCAACTCAAAAACACAGCAAGCTTTCCTAAGCAGATGATAAATGAAAGTCTTATTGTTGAGTTCCAACTCTGTAGCTATTTTCTTCAGCTCAGATAAGCAGGGAACATTTTTTAGTATTAAAGAATCTACCAAAAGATTTTAAATAGTGATTGATAAATCTGTTATCTAGATATTTTAGAAACAAGTATTATTACTTAATTACTTAGAGACAACTCTTGGCTAGGACATCCTTTGGAACAGATCTCCAATGGATAGCCTGTCCTAGAGTTGTTGAGTAATAACAATAAAAAAATATTTTTGTAAACATGTCTGTTTTTTCAGTGTTTTTTGGTTGGTTACATGCTAGTCAGGGTTCAATTTAATTTCCATCTGTAGTGAAACAAGTAGTGATAATAATACCATTATTTTCTCCTGTGGGCCCAGGCTGACATAATGATATACCCCCAATGGGTGTTTTCATGGCACATTGCTGCTTGACAACATTATTTTTATATAGAAATTAAGATTATAAGAAGGGTGTAAGAAAGTTCTCAACATATTCTAATTTTTATAGACAAAAAATTATTTCAATTTAGAGTATATTGTGCACATCCTGCTGGGTATTGTGCTGGTAAACATATTAAAACGTGTATGCTTTGCTAAGAAAAAGACAATTTAGCCACTCTAGGCAAAGAACAACTCATCAGTCATCAGCCCATGAGTAAAGCACAGGGGGTGGTATAGGAGGCATTACCTTATGGGCATTAGCTGTGGCAGTGCTACCACTGTATTCAAAGCCAATGGTTAGCAAGAAAATAATAAAAGAACAAAATAGCTGGATTAACAGTTAGTTTTTGGGACAACCCTACGTCTGATATATAGTCTCTGCTGTTTAATCATATGATTAAGATATTTGACAAATTCTTTTTAGAGTTGATACATAGTTTTCACTAAGGAATTCTTGCTTTCCATTCACTTTTCTGTGTTTTTGTTAAAAGAATATTTTCAAACATTTCCAAAACTGTGTAAAACTCACAATTTATTTGGTTATTTCCATCTCCATCTACTCTGCACCACATGAACTCAAGACTAGGCACATTGTTTGTAAAAAACATATCTCGCCATCATACTGCTTGCAATAAAGAAATGTTGCCTTTTGTAAATGAAAATGTTTGTAAGTTCCTCCACAGCTTGAACAGGGAGGCTTTTGTTCCACTTTGCTTTTGTATGCAACTTAATGCTTTTATTTTTACAATTGAACTAGTGTTTGGGGATGATTGTGAGATTGCTGAATTATAATTGAACGTAGCTTCATATTTATCCCCTGGAGTCATGATAAAAGCTTATAACTGCTCTGCTACCAGCCTTAGCATGTCATTCCCTTAACCCTGCACACAAGCTGGTCCCTTAATACAGTGTCAGTACAATTTAGCAATATACCTGGAAGATAATTACTTGCAGTAAAATGGAGGTGCCTTACAATTTCTCTAAAAGTAAAAGTTGTGCAGTATTTTTTCAAATATTCAGTTAGCTGGATCCCAAGTTCAATTAATGTTCTAGGTCTCATATAGTACCACACTTACTTACTAGGCATGTATTAAGTCTTTTGGAAGGTATGGTTTGATGCCAGCTTTGTGTGGAGCTGATTGCTAGATGAATGCTATGTTTGTATAGAGATGGTCAAGAAGAACTGTATGTGCAACAGTGTGATTCAGATGAGGTTGTTGGAGGATTGACCAAAGCAGAGCTGATACTGAGAGAGAATCCATAGTTAGTGTATCATTTATAGGCACCAAGAGAATGGACAATACATTACTGGTACTGGATTTATTATTCTTTCATGTATCAGTTTGCCATGCTGATGCACTCAAAGTTCTGTTGCTACTTGTTTATTATTTTCTTATCATATCACAACTGTTTTCCCCTGGGGCATCTTGAAATTTTGCCATGTTCCTGACAATGCTGTAAATGAAAACCACAATTTATTATATTGTAGATCTGTATTTCCTAAAAATTTCTGCTTTGATGATTTCCAATTGCAACACATCCTATTAAATGGAAATAATTCCCAATTTGTATGCTGCTTCTGGTTGTATGAGATTTGATAATGAAAAAAATGAAAAGTCAATAAATGAAATTCATCTTACTAATTATTTATAGTGTTTCTGTATATTGGGCAAATAAATGCCACTATCACTATCTAAAGAAACTCTGACTCTAGTCCTCTAGGGAGTATTAAGACCAGCAGCCATGAGCTGTTCTTGTAATTGTAAAACACACATTCACATCCCTACATTTGATACTTTTTTTTTCTTAAATTTTATGTTAAATAATAGAAACATATATCTAAATTTCAGTAATGCTTGCTTCTGTTGCTTGGTGTAATATGAGTAAAACAGCCAGTACAAGTACAATTTTAGATTAGGCAGAATAATGATGTATGGATGACAGTGCCCTACCTGTTGCACATTTAGTGCAATCTATGAATATCTAGAAATATAGCACTTCCTCTACTTCCTGTCATAAAAACGTTTACCAGCCAGGAATTAAAGGAATACTTTCAAAAAAGCGTCCAGCTGCACTAAACGGTCAATCCAGGCACTCACCGTACCACCAATGGCTCCAGTTTATGAAGGTAAATCAAAAAAGTGTTATAAATTATTAATAATAAACAAGATTTATATAGCGTCAACATTGCTGTATAATAAATAGGGGTTGCAAATGACAGACAGATATAGTGACACAGGAGGAGGACGCTGCCCAAAAGAGCTTACAATCTAGGAGGTGGGGAAGTAACACACAATACACAATAACTTCATAGGAATCCTTTTTGAGTTTTTGTATACTAGAACCTAGTTATGTGCCGTATAATGGTATGTTGGACTCCCTTTGTATCGCTTTGTTATCCGTTTTCTCTCACCCTCACCCCTTCTAAAGTGAATACTGTTTGGTATTTGTCAGTTTGCCTGCTTTGCTGTAACTTGTTAAAAATATTGAAACTATATATAAATAAGGAATGTTAGGGAAAAAAGTCAGTATTACGTGTTCAGCATTGAAGCTATCACAAATTAGTTCTTTAGTTTAAGTTCTTTGCATTGTCCAGCATAAAAAATGTCACATAAAGATTTTGCAGAGTGTGATAATGGAAGGTCTGGCATCTATTTAAATGACAATTGTGGTATAATTTTGAAATGTATAATAAATGTCTGCAGTCAGGTCTTCACAGGGTACTGTACTGCCACCTACTGGACTGACTTTATATGTCTGTGGAAAGGGAAACCCTATTCCCATTTTACAGTATTCCAGTACATCAACAGTCCAACACTTACATTTTACCTTAACTACTTACAAAAAATATATTAAAAAAAAAATATATATATATATATATATAATTCTGCAGGGAGAAAAGTAACTTGTAATATGTACACTGTAACTGGATTTGTAAAGTAATAATATACAACAACTGTCATTAAAATATTAGTCCTGTGTTAAAAGTGGACCTTTCTAATAGTTTAAACAGATTCTTAAATTATTTGTTAAAAGAAAAAAGAAAAATGTACATCTGCTTAAGATGGAGGAGCACTCATTACAACAATATTGTCACTCACAGCTTGTATATTGTCTATCCTAACAATTTGTATTCATTTTCGTCTTTTTAAATATGTGGAGTATTTCATTAGTGTTCACATTGCGTTACACTGGAAAGTACCTGTGTATCACAGATATTTCATATGTTACTAGAGCAGCCAATAAATTCCATTTATTAATTGTTCAGACTGTTCAAATGGTCATGGTGCTTGCATATCTAGAGTGTTACCAATGCCGAGAACTGATTGACTGATAGGATTGATTGGCTGCTTGTGGAAAACTGCTGTGTTTAGGAAAAGAAAAAGTAAGTACTCTGTGTATATGAAGATGAAGCTTAGATGCATTCGTTTCCTGCCTCTAGGAACTACAGAATCTATCCTTGCAACATTCATGTGTTCCCCAAAGATTTCGAGGAATGTTTTATTATAGCTCAACTTAGGAAAAAAAGAAAATTCTTACAGTGGGGCTTCCCCTGTAGGAGATATATGTTCATTTAGGTATGTTTGGCACTCTTTACCTTGACTTATTCCCTTACTCTACTTTGACACAGGCTCTTCCAAAAGGGGAGGAACCAACTGCATCACAGCTCTGGTTTGTAAAGAACCGGCATTTATTTTGACAGGGGGCAGCAGTGAGCAGTACTGAATTCCTCATTGTTGTCCCAATTTAATCATTGGCTTGCCATGGGTGGAAGGCACATGTGGTGTCTTATCTGAGGCAGCATTTTAGTGGCATGAGAAAGTGGAAACTGCTTGCAAACTCACCGCCACTCTGAACACAACCTAAACCATTCTGTGCAGGGGTTGCAGGCAATTATATGTTCTCCTACAATGTAGATCCAATAATGTTTCATTGCAAGCGACGATGAGAAGGGTTTACTCACAAAATGAAGTGTCAGATGGAAGAGGAGCATGCAGGCCATGAGGAATGAGGGGGTAAGCTAAGTAAAAGTGCCTCCTATATGTCTGTGAGCTAAGTAGCTAAAAGACATTTTATTTTTGTTATTATTATTATTATATTTTTTTATATATTCAAAAGACATATCAGATTTCAACAGAAGAGACTGCACATTCCCTATTCTATATATTGACATTGTTGTCTAAAGTCTAGGAAACTTTAATTTATTTGGTGTCTCTTCTACACCAATATTAGTCTTAAAGTGTACAGTACCTAAACTCACTTTACATAAAAGTATCGCCTAGGCAATCGAGAATGAATGTGAGTGCAAAGCCTCCCGGGATACCTACATCATGCATCCCAGGATGCTTCTGGGTGCTTCTTCTGGGCATGCTCATGCATCCCATCGGCAAGTTTTTTTCCCATTTATGTCACCCGATCTCGCGCCTGGGTCAGGTGACAAAGGAAGAAGAAACAGGAAAAAAAAACAAGGATGGCAGCGCCTGGAGAGCCGGCACGAAGACGGATGCCGGGATGACGTGGGACCCGATGGAAGAGACTTCCAGATCGTTCGACTGCTCTGTGGGATTAAAGGTAAGTTATTTTTTTTGTTTTGGGGGACTTTTCCTCCTTAAGTGTGCTCACATAATAAATTAAAATTTTCAAACATCAAAGCTAGGGGTTTTTTAAGGACATCTTTTAATGCTGCTTTATTACCATATTTTACTTGAAAGTGCCTGCTCCATAATAAACTAATAAATGCTTGTTTACAAAGAACATTATAGGCTGATCTAATTTATTATTTTGATTCTCCTCTGTTAATTGGTCCACTCTACCAGAATCATTTCCCTCAATAAGTATGTTAATTTGTCTTATTTAGTAATTAGATTTCATTTATGTCTGTCACTGGATTTTTCTATTTCTATTGAATATTGAAGGTTGTGTATTTTACACTTAGATTTCAAATTATTACTTTGATTATGTTTTATGCTGTTTTTTGGTTGTACACAGACAGCCTTATTTCTAATTAAGAATGACAAGTGGTGAGATGCCTGCCAGTTCTTGAATGAATTATATGCCACCATGCTGTGAACATTAAAACTTGGCTGGGAAGCAGCATATGTGTGATCAGAGTTTTACTTTCCAATCGAGACAAGGTAACGATAGACAGCAAGAAATTCTTCAGAACAAAAATAAATAAACTTCATGGTTTATTGAGTGCTTTTCACATTCAGAAGTACTGTTACTGGTAAGTTACACCTAACCACTATGTTGGCAAGTTGTATAAAGTGATTCTTCAACTGATCACAATGCTTCCTTTTTTATTATATATCACTTTTTGACCATAGGCAACTTCTAATTGACTAGTTTTGGTGAGTGACAGGTTTAACCAGCTAAGTGTAACTATTTGTCCTTCCATAACCATGTAAACATGGTGGTTCCTTAATCATTCACACTATCAAATCGTTACATTCACTCATTCTTTGTTCAGTACATGCTAGCTAAAAAAAACCTCAATAGCTTTGTTACTGATATGCAAATATAGACATTTTTACAAAGGTCAGCAGCTAAGCCCTCCTTTTCTATCCACTTTCCCTGACTGCTGACACATGCTTGCAGAAAACATATTTATATGGAAAGGGCACAATTTACAGGGTATGTGCCAATATTCTGGCTTCTTCATGCTAAGTAAAAGGCAAGATATGGGAAAACTAGGTTTTGGGGGCATAATATAACATATTTATTATTCACTGATAAATGCACCAGTGCTATGTTTATAAGCAGAAAAGGTCATATTTTGCAATAAACATCAGCAAAGGAAAAAATTTCTTTCATCATCTCTTCATCGCTGAGTCTTTACATTATAAAAATTATAGACATATCTCCTAACTTTTAGAAGACATTTTTTTAAGAAGAAGTCAGCCTTACTGACAAGAATTAATTCGGGATTGATTTTGCTGCTATAATTAGGTCCAATCAGGACTCCTAGATTTTTGAAAAAATAAATGTGTACTTTTCTTCTAAAGCCCAAGCAAGCCCTAACTTTAAACAATTTTAAAGGAATTAAACAGTATCCAGGATTTTATCAAGGAAGTAATAGACCAAAACAACAATAGTCTAGGGTCTTCCCTACAAGAGAGGAAAAAACAGAAAAATAAGTGAAGGGAAGACAAAGTCAAGGTAGACAAAAGAATCAGAGAAGAAAACAGCCCATACTGCTATTACAACTAAAAGAGTATAAAATAAAACTGTTCTCATTTTTCAGAAATATCAGTAAAAAATGTAGAATAATGGCAAAATTATCACTAACCTTAAAGTGAGTGGGCACCCTGTAAATAAGAATTCACAAAGCAAAATGGTGTTTTTTTATCAGGCCATTAACCAAGGAGACTAAATTGTCAATGTAAGATTGAAATAAAGATACAATTAGAATGAACAACATGTAGCAAGCTTTGGCTGGAGTCAACTAAAGCTTGGTCTGCAACAGGCCATTTCCTTGAGGCACATTTTTGAGCATTATCTATAACATTCCTTGCAGCGCAGTAAAAACGCAGGAGATTGTGGGAAAATGTGGGTAAACGGGTACATTGATTTCAATGGGGGTGTGTTCTCAGGTTTTCCTGCGATTTTCTGTGTTTTCCTGCATAAATGCGGTTTCCAGCGGTTTAAGGGGCAAGCTTTAAAAGGCTAGTAAAAGTGCATAAAAATGCATATAGGAACGCTATAGGAACGTTTACATGCGTTTTTCTTAACCGTTCGTGTAGACCCAGCCTGGTCTCAGTCCTTTGAAATTTATTGTATACAAACTAGACAAAGATACTAGAAATAAATGACTCACCAGATTTATTTAAAGGATAATACACTTTTATTAGAGGGGGACTGGGGGGGTTAGGAGACTATGAGAATGTCTGTAGAAATATCTGGGGTATAACTATCACCCCTGTGACCCCTGCAGTCTCGAGGGGTCCAGGAAGAGTGGTTTGGTAGATGGTTCTCTGCCATCTTTCTTTTCCCTTCCACTTAAACTGCCTGCACAGTACAGGGGAGGAAGATGATGAAGATGATTGCAACTGGAATCATTGTCTGGCAAAATACTGTAGTTACATACTGATTACATAGGATAGAGCCAACCCCCTGGAATACCAAGAAGGGAGAAGTGCTAGAGTAAGAGACAGCTAGAGTAAATCACAGTTGGTGACCTAGAGAGAGGAGTTTGAGTATGAGGAGAGTGACTGGAGGGCAACAAAGCAGGTGGAAGTAAACCGCAGGTGATGGTGTTACATAGGTAACTCAGGGTTAGTGTACTGTATTTATTATACATTATGAATGTTACTGGTTGTATTAGTGTATGTGTGCTATTGTGTGTTTTGCTCATTTGTTATTGAAGGAGGAACCTAGGGACCGAGGCCTAGAGGTTTCAGCTGTGCCAGTAATTGCTGCTTTCACATAGTGAAATTGCTGTCATATAATATAAAATAGGGGTAGAACATGTGTCAATACCATCTTATATTCATATGAATAAGATCTGTCTTCCTATCCCAAGTGAAAGATAGATCAATTTTAAACAAAGCTGTCCATATCTATAAACATATAAGCTCTTTGTAAAATCTACATGTTTGCTTTCCAGAATCACATCAAACTTTCTCCTACAGAAATGCTAATTCAGGTGTGGTCAGTGTTTATCAATGTCAAACATAAAAGCTAAAAAACATAGTTCTAATAGTCTAAATAACTTATAGTGTTTACTGATGAGAAAGGCGTTGGAAGTATTTGTCTTTTACAGTGATATTTAAAAATGTTTATACAGGACTTAAACAGTAATCTCTGTGGATCAAAGTCAGGAAATACAAATCATCTTTTTAACAATCATTGTTATGACATTCTGCAGTAAAACATTTAAGCAAACTAAATCTGTTTATCTAATTGGATATGATGGAATTATATTGCTGTATGCTTTTTTTAGATTCATGTAGAATGTGTAGGCACCTGTAACTATATATAGCTAATTATACATGTAACCTTTCTGAATTTACTATATTTACAGGACGCTACCCAAATTGATTTTAATTTACAAAGTAATTTACAGAACTCTACCCAAATTGGTTTTAACTTACAAACGAATTTACAGGAGTCTACCCAAATTGGTTTTATTTACCTATAAATATAAGGAGGTAAAATGCTTCCTATTAGTTCTTTACATGTCTACTTAGACATGAGGGTTGTTCAGGCTGTTCACCAAGCAAAGACAATTATAAACTTAAAAGGGAATTTTCACTTTGTTTACTGAATATGTTGAAATTTCATTTTGAAAAGAATACATCTTTTCAAACTGCCTCATTACCTTATTCAAATCAATAGGAAATATGTTTTGTGAGTAAAAAACTCTATTGTTTTTCTACAGGTATTAAAGCCAGATCAGATCAGATCAATATGCCATGCTATCTTGGAATCTGGCAAACAGTACTCAAGGAAAAAAAGAAAGCCCTTTCCACTGATGTACTCATACTATGGAACAGAATACTTGGGTGAGAAACCAAACACTGCACTATTGTTTTGTGTCTCTGTCTAGTAGAGAAAGTTAATCACTACAGTTTGTGCAGTTTGCTGAAACTGTAATTTATCCAGATTCACAATGGAGCAACAATTACATTTCAATTAAATGTATTATGTATTGTTTATTGGCCTATTGGAAAGGGTCTTATAAACATTAAATAATTGCATGCTGTTTGCATTATAAATAGAACTATAGCTCTAGCAAAATGTTAGGCATTACAGGGTAGAATATTGGTGAATGTATAATAGGCAACAATTCCATAGTGTATGAGATGTGATATAGTTGGTGCTGAGTTAAGGGTTTGTCAGAATGTGTGCATCCAAACATTGAAAACAAGCCAATACACACAGCATGCAAAGATGCATAATGATATGCTTGATGATAATTTTTTTAATCCAGCAATTGTGAGGAATGTAATATTATTATTATTATTATTATTATTAAAGAGGATTTATATAGTGCCAACATATTACGCAGTGCTGTACATTAAATAGGTGTACCTGTTATAATTATGTTGACTGAGGGATTTATATATTATCCACATTTCCCCATGTTCATATCTTTTATCGCTGTTATCACCTCACTGTAGACAGCATTTGTAAAGGCAAACATGGAAACATTTGCAGAGATGTATTTCATATATATATATATATATATATATATATATATTTTTATATATATAGTTTTATATATATATATATATATATATATATATTGCACAGACATACACATTAAGGCTAACCTGTATGTTAAAGACTGCTCCATCAATACATGCATAGAAAAGAGGCATTGTGAAATTGGGGTGAGCACATTGCCTGGGCAGTTAGAGTGACTCTGAAACACAACATATACCTAAAAGTTGTAACACATCATATATAAGTTGTATTACATGTGCAAACCTTTAGGCACATCAACACACCAATAATCATAATTTTAAGCAAAAAAGTACTTCTTTCTTGCCTTAGGAAAATTGATGCTTTGAGCCTTATCGTGTCTTTTACAGCCCAGGCAAAGATGGCCTGTCCAGATGTAGGTGCTACAGGTCTCATAAACCCCACAGTGGACATGTGGACTGTGGACATGTTTTTGCCTTCCTCCCTTCTATGCCATTCACAAATCAATGCCTAGTGCTGTGTGTTTTTAAATAGGAGAAGGAAATAAAGCTGTACTACTGCGATCTATGAGATCTGCAGTGCTAACATCTAAGAGGCCTGTAAGTGCACAAGACGCCTTACTTTATCTCATTGGGTAAAGAAGCAGATTTGTTGGGTGCAAGAGAAAGTCTGAAAAACCAAGTTGCTTTCTAGGAAAATTGAATGTTTAACTGCTTTACCAAGGTATGTTTATTGTGCTCAGTGTTAAGTTTTTAAAACTTTAATTTCTAATATTGCAGGAGCAGCACATGGTCTGTCCTCCGTACTGCAGATGCTATTGTCTTATCAGGACTACCTCCAACCAGCTGACAAAGACCTTGTGTGGCAAAGTGTGGACTTTCTTGTGAATCAGGAACAAAACTGTAACTGGCCACCAGAGCTGGGAGAAGTAATTGAACGTGAAAATGAACTTGTTCACTGGTGTCATGGAGCCCCTGGTGAGTTGCTCATTTTTCACTTGTACAGTATATGATATACAGTATGTCATACTATAAGATTGGGAATACTTTAAAAGTGAAACTATGGGAAAAATAAAAAAATGCATATATGGTACAGCCTGTCAATAGAATTTACCATTAGGTATTTTTGGTTAGCCCCCTTCCCACTCCCAACATTTTCCAGTTTTATTACTGGTATTTCTGCCAGTAGCTCCAATTATTATTTCACTTCCACTGTGACATCTTAAAGTTGATAATTTAATTGATCTCATTATCATCCATTGTGTCAGTTAAGCTCTCTCAATGCTAAATAATGTACAAACATTGTTTTCAGCTTTGGGATCCTCGGAAAAAGATTTCTACCTTATTGCCTAAGGCTGGGTACACATGTGCAATAGTTCTCATCCGATAATCGGCTCAGGGCCGATATTGGACGAAAATCTGGCATGTGTACATCGCTCGTCGTCCTTTGTCCAAACAAGCGTCCTTGTGGTTCCACGAACGATGGACAATGAATGATTGTAATGGAAGAGAAGGGGAAGAGAGCGCAGCAGGGTGCCGCCCCGTCGTTCTTCCCTTCCCCTCTCGATAGAGCAGAACAGTGCTGTATGTACAGCACTCATTCATGCATTGCGTAGTCGTTAGTCTTTGGAAAGGATCATTAAAGATCCTTTCCAACAACAATTATTGCATGTGTGTACACAGCCTAAGCATTGCTACCTGTCTAGCATTTTCCTAGTGGGAGTTTTTGCCAATGTTCATAATAGGAGAGAGATTGTAAGGCCAGGAAGGATGGCAACCTTACTTGATCCTGAACACATTTAAATAGTAAACCCTAAAGATAGATTAATATTTACTTACTTGTGTGTAAATCCAGGCTAAGTCAGTGCTGGCCTCCCAGATATTGAAAGATCCCAGTTGATTTTCATTTTAAATATGGGTGCTCTGCCTGTTTTGTTTATGGTTATGATTCCTTTATCTGGCTTCAAGCCATGAATTGGGTTACCTTCTACCACCTGGATTCTTCTCAAGAGGAAATAGAAATCCACATAGATACGAGTTAGGTCATGCCTTCACATGTTAGGACTAGGAAAGGATCAGAGATTAGAACTCAAGTCGCGGGACGTGGACTCGAGTCCGACTTAAGTCGCCTAATGAACAACTTGGGGTTTTGCCCCCCCGCCTTTCTTGCATTCTAAGTTTTCTCCTCTGATAGCTGAAGGGGGTGGGGGAAGGCAGTGTTACAGAAGCCTCACTGCCTTCCTCCTTTCCCCCTTCAGCTGTCAGCAGAGAAAGCTGTGGACTTAGAATGTGATCCCGTGCTCAAGAACAGAATCTGAGCTCTGTTTCTATATGGGGACAAATGGGGATAAATGAAGTGACTTGACTTGGGACTCAACTTGGAAGAATTCTTGGTGACATGAGACTTGACTTGGTGTCAATGACTTGGGAGTCAACTTGGATTTGAAGGGTGACGACTTAGTCCAACCTCTGGAAAGAATACAAGGCTTTGGGAAACCTTACAGATTGCAGACTTGTTGGCACACCTCCAACATTTAATTGTTATAATATGGTATTTGTTTTGTTTATTTATTGATATAGGACATATCTTAAAGCTGTCAGGAATTTGTTTGTGTCCTGCACTTTGGGTATGCTTACATTCTAACATGTTGTTTGTAACGCATAACCTTTAAAAATCAACTAACCTATTGTTATTTTTTTAGGCATTGCTTATCTTTTTGCGAAAGCATATTTACTATCCAAAAAGCCATGCTACTTGGACACCTGCATTCGTTGTGGAGAGCTGACCTGGCAAAAAGGCCTTCTGAAGAAAGGACCTGGTATCTGCCATGGAGTTGCGGGCAGTGCCTATGTGTTTCTTTTGCTTTATCGACTTACTGGCAACTCCAAGTATATCTACAGAGCACAGAGGTTAGTGTTCTCAAGTTATATATACAGTCTTATAGTTGGTGCCATACTACAATGGTGCTGTATGACCACCGTGGTACCCAATAGAGCAGCCTATCTCAAACATAGGAGAACAATGTGACCCTTACAGATAGCCAAAAAGATAATTGGAGTCAGTTAAACTGACTTGAGAGGCATAAATTACTTATGGCTCAAGGAACCCCAAAGAAGCTCTGGAGGAACCCTAGTGTTCAACAGCAGTGTATCATGGGTAGGTCTGGGTGAAGTAGCAAACCTGGAATGGATTTTTAAAAATCATCCGCTATTGTTTCACACATGTATTCAATCACAGACTATATTTATTTCAGGTTTGCTGGAATACCCATAAAAGTCTATCTTCTCCAGTCTTGGAGAGCTTTGATGAATCAGATCCATTGTCACATTTGCATAGACATATACATACTCATGGGTAATAAATATTATATATTACATTTGCACTATCACATGAGAGGTGTAGTGTGTTATAGGTGTGCCTTTTACATAGAAGATGTAGTAATCTGATTTTTTATTATAACCTGCCATTATGTAAAAAGTTAAACCAATATTAAACCCACCTCCCTAAACAACAATATATTTACTTAGTCTTCTTCAAAGTTTGGGATCTTTTGCCATCTTGACTGCCTAGGCTTGAATGACCTATCTCTCACACATGTGCATGAGAGTTAACTCATTTCAGTAGTTTGCTGAAAATGTTCTCCAACCTGCACATGCTCAGTGTACATTCTAAGAGGAATGAACACAGACAGGTAAACCTATTTTTTTGCAGAAGAAACATAACATGTCTGTTTTGCAATAAAAATCCAACCTGCTTACAATGTTTGAATTTTAAATGTAATTCTAATTTAAAATGAAAAGTGTAAAAGCGGAAAAAGTACTAAAGGAAATCAACCTGGCATATCACATGACATGACATGAGGTTTAGGTATTTGAGTTGTAGATATTTCAAATTAAAACTGGCGGGTTGCATGGGAAGTGGGAAGAGTTTTTCTGTTTTTATTTTTAGGATGAGCTAAGGCTGTATACGGTCTTTTCCAATGACAAAAGACTGAACGCTGCGTGAATGAGCATTGAACATACAGAGCCGTTCTGCTCTATGAAGAAGGAAGGGGGGAGAACGACAGAGTGGCACCCCACTTCGGTCTCTCCTCTTCACTTCCATTACGATCGTTCGACGTTTCACCAGGAGAGATCCATGAACGACAAGTGCTGTACACACCCCAGATTATCGTCCGATATCAGCCCTGAGGTGATTATTGGACGAGAATCATCTGACGTGTGTACGTAGCCTAAGATAAACTTTATTTATTATATTTACATTTGGCATGTTTAAATGAAACAGAGCACCATCTCTAAATATGCAAATAGTATGTAAAAAAGTATTTTAACATAGAGGAGCCCCTTGAAATACCTTTCAGGTCTTCAGTGAATCCCTTCCATAATTACTATATCCCCAACTCACAGTACATTAATGTGGTGGTCAGGGGGAATAATACCTTCTACACTGCTGATCAGTGAGAAGAATGTCACCCTTACAGATAGCCAAAAAAGTTCACTGGTATCAGTTAATCTGACCTGAAAGCTACAAATTGGTAATTGCTCAAGGAACCCATAGCAAACTCTGTAGAAACCCTGGCTGAGAAACATTAAAAAAATCTATAATTCAACAACTACGTACCACAAGATTTTTGATAAATTGCAACCTACACACAAGGCTTTGGAACTCTTTTGTTTGTTTGCTTTGTTTTCGTTTTCCTATTTGTTCATTTTGTTAGCTTTCAATATATTCTCTTTTTCTTTAGGTTTGCAGAGTTTCTGTCCTCGGAGGAATTCAGAGATGGATCATGCACTTTGGAAAGCATCTACAGTCTATACGAAGGCTTGTCAGGAACAGTCTGTTTTCTGGTTGATTTACTACAGCCTAAGCAGGCAGAGTTTCCACTTTTTAGTGTTTTTGTGTAGAGTTATCATTTGCTGTAATGAACTAGGCAGGAGGCTATTTTAAGGTGGAGATGACAATTAGGGACAATGTCTTTGTGTTTAAAAGGTATTTTTTGTTAATACATATTATTACAGCTGTCAGTGGTGTAACTAGGATTAACTAGCAGGGACCAATAGGGGCCAACAGAGTTGGATATATTTATATATATATAATATATTATATAATATATTTGGAAATATATATATATATATATATATATATATATATATATATATTAGATCGCTTTGATATCTGTTCATTGGTGAAGGAGCTGGACTCATACAATTTAATTTCCACCAAAATTGCCATAAGAAACAGGTGAGCTGGGCCATATATTGATAGCAGTGGGATTGAAGTAGGCAGAAAGTGGGTCAGAAATGAATGAGCAAAGCAAGCAGGAATAGGTTATACCAGTTATTGTTAAATTTCCAATGTTTCACAACAGATGCATAATAGTATATTTAACTGATTTCCCCCTGCAGTAGTTTTAAAAAGAGTCCAATTATAAAATCTAGCAATCTTTAAATTTCTTTGTGTTATGGGTAGACAGTGGTGGACAGTTGGTGCATAATTACCTCTACTTAGTGCCATGTTTTATCTAACTGTGCATATCAAGAGTAAGCTACCCTTTGTGTCACTAACAACATTAGTCAGAACTGTTGGATTGGATTTTCCCTGACTTTTTGTTTTGTTGACAGGGACAAATAGAGGGGTGAATCTCCCCAATGGAGATTACAAAAAAGGTCCAACTGTTCCCCTCCCTGTTCAAACTTTTTTTTTCAGTTATACCCTCTGGAAATGTTCTTTCATTGCTGATTGCCATTGGGAAAACTGTAGACAAAGCAAAAATGCTGTGTTCGTGGGGCAGCTCATATCATTGTAGATTGGTAGGGATTGGATCTCACCTATGTCCTATGGATTGCAGATCAGGTGAAATCTTACAAGACATTTAGGTTGGTTACAAGAGTGTCTTCTTGAGAGACTTCACCGACCTACAATTCACAGAGCTCCACTGGAAGGACTGATGTTATACTGTCACTGTGACGTCGTCACCTAGGTGCCATGCATGGGTAAGGAAGGTGTAACTTTACATTCAGGTGACAGGGTGGCAGAATTCTTACATTAGCTGCAAGTCATTTACCTCCGTATTGGTTGTAGTTGCAGCCCTCAATATAATTGCCTGAGGCACTTTTAACTTTTTTTATTAGGGACTTGTGTACGTGGGCATTTGTTCATGATGCAACTGCTTTTGTCCCAATACAAGTTAATGCCAATGATACAGGAACTTTAAGTAAATTGATGTAGCTTAGAAGGTGGTCAGAAGAAGGTTAGAAGGGGATCAGGATGTCAATATCACATAAAGAAATTCAAAAGGACCTCAGAACCTTTTCAAACTGACCAAAATGTGAGATAAATGCTTCTGAAATCACACTGCATTTTCACATCATTAAAAGCCCTTAGTGTTCTATACCTAATGCATGTCACCAGCTTAAAAAATTGTGGGTAAAAGGAGAAAAAGTATTTTGAATATTTGCAGTATTTTTCTTTTCCGAGGACAATTTACTTTAATTGTGCCCTTAAATGTGCTAAAGATGTGACTACTCCAAAGTTCAATTCCCTAGCACAACCCACTCCCTTTTTGCACCTCATAGCCCCTTATTATAGGGAGTGTTTAATTATTTTCTTTTCAAACATCATCACCTCTTCCCTTTCTTCCCTTCATAACCTTTTAAGTAGCAGTCTGGAGAGAAGTGAAGGACAAATTCATAGGGTGTCACTTGATCAACAACACAAAAGTTTTTAGTTAAACGTTTTTTTTTTCACAAATACGTTTTCCTACCTTACCTTTTCAATACAACAATTGGAATAACTTAGAGGCTGGCTGAACAGTTTAGTTCAAAATAATACTTTTTAATAGTAAATCATTCTTTTTTATAGAGGTGTATATAGCTACGAAAAGGAGGGGTAACTGAGGATGACAGAAAGACAGAGGGGCTTGGATCTCAACGAGGACAGTCCCTCTAAATCATGAAGAGTTTGGAGGTATGCATTCAAGGTGGTGGCATTAAGGAGCAGTCTCAGGGCTGTCTATATTGGGGACAATTTTACAGGTAAATAGCATGCATAAAATATGTTATATTTTGGTAATAGAATCTCTTTATAGTTAACATATCAAGAACCTAAGCAATTTTACCTAGTCATGAAAATATTACATAAGTACAGGTTGTCTTCAGTCTCCACCACATGCTAAAATGATTAGTAGATCTCATGCAAATCTCAGATTTAAAAGTCAAACTTAGTTCCATTTTGTCCTGCTTTTGCTGTGCCCCTTGGTAGGATCTAGCTAAACCTACCAAAAATAGAGTATTGCATATCATTTCCACTGTTATATTTGGATCTGGTGACTGTTTTGACTTGTGGATTTTACTAAGGTAAGGTAACAAATGCATACAGAACTCATCATCAATTGACTAAATTGTGGCATGTTTACTAATGCCTCACTTGTAGCAAATGTGAAAATAGTGAAAAACATAAAATTACTACACAGGGAAGAATTATCTAAAAATTACAGCAATATTGTTCTATTTCATTTGAACTTTGTACAAAATTATATTTTAGAAAAAAATAAGTTACATCAAAGAGCTACGATAGCCATGATCTTGTATTTGCCATAATTTTAAAGCCATAGGAATTGTCATAGTTTGTTGATAAGGGTTCACTAAACAATATGCAGGTACAGCAATAGCTATCTTCTCCACATATGTCCAATAAATGTTATATAGTTGTATTTTAGAATTTAACTTTAAATATTTAAAACTCCAATATAGTGATCTTTTTTGTGCCCATACTGGGCAGCTACTTATACTCATTTTTCTTCATACTTTTCCCTCCATTATAATTAGTTACTTCTGATTGGATTCTGGTTCTGATTAGATTAGAGTCCGATTAGATTGAGAACTCTCTCTGCCATATACAAGGGAGGAAAGAGAGTCACACACATTACCTGCACATTTCAGAAATATTTAATTAACCTCGATGGCAGAGGTGTGACTCACCAGTTTTGGTGAGATCACAGTGCAGGACTGGCTTTAGATTTAGATCTGCTGCAAATTTTGCACACAACCAAATGATCTGTTTGAAACTACAATGCGACATTTTGATCTGATCAGGCATAGTGTTGATTTATGAAATATACAAAATAATGGAAAAGCACTGAAATTTAGCAAGCTTTAAAATAGCAAGTCCCTTTTTACAAATGGTTAGGTATTGGAGACACAGTACTGTATAGGTTCTATTTTTATTCCCAGAAAGGAAAAAAATCTCCCAGTGCAAATATTCCATTTTAAAATAGGGCTGTCAAAAAGGAGCAATGTTAATTAAAAAAAAAAACCCTTTGGTAGGTGTCTCGTAGTCTTTAGTTTTTTCAGTTATTGAAATGAATGAAGAAAATCTCCCAGTCAATTAACATGTAATCATTTTCCATGTGATGTGAGTAGTCAGTTCTGTCTAAATGTTATAATTCATTTGCATTAAGATTGGAGCTAACCTATTCATAAATAAAGAGAGATGAGACAGTGATACCCACAGGAATTGTACTGAAAGAGTTTTCCTGGAATCTTCTGTTGCTATGGTCTGTACAGACACTTCTCATTCCTTACTATTAATATCTAAAACCCATCACAGTATCAAAAACCACCATAACATGGCCTTAATGATTCAGATTGCTATTAAACCAAGTTTGTACTAACAGTATTCATTTCCATATAATATTTTCAGGGTGATTACTAAATCAGCAACATTTGCTACAGCAGTATTGGAAATCATGGAGTTGTTAGAGATAATGTTAGTTCACTTATTCTGAGACATTCATCATGTAATCTCTGCTGGAGAATATTAAAAAAAAAAAAACAATTTCATGAGGTGTCTGCTGATATTGAATTCTTTAAATCTTCTGTATCAATGAAAGTCATGTGACCAATGCCTTGGCATAGCTCACGTGACTGAACAGTAGTTGATTTTTATCTTTACATAAAAAAAAGTCTTGGAGCTGTCATATTAACTTATATTTATAATGTGCAGTCTAAGTATGTGTGTAACGTTTAATTTATTTTTGGTACTACTTTTATCTAACTAAACAGTGTTTATTGAATATCTTTAGATTAGTGTAGCCTTAATGTAAAAATAGCAACTGTACTGTCCAAGTAATATATTGCTAAAAACATTTTTATTTCATATTTATTGTTTTATTTTTTATATTTGCCACATTTTGTTGCTTATAAGGTTTTTATGTAGGTTTATGTTGCACATCTTCATTTCCTTTCTGTGCACTGCTGAGAATAGAACTATTGTTTGTACAAGAAAAATAAATTAATAAAGATTTTGTACAATGTTGCTTTACCGTCTCAGTATTTCTGATTTATTCCTCATTTTTTAGTTTTTTTCTCCTCCTTCTATTCTATCTTCTAATTTGTTTGCTTCTACATATTCTTCTTTATTATCAGAGCTGAGTTTAATGATTCATTGTCATCCAAACTTGATGACATTTAGTATAGCAAAACACTGTGTATAAGAAACAGTACATTTGCTTGATGATTAGTGGGAAGAATGTCACTCTTACAGACAAAAAGATAATTGGTGTAAGTAGTAACTGACCTAAAGGGTACATACTGGTCATTGGTCAAGGAATCCCTACCAACCAGTGGAGAAACTCGAGGTTCTATGAAACCCTGGTTGAGAAACACTTCTATAGAGTACATTTTTAAATGATACAAAGTGAACAAGTTCAAATAAAGTGTTTGATTAATAATTCTGTATAATTTAAGATGGGTAAATGTTGCTGAAATGTCACAGGAGCCAATATACTATAATGTATTTAAAAGTATGTAAGTATTATTAGACAACAAATTGGGAATGACACAAAATAATAGAGGGGTCATGCCCCTTCCTTACCTTCTCCATAGAACCGTGCTGTTCACTCAAGATTTCCAGTGACATCTATCTGACCGTATAATTAACTGTAAAAGGTTTAAGACTAAAAAAGTGTTTGATTTGATGAACATTTACGTTTGCAATGAGACCTTAGAGAGTCCCGCAAAGTAGCACATCCTTGGTTCATGGTGCAATTCATTGCCCTCTTTATTGAACTCTGTTTGTCAGATATTTTTACACACTAGCAGGATTAAAATACTGTTAAAGGCCATTCAATATTTTTGTCAATAAACTTTCTTGACATAGCAAAATAGGCTATTCATATCTATTCTTATGTTAAAAGTTATATTGAATGATCATGATCAAGATCTTTATGCACTTGTTGGGTTAAAATATTGCTTTAGGTGGGTATTCTTCTCGTCAATAAACATATAATCTTTGCATAAAAGAAAAGGTTAATATTATGAACTCACATGACATTATAGGGGAACTTGCCACACACACTAAAGATATGGCTGAACGAGCTGGCAGGAATAAATGTCTGCAATATTCTTTTATGTCCTTGACAGAATGACAATGCAGAGGAACAATTCTTGCCCAGTAACGGGGTGCCTGAGCCAGGACTTTCACAGCAGATTCACTGGGTATTTTTTACATGAAAGCTGCAGATTGAAAAATAGTAAAAATAACTTTAACATGTTAAATCTTGTATATGATATTAGACACTGATTTATCTACCATAAATACTAACAATATGACTAATTACAGTATATATATGTACACATGAGTTTCTATCCCATATATTCTTCTTCTTCTTTACATTAATGGAATAAAAAACAAACGTAACAATAATCAGATACAAACATCCCAATTGATTTATGTTTCTTAACGGACAACTTAACCTTTGTCTTAAAAAATATTGTAATGAACCTGGCACACTTACTAAATTACATAAATCACTTTTAATGATATATAGCAGACCAACATGGACTAAATAAATACATTTTATTGTTAGGGTTTGCATACATATATGTAAATTAGGCAGATTATGACAAAATCAAAAACAAGTATAAAAATTATATTGCAGATTTAACATGCACCTGTCCTTTTTATACCACCCTTTTTTTGGGTGTCAAGGGTTTTTCAAAAAGGACAGGACCACCTCCTTAGAACACATGGGGTCTGATTTATTAAAGCTGTCTTAAGGCTGGAGAGGATACACTTTCATCAGTGAAGCTGGGTGATCCAGCAAACCTGCAATGGATCTGGTCCAGGATTGAAAACATTTGCTAACAAATAGCAAATTACTTTTAGGAAATGCATTCCAGGTTGTTCGTCTAAGATTGTGTTTACCTAATTTTAATACCTACTAAGGACCAGATTTATTTTTCAATATGTCCTTATACGCAAACGCTTAAAGTGAAAGTGCGCTTTCTCACATGACCGTAACTTTTTTTAATTTGCTAATACTGTTCAAAATAAACCGTTATAAAACATTATAAAAAATTCATTTTTTCATATAGGAGAGAGGGTAAGAATTTTGTTTACAAAGGTCCTTAAACACCACCTGTCCCCTGCTGTTTACAAATTTGGGCACAAATGGCATTCTTTGCATAACATTTTCTGTTTATATTTCAACCTCTTTGTCATCTTTTCAGATATTCACTTTTTAATAATTTAAAAAAAAAATACTTTTAAAGAGCATTTCACGTTTTTTTATAAAAGCTCTTTATTAGACATGTCTGAAATCCCAGCTAGACACAACTTTTAACCACTTTAAATAATTATTCTTTACTGTCATAGGAAAATGACTTTTCCAAACAATTTCAGTTGAAAAAAAGTTCTTAAAATGACATGCTTACAACAAAACTCTGCCTCATTCCTCCCCAACTCTAGCTTCTACAATATCAACTCCTAGAAGAAGCAGAAATCCCTGGGTCTTCACCAAGTGGGTTCTCATTTACAACATCTCTCCTGGAACAACATACAGAAGGTTTTTTTCCATTGTACACTTCCATTCTCCTTGCTTTGGACCCACCGGTTTGTCCTTCTGACCTTTCCTAAACTCACAGCACTACCTTTACTAACTAACCACAAACTTACTTCCCTAGAGGAACTACATTTATTTGCATTGTTCCGGCAACATCTATTGCCATAAAGAAGACTAACTACATTTTTTTAAGATTAATTCCCTTACAACACCCTACTGCAGTGCACACTGTGCCTACTTTAATGGGAACACCAATAAATCCTTCTTACAATATGTACACAAGGTGAAATTATTGAAAGTAGCTCTGATTCATCAAAAAGCAACCAACTAAACTACAACTGTAAAAATAATTGTTAAAGAACTTCCTACTATTTAGGAAGCTCAACACCAATAATCTTACATCTAGGGGGTCATTTTTTATTTTACAACTAATATATATTATAACTATTAAATATTTATTATTTTAAAGAAAACCAAGAGGATTCTGAACATTCAATGAGACATTAATTTGTATTGCTATTGCTGTTATTTAACCAGGAATAAATTGATATGCAAAGTTGATTTACCTAAAATTCTTCAGGAAACCTAAGCAGCTGTTATTTGCATGTACCCAGCTAATTTTACAACTAATTTGAACTAATGTTGAATATGCTGTGACATTCCATAGTCTTAAAATCAATTACACAGTAGTGACAAGAAAGGCTATAGTAAATTCTTGTGAAATGTCACATATGAGTGTCACTATAAAGTTAGTATTGGTATAGAATGACAAATAGGTGTTGAGACACAAGAAAAAGGGTAAGACACCATATTCCAAAAAAAACTGTAATTAGTTTAGTTTTTTTCAATGGGTATCACTGCAAATATTTGCATTGTTTTCTACAGTTCTGGTGGTTTGCAGGAATGTAAAGAGATGATTTCCCTGAAAGTGAAGGTTGACATCTACAAAAACTACTACACCTATTGAAAATATATAATTGGAATTTGCTCTCATACCTTCCAACTTCAAGGGAAAGGAAGAAGAACATATTTTAGGTAAAAGTATATAGGCAAATGATACACCCTTGCCATGCCCCCTTTTTGACGATAAAAAAAAATATTACACAAAATTATTAAACATATGCAGATTTTTATTTCTTTATTTATTACAACTTCTTTCCTGTACATTAACTTTTCAATTGAATAATTTAGAGACTGTATGAAAAGTTTAGTTCACCACTTTTTAATAATAAACAATACTTTTTTTTTATAGAGGTGGATATAATAAAAAAACAAAGAAAAAAACATTTACCATATATGTATAATTATACATACTCATATCAATGCAAAAAAAATATTAAAGCCTGTATACAGTTGTGTGAAAAAAAGTAACTGGAATGTATTTACTTTTTCAAGACTGAAATGACGAAAAGACTTTTCAATCATTGTAGAAATAGTAAAAAGTTGACATTGAATATTTTTTGACATTGAAATCTTTGACATATCCTTCAGTTATAATAGGTTTGTGGTTTTCCTTTCAAATCCTCGGCAACTTTTCAATGGGATTCAAATCAGGGTCAGCTGGAGCTTTCAATAACCCACCATTTCTTTTTTCTGAAACATTGTTTGGGGTATTTGCTAGTGTGTTTTGGATCACTAATATGTTGTAAGATCCATTTCTGCTTTAACTTTTGGACAGATGTCCTAACAACCTTGTAAACGAGAATTTATATTTGACTTGACAGCAAGCTGCCAAAGTTGGTATGGAGTTTTCCTGCAAAGCTGTCTTTAGTTTGTACCAATTATGTCAACTGTTACTGTGGCCAAAAAACTTGGAACAACTGTATCTCCCGCACAATGTTGCAACATGCCTGGTCTTTGCCTCTGTGTATTATTGGAGAACTGTAGTCTTGCTCTAGTTTTGTTTTTTGACAGCAAATTTTTTCCGGGTACACTTTCCTTTAAATTGGGGCAATCTTGTTCTAAAATGTTGTAAGATTTACCTAAAATTATATTTTTTGAGTTCACAGAGCCTTCTTTTAGTGTCAAACAGTAAGCTTTTGACCTGGGTTTGCTGATCTGGCCGGTCCTGGTCATTCATTCATTTGAAATCTACACTTGTAAAATTATTATCAAATTCAAATTTTTGCAATCCTCACTTTCTCACTACACTTAAAAGCATCAACAACCAATATTCTGAGAGTTTTTTTATGTTGGCATGATACCACCAGACTCATCAATAACTGTTACCACTCAGCCTACAGATCTTCTGTCCAGCAGCCTGCACCATCCTCAGCTTCTCTTTAGCTGTGCAAAGTTTGGGCATTTTTTAGCATCCCTTGCACTTTCTCTGAGGCTGTTCACAGCTGAAGGGGATTTCAGGAAATGCGCAGCAGCCAATGAGCAGAGTAGTTCCTGGTCCAAACCCTGTCCTGCTATTGGCTGTTAGCCTTATTTATACATCCTTGATTCCAGTCTCTGGTTGGTGGAACCTCAGCCTTGTTACTTGTGAGTTGCTCAGTGACTCTGCCATTTCATGTTTTTGGATTCCTGACCTGTGCTTGTACCTGCATTACGCTTGTCTGCTGTCTGCCCTGACCTGTGCTTGTACGTGGACCACGCTTGTCTGCTGCCTGCCCTGACCTGTGCTTGTACGTGGACCACGCTTGTCTGCTGCCTGCCCTGACCTGTGCTTGTACCTGCATTACGCTTGTCTGCTGCCTGCCCTGATCTGTCCTTGTACCTGGACCACGCTTGTCTGCTGTCTGCCCTGAC
>NC_092858.1:72277334-72279240 GCF_032062135.1 Pyxicephalus adspersus | reverse complement strand
ATTATGCTTGTCTGCTGCCTGCCCTGACCTGTGCTTGTACCTGTATTACGCTTGTCTGCCGCCTGCCCTGATCTGTGCTTGTACCTGGACCACGCTTGTCTGCCGCCTGCTCTGCCTGAACAATACCTCCTGCTGTCATCCAACTGAGTGCCTGATCTGCGCTGTCCCTACACCAGAACCCTCTGTCCCACTGGCCCCTGGTGGGAGAGAGCCTGGCCCATCATCCATTGTGGGGTGCTCTGGTAAAGACCAGGAGATGCTTAGACTCCGCGCCCCAGTTAATTTCACAACACCTGCCAGGGGGCGCTGCCCTAACAAAAACAAAGAAAACAATAGATCCTCAATATCTAAGGTTTCACAGGTTACACTTACATACTCTCTAAGGAGATTCTTATTCTTGGTACCCAATCTGAGACACCTATTTGAATAATGATAAAAATAAACACAGCGTGTCAATTTGACATGTCATTTGTTCATGTATATTACCCTTATTTGTAGGCATGTGTGAATAATGAGCTAATGTTTCCTTTACACAGTGTGTGTGTGTATGTATATATATATATATATTTATATATATATATATATATATATATATCGCAAATCTTTTCTCCCAGATATAGAAATAAAAGGACCCAGCAGCATTATTGCTGCAGTATACCAAGCTCTCATGTACAAGAAATGAAGGCTTAGGATAGAGGGGGAGGGAGGGCCAGGATGGGTGGTGAGCACTGTGTTTCTCCTGTATGCAGTCAGTGTCACAGCCCAATTGGAGCAGCAGCCAGTGCAGCATCGCATGCATACACACTGATAAGCCAGTATGAAATTCCCTGGCTCGGTGCTGGTGTCAGTCTTTCTGTTTGTGGCAGAGACAGTGACTGCCCTGTACATAAGCAGCACATACAGGTCGGCTGGAGACAAGATCTGGCAATCCTTGACCCTCCTGTTCTCCCTCCTGCCCTGTGTGCTGGTGCAGATAAATCTCATCTTCATTCACAGGGACCTGAGCAGGGACAGACCGCTGGTGCTTCTGCTGCATCTTCTGCAGCTGGGACCTTTAGTCAGGTGAGGAGGGGACATGGCAGGCATTAGGGTGGATCATGGTTCGGCCTCCACTATAGGACCACATTTAAATCACATGACTGATTGATGCACACTTTGTTCTGTCAGTAATATGAAGTATCACTCCCTTTGTTTTCATACTAATGCTTTTATTTCCAGCCTCGCCCATTTCAGATGGTGGCATGATACCCTATATTAGGTTCAGCCTTTGTGAACATTTGTTTTTACATTATGTCCCTTGCTGCACGTAGGTAACCTAACACCATGTAGATATGCGAGTGTGTTGGGGGGAATTGTAATGTAATGTAGTGTATTGTGCGCTGCCTCGCAATTCCATGTATAAATGTACCCTGATTGTATTACTTTTGTTTTCCTGATAAATAAAGTTTATATTTCAATCAAAAAAAAAACAAAAAAACAATGTAGATAGAGACTACAATTTTACAATGGGAGCATTGCTGGGATGATAAAGGTGGGGGTGGGTATGATTGTCTGGATTACACAGGAAAGAAGCATGTGCAGCCTAGTTTTGTTTGCCTGGGTAATTATGAGTCTGTCTGTCTGTCTGTCTGTCTGGTCTGGTCGGTCTGGTCTGTCCTGTGTCTGTCTGTCCTGTCTGTCTGTCTGGTCTGTCACATTCATTGGGACAGGGATAAACATGCAACAAATCATATTAGCATATAATAATTCAATAAAGTACATGTTTTATTAGTAGAAAAATGTCTAAAAGGTAAATGTTGGTTAACATAATCTAACTCCATTTCTAATATGAAAGATTGTGCAAAAAGTATGCTAATGTTATCATTTGTTGTTGATTTTTGTTCCCTCTAATAGAAACTATATTCTG
>NC_092858.1:72108618-72277129 GCF_032062135.1 Pyxicephalus adspersus | reverse complement strand
AAAAAAAAAAATAGACCCTTGCGTCCTCCCGCTGACGTTCCCTGAGAATTCCCGGTGACATTGGTGCATGCAGCCATTGCTGGGGTCGCAGCGGGAATTTTAAATTATTTTGTATTGCATTCAATACAAAATAACTGTATGGAATGCATTACATTGGATTTACATGTCTAAAAGCAATACATTGTGTTTCATGAATTTTTTTTTACAGTATAATATAATAGTATGAGTATAATAAAGTTTGAGACACAAAATCATTTCAAAGTTTATTATTAAATTTATTTTTTTTAAATGTATTTAATGTATTATTTTGACATGGTTTTGTGTTTCAAACTTTAATATACTCATACTATTATATTATACTGTAAAATAAATTTTCATGAAAAACGATGTACCGCTTTTAGACATATAAATTCAGACTGAAATGACCGCCCAGGAGCCTAATGAAAGTGTCTACAAGAAATGGTGTTCATCCCTTTGGTTTCTCTATGATCTTTAGAAAGTACAAAACTTACCTCACCTCCTGGGATTCCAGACCTCTATGCTAGAATCAAAGATGTCCAGCTTAGATGAAAAGAGGAGTAAGTATAGCGTAGAAAGAGAAGAGAAAAAAAGAACAAAAGTTATAAACACACTATAATCAGCAGATAATCGTACACATAGGTGAAAGCAACCACTGTGACCATTTTTTGCAAAGATACAATCTATTGTTTATAATTGCAAACATTTTTTCCTATAAGAACAGTATAGGTTGGTATTATTACAACAGAAAGTTTCAGAAGAGTGGCTGTGTTTTAGCATTCAGGTCTTCTCTATATTTTTTCAAATTTTATTGGAAAAACATGAAGCTGTAATAGTGTTTTTTTTAAATAATGAGAGATCTCTTTATAATAGTGTTGCATTAAGGAACTCTTCTAGGGCTTCTATTTAAAAAATAGAGAATCGGGCATTCCCTCAAACATTACCTGATGGGAATCTTCCAGGTCTATGTATTTTAATGGCAATTATTGATTCCCACCAGAGAATGTTTGAGAGAATGTCTGAGTCCTTGTTTTTTATATACCGTAGGTAGGTGATAAAATTAACCAGTAACCTGTTCCTAGCCAGCAAACACTATGATAGCAATAGTTCAAAAGGTCCACCTAGTTAACCCTAATATGAATTTTTATAATAGGTTCACTGACCTGTAAGACCTCCTGTTCCCATCAAGTTTAAAGCTTGGCAAAAATTTCCTTTTACCTTCTAATAATATTATTTAATAAAATGATTATTTATATCAGTTTTTGGCAACTTTTGTAGCAATTTGAATTCTCCTGTAGTACCATTCGGCATTGAGTTCAGTGAGTTCTTGTTAAATGTAAATTTTCTTTCTCTTCTTATTCCACATCTTTTTTTTTTTTTTTTTAAACCTCAAAGGGATTTATATTCAAGATTTTCATAGAAATAATCAATGTTGCTAGGCAACAAGCAAACAGTCTGCCACTTCACTTCTCTTTCTTTGTTCTTGTGAAAAGCCAGGTTTAAAAAATAAACTTTGAACAAACAATAAAGTAAAAAATTGTATAAATGTAAATGGGTCAGAGACACTACATTGGTTGGCTGATATCATGGGGCTGATTTATCACGCCAATGTGCGTAAACTCGCCGCGTGAATGTGACTTTTTGTAGTCTTCTTTATTGTTAGCTTTATCTATTGCTGCAATGTTTTTGTGCCTGGTTTCTAATTATGCTTTCTGTTGTTTAACAATTCTTCAGCAATGTTTTGACATTTTATCCACAAATAATTAGGCCAAATGTATGCATGGTTTCCACTTTAAACTGGCACTTGACCCCCTTTGTTGCCTTTGTCCCATTCATAAAGTCATATTGTCACATATTGTTATTTGAATGTATTATGTATGTATGAATAAAGTGTCATGGTTTCTATTTCTTTTATTTATTTATTTTTTTTTTTAAATCTGAAATTTGCTGAATAAGCTGTGTTTTTTCTTTAACATACTTCACTCATGTTGATGTGCTGCCACTGTTCTACACAACTCCTGTTCATTTGTAGTAGTGTTATAGGTTTGTTCTCATTGTGCTGTGCTGCCTGATCTTAACCCTATTGTATACAAACACACTTCCACTTCCTGGCCAATCAGGCTGTCAATTAGCTGTCCAGATGAGTTGCATACTCATTCTAACACACCTGATGGTAATGGAAGGAGGTCCAGGTTGCCAAGCAATTCATCAAACCACATTGATTGCCAAGCTCACAAGCAGGGTCTAGAACTCCTAGAAATAAACTTAATTTTGCTTATTAACCACCTGAGCGATAAGCCCGACCTTGGTACGGGCTTCAAAAAGTTACAAATATCGATAAACCTGAACTTTTCTCACTGTATGAAAATACAGTGAGAAAAGTTCATGTTTATCGATCACTTACCTGGTCCCGCTGCGATCATCCATCGTCGTGTTCCAGTGTCGTCCTCCAGCGTCGGGTGTCCTCTCCGGGAAGAAGAAGCCGGCCGGCTTCTTCTCCCTCCGTGCATGTACGTCGGCGCGTACGATGACGTCTGCGCGCGTGCGGGAAATTCAAACTGAAACTCATTCAAACACATTTTGTATTGGATTGAATACAAACTCCTGTATCCAATCCAATACAAAATAATAGAAAATATATTTATGTGGTTTTGCAGAAAAGGATGTGGTTTTGCAGAAAATATATTACTATACAGTATACCAAATTATCGCATTTTCAGTATTTTTCATTTATTTATGTATTCTTGTTTAAGCTGATTTTTTGTGTCTTTTATTTAATTTTATTAAAAGTATTTTTTTTTTTTACATGATTGTGTGTTTCAAACATTTTTTATATTCATGATATCTACTAGAACCCTGTTCGGACAAATTTCTGTAAGTTACAGGTTTACAATTTAAAAAAAAATTTCATGAAAAACTGTAACGCTTTTGGAACAGAAATCTAGACCTCAGTGTAACGCCCAGGTGGTTAAATACTGGATTGTTTGCATTATTTAGGTGTTTACACAAAACAAATAGTACTAGTATATCAAAATTCCAGGGACAAATACACTTTGTGCCAAACATATTTTCTTGCTTTTACAGACTTTCAGGGTGTTTATGCAGGTTTGAATGCCATTTTAGACCTTGGCCCACTATATATTTACTTACTCACCTCAACTTGGTAGTGGAAGCACATAAAGGTGGATTCCTCCTTTAACCAGAAGAAGCAATATCATCCATGAAATGTTGCTTTGAGCCAAGCCAATGACATCAGAAATCGTAGGAAGAAATAGACAATCTTTTCAATTTTAAGCAGTATGCCCAAAAAAAGCTCTCTTTGCCTATTTTTTCCTGTAATTTCTATTTTATATGTATATGTACACACATATAAATGCATACATACATATATGCATGTATGTACATGAGTGCTAATGAAGCAAAACAAACAATATATACATTAAAATAAAAACTTACCCGAATGAAGATCCTTTTCTGCAAAAGTGGCCGGCGCGTTTTTCAACTAATAGAACACACCATTGTGTGGTTTTTAGCCTTTCGACAGTTCATAGAAAGGAACTGCTTAAAAACAATCACAACTGACTTGTTAATTTGTTTGGATCACCCAATGTTAAAAGATCCTGGGAGATTGTAAAGAAGATTACGTAAAAACAAACAAAAAAAAAAAACAAAAAACAACCACAACATTTTAAAACAACTTTTTTCAAAATGAACACAATTTCGAAAAGGTAACATTAAATATATAGACCACACAAACACCACTAAATTTACATGACAAAAAAAAATACACAAACACCAAACACATGTAAACCCCACACTTCCATATAAAACCAAAAAAAGTTCAAAAATGGCCCAAAGAAATGTTGCATTCAAAAAATACTTACCAAACCCATATGGACCATTTGGACCTATCAAGCGCTGAAAACTGGATTTGAAAATATTCATGCAGAACAAACATTTAAAGATGGTAATAAAGACATATTATTGCAAACAAAATGGCCACAAACACAATAACATAGCAATAACAATAACTTCCTTATTGCAAAATGGACATTGAAACTTTCAAAGTTTAAAAACAAAAGCAGCTATTGTGATAAATGGTAAGCACAGTATGAAATGTAGCAACATAGATTAGGATAACACACCAAACAGACTTTTTCAGAAATATATTGTTTGGTAAACCTTGACAAAGAACTCTTATTTACTCTCTTTTGACATGTTTATTATACCAAGTGAAATAAAATAGCTCTCAGAAATGTAACGATGTCCTGCATTCTCTCTACACTTCCTGTATTAAAAAAAAATCTTCTAGTTCTTTTCTTGGACTACAGAGAAATTAGTCTTTATTGTCTTAAATGTTGTCTTAGATGTTTTAAAAGCTAAGAATGCCTATAAAAACTTCAGATCTTTATAGACACTTATTAAGGTTTGCTACCATTGCCTAGATTACCTTTTCTCCTGTCTGTACATTTTTCCACCAGTCCACCACCCTGTCTAATTCATTTCACCCAAAACAGGCCTAATCATCTCTGCAATTTTTTTTTAATGAATATTAAATGTGCTTGTGTTTGAGATATCTCAGAGCACCTCTATGTATTTTATCCTTTAGAAGGTTGGTACTAAATGTGAAGAGCCACATTAGGAGGGCTCTGGGCAGCACCTATGGGACATATTTCAAATAGCATGGCAATTCTCTCCTACAGTTTGTCAACAGTATTTAAAAAAATACAGTAATATTTAAAATAGATATTGAACTGTATGTCTAAATAAAATCAATTCACCTGCTGGTATTTCATATATATTTTTTATAATATATATATTTTGCAGATGTATTGAGGTGTTCTACATATACTTCTCTGCTGGTAAAGTTGAGGAGCCCTATGTTAGCATTACCAGAAAGAAGCAGTTGCCTAAGGAAGGTCTTACCAATGAAGTGGAGAAGGAACTGGGTCAAGCAGAAAGAAAACTATTTACACATAGGTCTGCCTTCAGCCGAGCATCCGTCGTCCAAGCTTTCCTGGGATCAGCACCTCAAGTGACCCTTCAGCTTTATGTATGTGTAATGCAGAGAAATGTAACAACACCATTGTGTGAGTAAAAACTTTACTTGCAGTTCTTGTGTACTAATTCAATAGAATAAGTCATGAAGTTCCTAAAATGAATCCAAATCTAATCAACAATGGCATTCTTATAAGACAGATTCACCTTGAACCATGACAATATGAGAGAGGGTTAATATATATTTATTTTATTTTATTATATATTTTTAATTTTTTTACATATTATATTATTAGTATAAATTTAATAAACTGCAACATGCCTACTTACTGATTTATTTTAATCTAATTTATTGATGAGCATTTTTAACTGTGTTTTCTATGCTTTAATACTAAAATGGGAACAGTAACCATTTTTATGTACAAGATATATTAATTTCTGTAGAGATGAAGAAAATTCTAATTAGTATACCTTTATTTCAGGCATCTTCATGAGCATCTCTTTGCTATCTATTGTGTATGGTGCATTGCGATGCAACATCCTGGCCATAAAGATCAAGTACGATGAATATGATATCAGTGTCAAACCAGTCGCCTACATCTGCATATTCCTGTGGAGGTGTTTTGAGATTGCCACTCGAGTGATTGTCTTAGTGCTGTTTAGCTCTGTCCTTCAAATATGGACCTTGCCAGTGGTGTTAATAAACTTTTTGGTGTTTTTCTTTTATCCATGGATTCTTTTCTGGCAGAGTAAATCTCCCTTTCCTGAAAACATAGAAAAGGCATTGTCCAGGGTTGGCACAACTATGGTGCTCTGTTTCCTTACCTTCCTGTATGCTGGCATCAACATGTTCTGCTGGTCTGCTGTTCAACTCAAACTTAATGACTCAGATCTGATCAATAAGTCTCAAAACTGGTACCGTATGGCTGTTTATTATATGGTGAGATTCATTGAAAATGCTGCCCTGCTACTACTGTGGTATATGTACAGAACAGATGTATATATGTATGTATGTGCCCCGCTGGTGGTGCTGCAGCTTTTAATTGCTTACTGTTTGGCAGTCCTTTTTATGCTTATTTTCTACCAGTTTTGCCATCCCTGCAAGAAACTTTTCTCCTCAAGTATTTCTCAGGGTCTCCTATCATGCTTCAAGTTTTTGTGCTATCTTTGCATACCCTCCAAAGCTCCAAACAAAGGAGATAAATTTGGAGCCAAACTGTCTGACAGCTCGGATATAAGTGAGCATATGAGTTGCAAAGCTGTGGAAGCTCAGAATGGAAACCCATAGCTTGGCAAATCTTGCAGTCCTTCTTGTGGACTTGTTTGGTTTTGACTTTTATTGATGTCACTATACTTCCATACAGACAGGATAGACAGAATTTGCAGCTTTATAGCCCTAATGCATGTAAGTTACCTTATATAGACATTGAACTCAAGTCAATCTGAAGGAGGTTTTTATTACAACCTAAAGCAAGTCTATCTTATTCATTTCTTAGACAGATATGACAGACATTGCTGCACTTGTGGTAAAATTAATTCACAAAGCTTAGAACTTAGACTAGAATCCCAAAGTGTTGTATTCCCCAGTGCTGCAAATTTAGTCCTGGTTTGTAGATGCCCTAGTGTGCAATAATAAGGACACGTTAAAATTAGAGATGGGTATGTGCAAACATCATCTTGCCATGTCATGACCAGGGGAAGAAAGTGAAAGTGTGTAGAAGATACATGTATCTGTGTTTGCACTTGTAGTACATTGTGCACTGCTCAGTAGCATATTACCATTATTTGGCCAAAGCAGACAATCCCTTCCTCCTTGCTTTTCAATAGCTTTCTGTATAGCTACATGGCATTTTCAGTTGTACTGCCCAGAATTACCAAAGCTTTGAAGAATCTAAAGTCATGTGGCTTATGTAGACTCATAGACAAGATCGACCTACTTTTGGTTCCTCAAGGTACCATCCCTTCTGACATGTTTTAACTAAGGAGTTCATGTAGCTTCTGTGCCAGATAGGCATAGTTTTTACGGTAGACACACTATTTTTGTGTTTACATGTTAAGTGCAATACATAGGGACATTAGTTACAAAAGGGTTAGATCTCATAATCAAATACCCCATTAGAGCTCATCAGCCACTAACATAGTTGGGAACCTTTTTTTGTATAATTCCGTTTTCTGGAGAACTGTTCTGGTCAGAATACATCCAATGAGGAGCCTCTCACAGCCTGCTAATACTGTGGTCTGACCAATCAGTGGTTAAGGTTTAAATTGTTTTCTAACTAGGCATGTGCTAGCAATCTCTAATTCATAGTAGGTGTTACAATGTCAATTCTGACAACTAGTTACAGTGATATTTACTGCTATGCTCCCACAAGAGTCTAAAATTTTCTAACCATAAGCTGTGATATAACTGTGCTAAACTGTTTCATTTCTACATTTACATCAGGCCAAACACAACCTTAGACATTTCATTCTCACTGAGGCTTTGGAGCAAAAAGGAATCTTCTGACCTGCAGTTGATATGCATTTCAAATGTATGTCAAATGCTGGTAAACAACACCTGTGTACACAAGCCCTTAGCTACCCCTGTGCTTCAGACAGAATTGGGACATTGCTAATCATTACAAAAAATGTATAGCTTGTTGTGTCGTCTGCCTGTACCAGAACTAAGGGGAAGAGCACTGTCACACTGCTGAGGTTCACCTTCTACTCACATTGCCTGAAATCATGCCATATTGTCAGCACTGTGCAATGCAAAATGTCTAATTAGTTCCATAACTTTACATTGTGAGCTTAATTCCTTTGCTTTTAAGGGATTACTAGTATGATATTAGGAATGTATGTAGATATGCTAGCAGACTTTTAAAACACAATTTTTTTAATGACTTCATTACTGGACTAGAGGACTTTTATATTTGCTTGGATTTCTGCACTAAGACTGTTACTTATTGAAAAATAACAGAAAATAATGTACCTGGTTAATGCAATATAGATTATTTAAAAGTATTATTATTAATAATAATCTAGTCAATGTATGTAAATATTTCCTTGTCAATAATAAAAGTATTTACAGCTGAAAAGTTCTCATATCAAATAATGTTTTGAGTTACATGATCCAGAATCAACGTCTTTTTAATGATGGCCAAACAATTACATACTCTTTGTCCTAAATGGCAGATATATATTGTTTGTATATAGTATTTTTTGTAAGGTGATTTTAAGAAACCTTTCATGAACAGTAATACTGTTATTGTAATGCTATTAGCACAAGCTTGCTTCAGTTTCCCCTAGCCTAGGCCTATAACTTTTCTGCTTCTGTTGTAGAAATAGTAGTAGTTAAAAGTAGTAGTTAAGACTAGTTTTAAAAACCCACACTGTAAATAGGTAAGGAGCATGTGATGTAAAATTAGAATATACCGAATGTCCAGCAGAGTATTTGAGCCTGAATTCAAACAATTCTCTAGACTTGTTTTCCATAGTTATATTTCAATATAAGGCTGAACTGTCATTTAATCTTTATGTTTGGTCTAGTTTCTAATTTTATCATCTGCAGCTGGTAGTTTGCTAATGTGTCAGTTATGTCCTACACCAGTCCACCTGATAATTTGTTATATAAGCCTGCTCTGCTTGGAAGAAAACCTTTCTGCTTGGAAGAAACACAGAGGCTAGCATCTCATTCTATCTCATTTTGTAAATGCTAGTTTTTTAGTGGTGCTAATGGTACTGAACCACTTACTACTACCCCCATTCATTCTCTAAAGGATTGCTGTGGGTAGAAAGCACTTTTAGGGTCTCCACATGAAGCAGCAGATTACTGGCATGAGGAAGTGGTAACTGAACTACAATCTCACTGCTAGTTTGACATATCCATACTTTGTTGCAAAAAATTATTTTATTTAATTATTTTTTTTAAATGGTAAATATTCTGGTATTGTAAAACACACCTTGAAAAAAATTAACTGGCATTACTGCAATTAATGGCACATGTAATTCTCTAAGGAAAAACAATATTCTTCATAAATCAATATCAAGCTTTCTGTTATAGCAGTTGAAAGATCAGCTTTGCAGTGTTGAGCTTTGATATCTGATATTGGGACTATTTGCTGGCCATGAAATTGAGTTGATACCTTTCTTGAAATGTTTTAACATTTTAATCACTTGGTATTTTGGAAAAAGCAAACAGGTTGATCATAGAAGCCGTCAAAGTGTTAGAAAACTCAAAGCAATATCCCTGGAAAATATGACAAGAAAAGAAATGAAACAAAAACTGGGCAGAAACAGAAGTCAATGCACAAGTGCAAACGCCTAGACAAGACTAATGGGTACTGCCTTTTACCGTTCGTGACTTTCTATGATTCTGATAAAACACTACACATTAGGATGTATCTAAATGCAGAGACACTCCAACAATATAATACATTTCTCTATAATATGAAGGAAAAGATAGATAACTACAGTACATACAAAAAATACACCAACCTGGGTATCATATACTAATAGGACAGTGAGTGTCCTATTTATCAATAACAAAATTATTTAGTTAACCTAAAGAATGCAGTCCCTTTGTTTCACAAATAGATTATTGTCTAATGCACTAAGTCTATCAGTATATAGTAGTCTGTTTTTTCTGTGTGTTTTACAGTATGCCACTTCCTGACTTGTCTATATCACACTAATAGAATAATTCCTAGTTTAAAATATTGATCTTTAAGCACTCAGCGGAGTCTATCAATAGACTATTTACCTTATGTAAACATGAATTTATTTATAGGGTGTTTTTAGATAGGCTACCACATTCTGCAGATATTTTTGCAACTGTGTAAGCATAACTATGGCCAAGACTATATTTAGTTTTGGACAAGACATAGAAGAGTTACGGTCACTTCAGGGTTTATTAATTGCTGTTTATATGTTCTTTGGGTTAAATCCCATTCACTTTATGCCGTGTCACCTGAACAATAAGTAAGGAGGATTTCTCCAACAGAAATACAGACAGCTATAAAAGTACTGTACAAGTACAGTGGGAAGAGGTTAGCATTTCCTTCAAGATTTTGTTGCTCTTGCTTTTTTAGAAATTTTCGTGACTTCTGGGCTTTTTGGTTTTTAAAATAATTAGGTGTTTTAAAGATGAAAGCCTGTTAATAGCTTTAAGCACTACCCAGGTAATGGTGGGGAATATTATGGTTTGATCTGTGGATTTCATATATTTTATTATGTTAAACAATTGAGACATAATGCATTATTTTCTTAACAAGGTTTAATTAAATCTCCAACAGAAATGTGTTGGTTTGTAGTAATGCAGGTTGTTGAGAGAATATGAATGGACATGAGTGTAGTTACTGTAGTAGGATTGAGTATGGTTTTGGGCACAAAATAAATTCTCTTCAAGCATCCATGAAGTCATTATGATGAAGGAGGTTTGGTGAATTTATGACTTAATTTGGGACTTGAGTATCACTGTTTAATTGTCTAGACTGACTGATCTAATACTAAATTGGAATCTACTTCTATTACCGGTGTGTTCTTAGTTTCAAGTTTAGGTCTGCTAGTACACTGTTTTCCAGTGTCAGGGGCATAAAAAGTGATAAAGTCTCCACTATAAAACTATAACAAAAGTCCCACTATTATGAAGAATATATATGAGCAGGTGTTGAAACAAATGTGGATGGGAGTACCCAGTGGTGTATTAAACCATAGGCACCCCCATACACCCCCTCCCCCCACCATGCCACAGAATTATTTGCACAGTCTGATGCCAGTGCTTGCAAAACATTTTTTAAGTGCAAGGATCAGATTTTGCAGATGAGTATGTGGATGCTGGAACTGGTAGGCTATTAAACAATGCTTAACTGTAAAATGGGGGATGGAGGCAGGCAGGCTGGTGCATGTGTGGGGACTGAAATGGCTCCCCCACTAGGTGGCATCCAAAGCAACTTACTTATACCCCTTATGGATTAAAATTTCCTTTTCTAATCACTATATTTACTCATGTACATGTCATATTATGCACTGTAAAATGCTTGAAAGAATGGGCAGCAAAGGAAAGCCCTAAACTGAATTTTATTAAAGACTATTGCCTTAGCTCCTCTACTTGCTGTCTTCTGTTTCTCAATTGTAATTACAATTACATATTTATATTAGTACTTAAGTGTGACCATGATTATCTTAATTCTGGGGTACAAGCTCCCCTAAAAGTTCAAGTTGTGACTGTACTAGGGGATAAAAATGAACTCTCTTGATGAGAAAATGCTGGATACGATCAGCTTATTTGGAAATCTCTATGCAATGTAGTTGATGCTTTCATCTTCAGAGGGAAGGTGGATGTGTTAGGCTACGTGCACACGTACAATAATTATCGTTGGAAATGAACAAATAATGACAGTCTGATATTAGTTACCAAAAAAAGTGAACAACAAACGAGGAATGTCGCTGGAAATGAATGACTGTCCTGGCGGATCCAAGTGGGCGACGATCGTTCGCTATCTATTGTGTGTAAGATCGTTCAGTAATCGTGGATAGTTCTGCGGTACACTTTCTCCTGTACACGTCACTTCCTGCATCATTCAAACAATTGTATCTAGTGTGTGTACATTATTGCTGGATTATATTTGAACAATCATATCGTTGCAGCATGTACAGAATTGAGCACTATACGATCGTTCAAAATAATCGTGACTAATTGTTGATGGGTCGTTAATCATTCGTTTTCTAACATTTATTGCACGTGTGCACATAGCCTTAACCATGTGCCAAGCTAAATGTGTTAGCCTGCTTTCGCATATCACGTAAGGTTCACATTGATAAGCAGTGCCTGCAGGATCTACAAAGAATGGAAGATCCATTTTGAGGCCTGAGGTTTGCAAAGAGATGTTTACCTATCTACAGCTAAATTATGTGTATCCCAGCTAAACCTTGAGTTTATAAAATAAGCATTGTATAATTGCTAGATGACGTTAGTGCACATTCTAACTTCCCTCATATTTCCCTCAGAGAATATAGCATTCACCCCTGCAGGAGTGGCTGAATTTTCCCCAGTTCACTTCTTTGTTACCTTACCAGATGTGACCCACTTAAATACCTAGTTGCAGAAACACTGATAGATCATTCACAATAATAGCAAATGTAATCATGCAAAAATAAAAACAATGGTCAGGAAATGGTCAGTCCACTCAAAATTTAAATTGCCCGTACAATCTGATGGATTAAGAGACTACCTGAACGCACATTACCTAGGTTTAGACCGGGTAGAATTTTACTGTTGTAATACAAGAATAGCTTTTAAAAACCTGTTAATAATATAGTCCCAGATTCAAATTGCAACAACATTTTTATGACATCCCTTCATTTGTAAACTATAGTCTGAGGCTCTCCCCTGTTCATATAGTTCATGCAGCAAATAAATATATATTACAGTGATTATTTAACAATACCACTGGCTCTGCTTATTGGTACAACAAAGAATGTAGCAGCGCTGTCAGGAATACAACACAGGTTTCACGGATTATAGGATGTCATGGGTCAAGCTAGAATAGCTTCTGTTTTACTGTTTATGTCCACATAGATTTAATGAGTTTTTGACCATCATTTATTGTTGTGCTTTCATTTTTTAACATGTCAGCAACATTTTGTTTTCTTTAAATATCCTCTCACACTTATGTGACAGCCACCTGGACTATTTACAGACATTAGAAGGTTGAGGAAATCAAATGCTCATTACCTACAAAAGATTGTTCATACAATATATAATTTGCAGATTCATTTAATTGTATTCATTTAATTGTATTCGAAAAATTATTTTTTACCATTTTTCACGGGACTTCCAAGCACAATCTTATGTTTATGGATTGCTGTAGGTCAGCGGCATCAATGCTTTAATCATCCATGAAATGCCCATGTATTCTGGCCACACATGAGATCTGTTTCTAACAGTTTGATAGGATACACGCAAATAGGTAATCCAATGAAGATCATCTTGCAGGGCTTAGGCAGTGTTCCTACTGTTCATTCACACACAAAGACACAGTACTGCTGCTGGGGTGTTGCTGTTCTACAAGCCTGTCTATCTCTCTGTGTCTAAGGGCCCATCTTCTAGTATCTCCTCCTCTATGTACCCAGGACTTGTTCTAGACTTTTTGCTGCCCAGTACAAACATTTAGAAGACGCCCATTATCCTTTTGAAGAAAAAAAAAAAAAAACAGAGTCAGTAACCTTCAATAACAGATTCCTCCAGAGCTCAGTGATAGAAAAATGCAGATCCTAGTAGCAAACACCCAGTACAGATCCCAATGAAGACCTAAGTACAGACCCCAAGGTAGACCTTATTGCAAAACTCTCGTGAGGGACCTCAGTACAGACCCCCAAGTGACAGACCTCAGTACAGAATTACAATGTAGACTGCCAGATAGATCTCAGAACAGAACTTCAGTGTCAGACCTCACCATAAATGCTCAATGACAGACACTGCAACAGCACTCCACACTGGTGCCACTCCCTACTCCCTCTGACACCCTCCCCTGCTGCTAGACCTTGCAGAGTCTGTCAGACAGGAGATCATTCCAACCACAAACTTTGCATAGAGCAGTAGCAGAGTGCAGGGAACATGTGTTCCTTCACATGGCTCATTTACTTTACCTGGATCCCCCTGATGTGGCTGTATAAAACAGATTCTTTCACAAAACTAGCATCTTTGCGTGGAGGAAGGTTGGTTGGAAGGGGCCATTTGCCAGCCTCTCCACTCTGCATTGAAAAAAATACAACTTGAGGCTAAAGTATTACTTTTTCTCATGGTAGATCCAGCCCTGGGTGTGTCATTCTGAAGAATCTAGACAACATAGGTGGCATGCTGATACCACCTCATGCTACTATACAGTACCAGTAATAAAAAGCCCGCTAGCAATGTGCAAGACAGAAAAAAAATGAGTCAGCAAGAATAAAACTGGCTATCTGTTAACCCTCCTATCCACCTGTTTCTTCATTTATCCCAACCAAAGCAGGTGAAATTGATTCACAATCACTACACATACTGACTGGACAGATTGACATTCCAAAAATGTAATTACCTTGGTGTTATACTGTGTTGATTGAGTAGCCCCTTATGTTTTTGACTGGTGTACTTAGCTGATTATATTTACACATTAATTCCAGGATAATCAGGCAAATGCAAATAAGGAGGCAATCTGTCTGTCACCCTGATAACTTCTTCTTCCATCTGAAAGGATTATGTTTATTTACCACATGAGGGAGCCAAATATTCCACATTGAACATCATATTATATGAGTCTTAATATAAACTGCAAAGGCATTTCCTTTTAATAGGTTTGTAAGGTACATGAAGCCTTAAAATTACCGTTTACAGACTGAGGAGTGTAATTGTCATTACAGATTTGGACTTTTGCATGCTTTTTCTCATTTGCAGCTCTCGCCTTTTTCCTAACTTTTTTCACTATTAAGGGGGTTGGGGCTATTTTCATTTATGTATTTTTGTATTCTCCTATTCTGTATTCTGGTTTCTTTTTTTTCAGGTATGCCACCCTTGCTATCATGCATTTTACAATTATCAATATTCCCACACTTTGTAATGAAGTTCCCTTCTTTTCACCTTACTGATCTTTGACTTTACTTTTAACACTGTGTACAGGATCGCAGGGTTGGATCGTTGATGGAAGGTACATTTCCCCTATATATGGGTTCTGGCCCTTTTAGACTGGTGTGTCGGGAAACGAGTTTGGGATTATTTTTATGTTAGGCAACTATGTTTTTTTCCTAGTTGTCACAGGACCCGGACTCCGGACTGAAGGGAAGGATTGGGTGGGCCTCTTCAGTCCATCTAAGTACACACCAGGACTTGCACCTGCCCAGCAGGAAGGTGGGAATCCCATAAGGGCTCAGGTGTATAGGAGGGAAAGGGAAGTGGAATTGCATGAAGTGCCCTGCAAACAAGCTTGTTGGTAATCAAGCTCAGAAGTGGTGTTCTGTTGATGCTTACTTGACGTCATTGATTTATGGACTGTGGAAACTTTGGCTATGGCTATAGAGGAGCTGCTGCAACGACTGACACGGGCCACTGTGCAGCTACAAAAGAGCGTGGCTAGCCAGCAGGAGGCCCAAAAAGGCTCAGAGGGTAGCGCTTAGGGAAGCAACGGCAGCCCAAGCTGCGGCCTTACGCGATTCCACAGAGGCACAATCAAGGATGTTGGATGAGACTGTGCAGGGCCTAACAGAGGGGCAAGAAACCAGGAGGGTTGCCTCTAGCAACCAGGCCATGAGGGAAGCCAGCCATTTTCTCCAAAAGTTGACACCCACAGATGATGTTGAAATCTTTCTATTAACTTTTGAGGGGACTGCTGAAAGGGAAGGGTGGCCTTGAGATAAATGGGCTGGCTTTATTGCCCCTTTCCTGGCTGGAAGCCACAGAAGGCCTATTATGACCTTACCCCAAGCGACTCCCCAAATTATGACCGGCTCAAAGCAGAGATCCTTGCCCATCTGGGAGTTACTACTGCAGTCAGCGTGCAGCGGGTTTTTAAAAGGAGATACTGCAGCAATCTATCCCCCCGGTCCCAGATGCATGATCTCATACAGTTGGCTACCAAGTGGCTACAGCCTGAGACACTGACAGGTCCCCAGATAGTGGAACACTTTGTGGTCAACCAGTTTCTGCGGTCACTGCCCGAGGAGTTGCAGAGGTGGGTAGGTCATGGGGACCCTAAAGGAGCAGACCAGCTGGTGGAATATGTGGAGCGATACACTGTCGTGGAAGAGTTGTGTTCATCAAACCTTCCCCAAAATGCAACCTCCACCAGGAAAACCAGGCCTCCCTCACCAGGAGTTATTGCTGTCCGGAGGAACCTCAAAACACGCATGACTACACCCAAAGGTTCACCATCTTTCCAGAAGGAGTTCCAAACTCGAGATGTCACACCTCGGAAAAGGAGACTCTGTACAGGGCTGGTGGTGTTTGGCCTACGGCTGCATTAGGGCCCAATGTCCCCTGCATGAGGAACCTATGCAGTGTGGAGGATCGCGGATGAGGTCCTTCTACACTCAAAGAGTGTGTACTGCTAGTCCCGAGACAGGCCTGGACAGTTTCAAATGCAGGGTACAGGTGAACTAGGTCCTGGCCAAAGCCCTATTGAATTCAGGTAGCATGGTGCATGCAAGTTGTTGGCGAGGTTACATCTGGGAGAAAACCTCTCCGTGTAATGTGTATACATTGTTATACTAAGACATACCCAACCATGCCAAGCCAGATTAGCACGAGCTGGGGCACGGTTACTCACCTCGTGGGGGTGGTAAAAAACTTGATATGTGAGGTGATATTGGGGCAAGACTTTCCTTTTGTTTTGAAACTTGTGAGGGGAGGAACAGAAAAAAATGCCTAAGTGGGCATAAGTGGGTAGAGGATGCTCTCCCTATCACTGGGAGGGTAATGATGATGATATTGGAAATGGCGCATAATGAGATAATAGGGTATCACCTGCGGGCTGAAAAAACAAAAGCCTGTATCACTGACCGTTTCTTCTGGCCAGGAATTTAGGAAGAAGTTAAACGGTTTTGCCCCTTGGTGCTATTACTGATAATTAAAATTCCCTTTGAGCGAATAGCTATGGATATTGTGGGGCCCCTGGTAAAATCAGCTAGGGGGCATCAATACAATCTAGTGATTCTAGATAATGCAACTCGCTATCCAGAAGCGATTCCTTTAGGAAAGACCTCATCCAAGGCCATCGCTCGGGAATTGTTCAACATGTTCACCTGGACAAGTTTCCCCCAGGAAATCCTCACAGACCAGGGTACTCCATTTATGTCTAAAGTCATGGCGGATGTATGCAAGCTATTTAACATTAAACATTTGCGAACCTCTGTCTACCACCTGAAGACAGATGGCCTGGTAGAGAGATTCAATAAAATACTCAAATAATGTTGAAAGAGGTGGTACAAAAAGATGTGAAAAATTGGGACTGCCTACTCCCGGCTGTTATCTTGGCCATTAGAGAAGTTCCCCAGGCTCCCACAGGATTTTCCCCGTTTAAATTGATATACAGGCGGCGGCCCAAGGGAATAATTGATCTGGTGAAAGAAACATGGGGAGCAGTTTGTTTCCAAATCACAGGAACGGATTGCCACGGTCATGCCCTTGGTCAAGAAACATCTCCTGAGTGCCCAAAAGAGCCAAAGCCAAATGTACAATCGAGGGGCCAGACTAGGACAATTGCAGGTGGGGGACCTGGTAGCTGTGGTAATACCCACTGTAGAAAGTAAATTCCAGGCCCGGTGGCAGGGGCCAAGTCGGCAAGTGAAAGAGATCTTACAGAGGAATAAAACCAGGTTTTCAGGCTTACCCGGGCTCACCCATCTGATAGAACATGATATCATGGCAGAAAAAATACCAAGGTCTTTGTAAAACCGTCCGAGGAAATAACAAGGATGTTAGTGTTTGGAGTCATTGAGGAATCACAGAGTGAGTGGTCCAGTCTCATCATGTTGGTACTGAAGCCCAACGGGACCCTGCGATTTTGCAATGACTTCTGGAAGTTAAATGAGATGTCAAGGTTTCATGGGTATCCCATGCCCCGAGTGGATGAGTTAATAGAGAGATTAGGCCCTGCGCGCTTTATCACCGTGCTGGATTTGACAAGGTATAGGCATTCCAGTCATGGACAAGCTGTTACGCCCCCATCAAGCATATGCATGTGTCTATCTTGATGATATTGTAATTTTCAGCAGAGACTGGGAGACTCACCTGCTGAAGGTCCAGGCGGTACTGCATAGTCTGGAAAAGGGAGGGTTCACGATGAACCACAAAAAATGTGCAGTTGGTTTGAGGGGGCAAAGTACCTAGGATACATTGTGAGTAGGGGACTGGTGAGACCTCAGGTGAACAAGATGGAAGCAATTCAGAACTGGCCCCGTCCCCTCACCAAGAAACAGGTCCGAGCCTTTTTAGGGATCGCCGGCTACTACCGACGATTCATTCTTAGTTTTTAAACCATACAGGTCCCTTTCTGATCTGACTAAAGGCCGCAAGTCAGTAATGATTAAATGGAATGAAGATGCAGAAAACGTGTTCCTGAATCTAAAAATGGCACTGTGCCGACGGCCTGTTTTGGTGTTCATGAGAATTTGTGGTGCAAACCGATGCTTTAGACATAGGATTGGGGGCAGTTCTGTCCTAGGTTATTGAAGGAGAGGTTCATCCCATAGTTTTTCTAAGCAGGAAACTGACAGGGGCTGAAAAAAACTATGCAGTAGTAGAGCGGGAGTGCCTGGTGGTCAAGTGGGCACTAGACTCTCTCTTGATTCCTGACCCCACTCCTGTAGCTTGGATGAGGAGAAACAAGACAGCCAATGCCTAGGTAACAAGGTGGTTTCTCTCTTTACAAGAGTTTAACTCTGACCTGGCAAAGCACTCCAGGACGCTGATGCCCTTTCCAGAGTACATTGCCTTGGTGTTCAAAGTGCCTCTACCTCCTCATAGTTGGGTCAAGGGGGGGGGGGGGCATATGTAATGAATATGGAACATCCATACATCATGCTAAACCTAATTCTGCACAATTCCTTGCTTAGTTTCTTCTGGACCAGCTTAGTTTCTCACAGCATTAAAAGCCCTGATACATGGCAACAGTAATGTACCTTTAAAACTCATTGGTTGTAACAATTTGTACCACCTGGACAAAAGCACAATTTCAGTGTGCTCTACTTGCTTTTACAATTCTAAGAAACTATGCAGATTTCTTTTGCTGACCTTTTTCAGAGTCACTAAGCTATAACAGGTTTGTAGTTCAGGAGTTTTTACTCTGCTTGTTTTGTTAGTGTTGGGAATAATAAAACATTTTTTACATCAGCAGCAGGAATAGTTCCCTATAGTAGGGAGAAAGAAGCAAACCAATTACCTTTGGTCATCTCCGGCCCTGGAATTTAGTAGGTTATTTAATTTGAGATCCCCCACCACTCCCAAACACCCTAATATTGTCTGGAATACTACTGAGTTCAGAAATGCTGAGATGAGATAAAAGTAAAACCGTTTTTCAAATAAAAATCTGGAAACTAATGGCATCATGTCTGAGAGAAGCCACAGATACACCAACCATGTGGCCTAATTTCTTCCACTAAAATCATGATGTAGCATTTTTTTTTCCTGACTCCAATGATGGGACATTATTTATGTACTGGTGCTAATGACAGAACATTTCCTTTCCCATTACTGCCACCAGTGTCGAGTTGTTCTTCCTACTGAGGCTGATGTGGTGATCTACTTTAAACTGAGGTTAACCTTGGGGATTCTTATTCCCTATTCTATTAATGCAGATTATGTGGTTTTCAACCTTATAACTTCTATACATTATTCTCCCCAATGTTAGGGTATTTTTCATCCCATTAATGCCAGTGATGGAGCAATATTTGTGCCACTGATGCAAATGGTGGGTAATTATTCCTCCATTGAATCAATAATGTGTGATGTACTGTAAATCAAACTTCTAATCCCTGCACTCTGTACACTATTTTTAGAGTTAAACAGATGTGACTGTTGTATGTGCTATACTGCATGTACCATACTTACCTTGCTTTTAAGTTTGTAAAAACATTACAAACTCCTAACATATTCTTTCTGTAAACTATGCTGTTTTACATGACCATGATTAAAATGTATTGTTGTTTAATAGGCTACAACTGTTGTTTAATAAAAACTCAGAAAAGTGTTAGCTATATGTTTATATTAGGGATGAGCGAGAATGGCTCTGGCATTCTCGCAAAAATTTCCTCGAAGTTCCGATGGGTTCCCAAAATTTCGCCGGAATTTCGCAATCCCATCGGAACTTCGAGGAAATTACCATCGGAAATTACTATAGGAGGATTATCACGGCTGCATGGAAATCTCGGGCATTATAGGTCAGAATGAGGGCTTGCCCGGGGATCTCTCACTGAGAGGAGGATTCTCACTGCTCCATTCATAAATGCCGCTTGTGGGTACTCCTCCTCTCAGAGACAAGTCATGCGGCTATGGGAAAAATCGCTGAAAATGTGCTCGCTCATCCCTAGTTTATATGTTGTGTGCAGCAAAGAATATGTAGTAGTGAAAAAAATTGTATTTAAGATTTATGTGCATCTCTGAGAATCATGTTGTGCAAAATAATTATGATATACTTTGTGCTTGCAGGGACTGATGCATGTATGTGAAGTGTAAAATGAGAGAAGCTCAGATTCATGTTAATCATGTCACTTTAAAGCAGGTTTAATATTTATAACAATGTAGCTAGACCAACTTTTTCTCTGCAGCATGCATGGTGCACACCCTCTCAGTGTCTCCTCTTTGGTAAATTCTAAACTTGGGGGTTTGTTGGTGTACTTTAAATTGTGGCATTCTTAAACTTTATTAGGAGGCACTTGATGAAGGGGAAATGTCTTAATCACACTCCAATGTAGATATACATAATATCCAGGCCACAGAATTGCAACAGTTACATTACACTGTTCCTAGAAAAGTTGGACCTAACTGAAACTGTACTGTTGGGGAACTGAAGATGAAATACCATACTAATGCATCTTCAAGAGGAAGTTAAGAAATCATTACAACAGTTTGTAATTAAGTAATCCTAATTTGCTCAACCTTTCTATCTGCTGTATAGTGTATGGGTTAACCTTGATATATAAAAGGAAATCTGTAACATTTATCATGTAAGTAATGCAATATTTATATTAATATTATGTTTCTGAACACATGGGTAAAATATATATTTTTTATTCATACAAGCCAACAGTTCAGGCTGCAAACAGGCTGGCAGAGCTGTTTTCTTAATCTGTGAAGCCCACATGGTGAAAATACAGGCATATTTTTCTAACAACACTCTGTTTGATTTCCCTCTCCCCTATTTATAGCTCCCCAGTGCAATTTTGTGTGGTTTTAGTCCTATACAGTATGTAAAATTAAAGACTGCAAACATTCCTGTTTGTACTTTAGGCACATTGCCACTGTTTATCTGGTAATGGATGTATGCTGGATTAAGCTTTCAATAAACTACACATTTTAGTAAATTCTGCAAGTATATAATGTAACCAGTGTGTGTGTGTACATTGCAGACACACAAAAAAGTCTTGAAAACCTACAATTTACTTATACAACAAATGATGTACCTTCATAGATACATACTTATCCCAATGAGTTACATCTATAGTAACTAACTATTAGTAGTTTGATGGAGTGTGAATCTCTGAATTCACTGCAGGGCTCAACTGACCTGGTGTACAGCACAAACAAATTGGGGCAGGGGAAGAAGCCAACCCTGTTAGTGATTTCCCAGTGTCCTAATCAGCTACGGTACCTATCATGATCACCAATAAATAAAAACTTTTGTCAGCAATATAATACCTGCCCCAATAGTTCAACCTTTACAAATATACATTATAAGATAAAATGAAAGGGGCAAAAAAATGAACTCATTTGTCTTCAAAATATTGAGGATATTCTCATTGGAAATGAAACAAGCCTGGTATAAGATTTCTTCCTTCATAAGTCATTTTAATTTGTTTTCTAACAAAGCAGATACATTTATTATTCCACATGGCGGTCACAATCCTTTTTGATTTTTTAAACATTTTAAGATAATAAAGTTAATGCTAGATTAAAATTAATGGGTATTTTACAATAACTATTCATAAATGAAACAGTCAATTCTTTGCCAAGAAACTGGCGTGCTGTGTATTTATTTATAAGTCATTTGCATTGTTTCATTCTGATGGTTTCATTTGCCTTTCTATGTCCCTGAATTTTGTCTGTACGCACATGTGGTGAGAATGAGCCCTAATGTGCATTCAGCACCATATACAGATAAAATGATAGGTAAATCTTAACACTGGAAATGCATATGAGGGAGCTGTTTTTTTGCTGCAGGATTTCTATTTGTATTTCAGGGGAGAAGACCTGATTTTCCCCTGCTGCAGTTCAGTAACACTTACATGCTATGTCCTTACCCCTGCATGTGACTGGACAATGAAAGAAGAAGAAGACTGATTAGCTCATCTCTCTGTCAATATGCTTTCTCCTCCTATCTATATTTTTTTTAACTCAAACACAATCTATTATGCTGCATGAAAACTAGTACATCTGTGCAATAAGTGATACCATTTTCTCAGCACTAGAGTCTCTAGAAATGTATTAGCTTTATGTAATTTGTAACAATTACAGATCTAGTAACTTACTATAAAAAATGCATATCTTAAAATTTACTTTAAAATAAAAAGTTACATTACCTGTACATATGATGTAACTAACTTAACCTTACTAAAATGTACCTCCCTTCTTTTTTGCTTTTTGAAGATGATCTTCAGGCATCTTGATTGGCCATGCCGGGATGACATGCCTGCACGGGTGTTTATTCTTTCCCGGCACATGCAAGGGAAGCCAGGATTGCCGGCTTTGCCAGCCAACCAATGATCTGTGTGCGCAGCTCAGCAAAATTTGACAGCTGGGGGACAATCAGGCAGGTACGAAAAAACAACAGGCACCGGAGAAGGATCATCGCCCACCCCTTTCTGCAATAACCAAGTACCTGATCACCAGAGTGGAACTTTATTTCTATTTTAATTGAACAAAAACATCATCATAGGCAGTACAGTCCAATCATTTTTCCAGATGTGTAAATATTAAAGTAAATTAACATATTAAATATTTACTTTAGATATTTTTCAGTCATCAGATTACCAAGGTAAGAATACACGGAGAGATTTAAATCTTAATAATGCAATTTCTTTTCTACAATCACAGGGGAAGGTTATGTTAAAAGGAAACAGCTTGTTGATTATCTGTTTTCACTTCCTCAAAGATATATTTCCTTGCAGCTGCTCCACACTCACTGTTCACAGTGGAAGTTCCTTGGTGGTCAGACACAGTACCAGAATGAGCAACTGGGTGGTAAATGAAGGACTTTCCATCATTGTTATAGTAAGTACAATAATCTGTACATATCCTCCAACACCTGTACATATATTAGCTTTTACTTTACATTTATATCAACATTTTATGTATGCCAATGCTAACCTTTACCATATATCAAAACATATACTTTAAAACTGCCATGATATAACAAAATAACATTTACTAACCCTAAAGAAAGTTTCAGTTTAAAAGCATAGTTTTGGTACGGTATACCAAAAACTTGGTGTAAATATTAAATACTCTTTATACTACTAACCTTGAGTTTAAAGAAGCTGCAATGTGCTAAAATAGTTCGACTTCAAAAATCTATACAACATATCAATTTTATATTCTCGCTGCAGAAAAGTTTCTACTTGAAAGCCTTTGATTTACTGTGTATAGTTTGACAGATTAATTGATCTAGTTGTGAGCTGTTGCAAACATCTCATTTATTTAGGAATACAACATTTAGTGAATGAGTAGGTCATGGAACCTACAAAGCATCGTACTGTCAGTAGAGATACCATCGAAAGTTTGAGAGAGAGAGATTTTGACAACCAAACTTCTATATGTTGTCAAATTTAATGGTCCATATTACATAGAAATATGGAGAAATATGGCACAATTTAGCATTAATTAGCCACTAATGAATAATGATTTACAAATGGATCTTAGAAACTATTCAGTTTTAGAAATGCATAAATTACTGTGCTCCCTTATTACAAGCACAATTTCTGTGTAAGTTATTGCACTAATTATTTTGGATGACAATAAACATTATCGTTTCTATCTATGTCCAATAGAGACCATTTATCTTGTACTATATGCTCTTGCTAGCATGTGTTCATTTTTAATATTGTGTACAGCTTTTTAATCATATTAATACGGAGGTATTATTAGTAATAATTGAGAAGTGTAAAGTTTACATGATATCAATTTTGGTAAATAAAAAAGGAGCATACAATGCTTATAATTTGCCAGAAATGGCAAAAAGAACTAAAACAAAAACTGCCCCCTCCTGAAAAATGTGTTTTAATAATTGGAATATTTTCTTTCAGTTGGCATGGCTTGCACTAAATGGGTACCTCTTTTGGAATTTTTTCCTTGTGTATGAGGAAGGAGAACGATATATCTATTCTCGAGAGATCTATGGGGTAAGTTGATTTTTGAAAACAATAATGAAAAGTTTTGATACTATGGGGATAAGTTACAAAAGAACTATCCCATTGCTGGGAAGACTTCACTTTAGCTTAATCACTATCACCATCAAGTTCAGCAAAATATCTTTTTCAAGGTGATAGTTCCCCCTGGTGAGTTATTAGCTTTTAGTAATCAGTCCCTATAATTCCATTTTAAATGAAAACACATAAAAACACAGCTTTTATGTCCTGCCTTTAAACTACAATTCTGGTATTTTGAAACCTTATAAACCTCATACATTCATGTGTTTTATTATTAGTAACTATTTGTTTATGAAAAGTTCAAAGAACATAGAAACCTAGCTTCTATTCCCGCCTATACTGATGTATACTGACAGCTTTATAGGTGGGTTTTCCTAATAAGTTTAGGTTTATATAAAGTCTGAAGCTGACCATTGCTATCTATTATTGTGCTTTTTTTTTACATGAAATAGAGACATAGACCAGTGTTTTTCAACCGCTGTTCCGCGGCACACTAGTGTGCCTTGAGAGATCTTCGGGTGTACCGTGGGAAATTATCCAATTTTAGTTAATTGGTCCCAAAATGATTTATTTACTGCAAAAAATTTGTCTTCATTTGTCTATACCAGCGATGTATAGTGATAGGCAGAACCAAAAAAAACTCTTCCACTAGATGGCAGCAGGTAGCTAATTTAGGTGTCTGACTTTTTGGTGGTGTTCCGTGGGATTTTTCTAATTGTAAAATATGTGCCGCGACTAAGAAAGGTTGGGAAACACTGACATAGACATATGGACAACGAATATGTCATTAAACTCCCATTGAAACTTTCAATCTCATAAACAAATTCCCATGGCATAAAAATGGTGTCTTATAGCTGGTCTTCAATAAAAAAAAAGCCACAACAAGTACAATAGTGTTTACTCTGCCAGCATATTGCAAAGTGGCATCCTAACTCTCTGTGCTGCAGAAATGGTTTCTCTGTAGATGTCTTCCCTTCTGTTTGAAACCTAGAGCTCTCCAATCAGCAAAACTCTGTTGAAAACCTCTGTAGAGTGACCACTGCTTCCCCACAGAAAGCAAGAGTTTATTCTTTATCATGCTGCCAGGACAGACTTTTCTACTGCAACTGTGGCTGGTTCCATTAGGAACAGTACAATCTTGTTTAAGGCAGAAGATGATGCATGCTTTTAAACTATCAGCTTCTGTCTTTTGTATACTGGTAAAATGGTGCTAGGACACAGAATATGTATACAATACCTACACAATTCTGCCAACGGTCATCAGTGAGGTGTGCATGATAATAGAGGTGGAGGATGCCATTGACTATGCTGTCTCAAAAATCTCATAAGTATATGTATTTGTATTATAGAGTAAAAATAGGGCAAACCATTGCTAGCATTAAACAGAGGAGACACATTAAACAGTAGATTTTATGCTACTTTTTTATTGTAAGGAGGCTTAGGCTGGAGCACCACCTGTTCCCACAGTAAACAACATGGTTTCCCTGCTAGTTGGCTTCTCCTGGTGACTATTTTCAAACATTTTCTAATAAATACTATAGGACGTTTATACTTATATACTAACACAAATATATTTTTTTTATCATCCTGTGCTACAGTCAGCCCTAGCCTGGGCCAGAGCTCCCGCAGCTTGCCTGAACTTTAACTGCCTGCTCATTTTACTGCCAGTATGCCGAAATCTTCTTTCCTTTCTCCGTGGATCAAGTGCGGTAAGAATATAGATCAAGCTGAGAAACAGTGGCATGGTACTCACCACTAAGAAATTAAGATCCTTCTTTATTTAAAATAATACATATTAAATTGTAATGTTGACTTTCACTTTATTGATTCAGAAAGATTAAGGGCCTATTTATTAAAGCTCTCCAAAGCTGGAGAGGATACACTTGCATCAGTGAAGCTGGGTGATCCAGCAATTCTGGAATAGATCTGGCCCAGGATTGAAAACATTTGCTAGGAAATAGCAAATGACTTTGAGAAATCCATTCCAGGTTTGCTGGATCACCCAAATTCACCATTAAAAGTGTATTCTCTAGCTTTGGAATGCTTTAATAAATCAGGCACTAAGACTTTTAATGATAATTTTAATGTGAACATGTAATAAATTATGCTTCTATTTTTAGAAAAGTTTGGTTTCTAAATTAACATTTTTTTTTTTAGAAAAATAAGTTATTAGTGTATGTTGTCTAGCGGGTAAAATCTGGGTGCACAAGTGCCAAATCTACAAATTCCCTTTTTTTTTAATTCATAGGCACTCTCGATGTAATGTTTTACAACTTTCAATGTTAAAACCATTGAAAAATGTGCAGCTGGTACACAAAACAGATTTTGGCTAGACTTTAAAATGTATTTAAATTAGGATCAGATTAACCACTCACCTAAATATAACATGCAAAATGGACCTTCAGACTTCACTGGCTTTATGCTTGACTTGTTCTAGATTAGGAAAAAACAAGTCTACAACGGTAGCTGGGGTATTTTTATCTTCCAATGAACTTTGATTATTTTTAGTTAAGTACTTTAGTTAAGCAGTGATGATGTACAAAATTTACCAACCACCAGATTTTAGTTTCCTGCAGTAAAATCAGTTAACATATCCCATTGTTAGGTTTCATGTTGGTGTTTGGTTATACAAAATGCAAAAACTTCATAATTCATAATTACTATTATTCTATGTTGTAAAAAAAGAAAAATGAAAACTAATTTTTGGGTTTAGTAGAAATATTCGTTTTATATTTATAAAGTGATTTCCTGTACCTGCAGTGCTGTGGAAGAAGTATAAGGAGACAGCTGGACAGGAACCTCACTTTTCACAAAATGGTGGCATGGATGATTGCTCTTCATACAAGTTGGTGACATTCAAATCTTTATTTAATGCAGTGTTTAAGAAATGTTTTCTTTATTGTGGGTGTAGATTCATGCAGTTTTATCCTTTGTAACTGAGATAAAGGTTTTGCCTTCTTGTAGTAGGAGTATGCGTTGTACGGGTATAAAAATGCAGACTAAAAGGTTAGAAAATGATACATTAATATAAGGGACAGCTTTGATGGGCTGCTGCATCTGTTTTTTCCTGCTGTCTTTCTTTGTAAACATCGTGTCTATTTTCTCTAGTCAACACTTTCTATTATAATTATTAAACAGTTTATTTCTTTAGAATATCTCATATACACAAACAATAAATTTATATAACTTTCATAAAGTGTAATAAAAAATGATGATGAAAGGATTAGAAATTCCCAGCCAAAAGAGGAAGTGTGGGTGTTGCTTGTTGTTTATTTAGATACATATGTGATAGTGATCAGTTTAAGAAAATTGTATCTTTTGAGTTTGTTGGTTAAAAACTTTCTATGTCTATAAATATATATATATATATATATATATATATATATATATATATATATATTTATATATTTATCTTTATACAGTATATATACTTTTAGACTATTTGTTCCCTATCAGGTTGGCCTGACTGAACTAGTGCTGATTGTATTTCTTTCAAATGATATATATATATATATATATATATATATATATATATATATATTTATCTTTATACAGTATATATACTTTTAGACTATTTGTTCCCTATCAGGTTGGCCTGAACTAGTGGATGCTGATTGTATTTCAAATGAGGTGTATCTGCTATCACTGACTGGATAAGTCCTGGTGGCAACTATACAGGGGTGTTGTGCAGTTTAATATTATTTTGTATGCTCTTAGTATGGTAAAGTTCTATATTGGTTTTAATCAATACTGGTATGCTTTACCAAAAAAAAAAAAAAAAAACTTAAAACTTAAAACTTTAAAAACTTTTACTTCTTCTGTAAAGCACATGGTTATACCATTGTGATCATAATAAAAATGGGACAAATTTCCCAGGTTTCCCCTTTTCTGACATATAATACAAATATAAAACAATGGTGGACATAGAGCACTTGATAAGGGTATGTTATCTGGCAAAATTTACACTTTTAACCCAGATTCTCACAAATCACTCGCCGGATATCATGATATTTATGCCATTAGCAGTGATGATAGCTAGATTGTGGTGTATAGTGAATCACAATGATGGCACCAGTGCACTTCTATAGTATTAAATAATTAGGTAATCAATTTTATGTTTACACCATGCTGCTGGAGAACCCACATGCTGTTAGAACGGACAATTAATCAATAGCTGTCAGTTTACCTTCATAAATATGTCTGATCAATAATGTAAGGTTATGCAAATGTTTATAAGCAAATCAATGTATGTTTGGTAATTGTGAGCTGTGATTGCAGCTTAATTATATAAGGGTTCAATTGTGAATGAATAGTTCTATAAAAATTAGGAATTAGGATTAATCATTCTTTAATCATTATCATTAGGAATTTTGCATAATTATTATGATAATAATTATATATTATATATTATTGTCATCCATACAAGAGGTATTTGTGTAGCAATTTGCAACAGGCAGAATTCATGTTATTGTATTTTGCTGCATGGCAATGGTCGTAATAAGAACATATAGTATATATTCCTTAATGTGCAACATTTAGCACAGGAAGGACATAAATGTAGCAACCACTATTTATTAGTCAATCACATTTACAGGATGTTATGACATGCTCCTAAATATATTGTAGCAAAGGATACAATATCATGTCTGTGCCATGTCAGAGCATTTCGCCTTCTTCTCCTCGCCACTCCAACCCCTTTGTCCCCATCTCAATAACAACACCTGCGGGTATGGTGTAAATGGCCTTTTGGCCATTCATTACAACTTCAAACCATGTTAACCACCCCAATCTGGTTGCAAGTCCTTTACAGGCAATAACTCCTTCACCACCATTAACCAGGGATCTGCTTCTCTAATTGATATACCTGGCTCCCAGGTGCAACCGCCTCGGGAATTATATCAATCATGTATTACATCCCCAACTATTAACAGCCCAATTTCACAATTTCAAACCCCCTTTTTATAACACTTATTCCCCACCCACTGTCTACTTTATCTACCTATCTTTATCTTGCCCTCTTCCTGACCGCCCCCCTCAACCATAACCTAATAGTCTCAGCCTTCCCCCCAGAGTCATGTTGGCCCATGCCTAGCTCCATCCTTCGCAGGTTTTATGACCTTTTTTTTATGCAAGACTTGTTTGTCTACAGTTTTAAACATGAAAACAAAGCTATAATATATTACAGCTTTTCTGTCCTTAGATATGTTGGTGGAACTAAGCCCTGGACAGACATCCAGTGGTCGCTAGATGATTGTCGCTGGAAACAATTTGTTATGATCATTTCCAGCAACAGATGAATTAATGAGCGCTGTACACACTGTTCTATGTTCTAAGATGAAAGGGGGGAAGGAAAAACAAGTGGCACCCCTCTCTTCTCGTCTTCTTCATTGGAAAATACGGGGCTGTTCCTGATCCGACATTCACCTCACCAATAAGTTTTTTTCACAGTTAACAGTAACCTAGAAAACACATGAGCAACAAAGCATCTTAGAGCTCTCCCCGCTGCCTGCAAATAGTAAAAATAATATTTTATTTTTAAACCTTGGATATTTCATGTTATTTAATATAATTACTTGTTCTTTTGTTTCTCAGCTATCCACACTGTGGCCCATTTATTTAATGTAGAAAGGCTGGTGGATGCCAGAGCAGAAGGAAAAAATGGTACAATTCAAGCCGTTCTTTCTGACCTTGGGGATGGGAATAATGAAACGTACCTCAACTTTATCCGATCAAAAGTACCAGTAAGTAGGAGAACAACTCTGGACCTGTCGCTTGGTGTATGTGATTAAGACTGTGAAGGTTGTCAGTTATCCAGGTCATTGAATATCTGGTAGTACTTAGTCACTTTTAACCAGTCTTGTCTTTGTAATGTTGAAGACATTTTGTAGTTTATCAAGCTGGCTCATCAACTGATGAAGCACCATCAGGGAAGCTGTGAAACATCTACAATATTAAAAGAACAAGTCCAGATGAATATGACTTAATACTACTACATGTGTGTGCAATTAAACCTTTTATTATCTAAACCTAAATTCGGGGCAAAATAAAATCTTTAATACTGTGGGTTACCTTTCCCACTATATGGGTTATTTGCTAATTTTGTCGAGGGGATGAAGCTCCTCGAAGTTGCACTGAACAACCCCCACAGCCTCTTCTTAGACCTTGCTGGTCTTCTGGTATGACCTCTCCTTCATTTCAAGTCTAACAGTCTTGACCTGAACAGTATGGTGCAGAGGCTCTGCCCACCAAACAGAGCACCATCAGTGAAGAGAGTACTGGCGGCTGCTGTATTAAAGAGTAAGGCCCTTCTACCTTTCCCTAAGCGCTGCAGGTATTAGACATTTACTGAAGTGTAAAATCCAGCCACATTCTAATCAGTATGCTTTTTCTTCTAGACTGCTGTCTAATTTAATCATGCATTGGGGTTCCCCCCACATTTCATGGATTAGGTATTCATTTGGCCAGGGGTGCAGGATGAAAGGTTATGAGGTTAAGAATAGGATGGAAGTTACCATATTCCTTCCTTCCCTAGAAGCCAGTACCCTTTTCCACTTCTCCAGTATTTGGTTCTGCATTGTACACTGGGGGACCTTAAAAAGGATGTCTTAAAAGAGGGGTCTTAAAAAAGAATGAAGCTTGCAGGAATAGGGAATAAAACTATGCACATATCATAGTATATATATCAAAATAGTTCACCTATCTCCCCCAGCCAAACAAGTATTTAACCTGTTTTGGGCAGGGGGAGATATGGCATGAATACATTTAACAGCAGCTTGGAGCAGACTTTTAAAAGCACCCATTTACCTTGTAAAATAATAAAATATTAAATAAAACTCTTGGTGTTTGTAGAAATGGGCAAATAATTTAGGAAAGTTCTAATCTAAATGTTCTTACTTCTTGCAGAACCCAATAGGAGGACTAAATGCAGCATTTACTTTCCTCGCTGGTCTCACTGGTGTGGTGATTACATTGGCTCTTATTCTAATCATTACTTCTTCTACAAAAATTATTCGCAGATCATATTTTGAAGTATTTTGGTACACACATCATCTGTTTGTTGTGTTCTTCATTGGTCTTGTCATCCATGGAGTCGGGTGTGTATTCTATGTTATATATCAATGGAGTTGGGTGTGTATTCTGTATTATGTATATATCCATGGTAAATAACAGTGGGCATGCCTTTTTGTGGGTTGTTGTCCAATAAGGCAGTAATATATTAAGGTGATAAACATAACCCTAATCTTGGTCAAAGCCTTTAATTTTCTAGTGTTTATTGTCTTTTTCTTTTTAATTTTTAGTTGTGTCTTACTCCTATTAAATATTAAGGCTAATTTCACACTGGCTATGAAGTTGCTTATTCCAGGGAACATGTAGCTTCTCCCAGCAGCAGCCAGATAGTGAGTAAATGGGGGGTGCAGTAAGCTGTACTTCTTAATGAACCAGCGTCTGCACATCTAAAAACCAGCACTGAGGTGTGAGTGTCTGAACCTGCTCTAAGGCTTTAAATGAAGATGTAATTAATTTCATCCATACTAAGCCAGGTTATCAAAAAGAAATATGTATTGCAGAAATGCACCTTGACTTTGCTGATTAATTTTAAACAATATCCATTTAATTACTTTCTTGTTTGTGTTTTTTAGGAAAATTGTACGAGGTCAGACTCGTCAAAGTCTTCTGGAACATAATCCGGAAAAATGTATAGGGAATTACACCCAGTGGGGTCAAGATCCGAATTGTCCCATACCCCAATTTTCTGGAAATGAACCAGTGGTATGGTATTCCTGTTAATTTGACATAACTATTTGTTAGAAGAACAGTGATTTACTTGCCCATTTTCCCCAGTTTAAAGAAATATTTCATTGGTTCTCAGGACTTGTACATGTCACCAGACTTGATCTATCTTTTTGTTAGGTGGACAGATATTTTTATTATTAAACAGGATTTATATAGCGCTAACATATTATGCAGCACTGTACAATAAATAGGGGTTGCAAATAACAGATAGATACAGACAGTGAGAAGGAGAGGACCCTGCCCTAAAGACCTTACAATCTAGGAGATATGTAACAGATATAACAAACATGTACCTTTTTATTTTATTTTTTTAACTTTAACGACAACAGACACCTGCTATAAATAATCCATAATGATTTGCCATGTGTCTTTAGTCCACAGCTCCAAATCTTCCTAAAACAGCATTATATTTATAACTTTGTTATGCAATATGATACTATTAACACCATATCACTACATCAAAATAAACATAAAAAAGCACCAAAAAATTATCTGCTTCTATTATATATATTTATGTATATATATATATTTTGTTTATACATATATATATCAGAGCTGTCCAAACCATTGACCAAATGTAGCTTCTCGGTTTTATTTTTCTTTTCAGCTTACTTGCTTACGAAAATGTTTCATTGATCTTAATGAACAGCATGATTTTTTTGCATTATATTAGAGGTTGAGAAGAGTTTGCTGTAAAATAAAGTTGAAAAGAGTAGATAAGAAAAATTAATATTAAGCACATCTGGAATGGTCCTGAGAAATTTTACAGTGACTGAAATGAAAGCTAACACAAGTCTTTTTGAGTACCAAAAAATTATTACTGCATTTTGGTCGGGGCTGTCCTAGTAAAATTATATATATTTCACATGTGTATAAATATTTGGATGTTTTAAAAGATTGTATGCATGTGTGTAACAACAGTTGTTTTTTTTTTCCAGACATGGAAATGGGTGGTAGCACCAATGGCCCTTTATGTAATTGAAAGGCTTATTCGATTTTGGAGATCACAACAAAAAGTTGTCATTACAAAGGTAACGTGTATTTAGCCATACTGCTGACATATAATTCTTTGTAACAAAAGTCTAATAAAGCAAATATGAAAAGAATCCTCATTACCTAAAAGCTGCTGCCTTACATGATGTCGTATTATTCAACCTTTTTTTGTTCAATGTTCAATGGTAATTAATTGCTTTAAATTATTAGGCATTCTTTAGGCCTCAAAAAAGCTGAAAACTCCCACTAATGATATTGATCTTCCACCCTATTAGGTTGTTACACATCCTTTTAAGACAATAGAACTGCAGATGAAAATGAAAGGCTTCAAAATGGAAGTTGGTCAGTATGTCTTTGTACAGTGTCCTGCAGTGTCCCGATTAGAGTGGCATCCTTTTACATTAACTTCTGCCCCGGAGGAGGACTTCTTCAGCATTCACATTAGAATAGTTGGAGACTGGACTGAAGGGTTATTTAAAGCCTGTGGATGTGACAAGACTGAATTCCAGGAAGCTTGGAAGCTGCCTAAGTAAGTGCTGGTAAACTGAATCAATTCAAAGTCTGTTACAGTGCAATTTTCTTGGGGGATTTTGAATTTTGTTAGTTCATTATAAAATTTCATAATAGATTTTGTTGATGTGCATTACCTGGGCAGAACTTCTTAGCTAAAAATAGGCCAGATATGGGTTACTGCTATTTTTGAGAAACACAGAAAGGGGCCATTGACATAACGCCTAAATAATTTTTTAATCCTATCCCCCTTCTTCATGCTCTTGTAATGTAATGTCATTGTGTAGTGCTGAGATCAGAATTCACCGATGAATCTGCTGGGCATGGGAACAGATAAGCATGGCTAATTTACCATATTTCCCTGTGCTACACTGTACATAAAGAATTTAAAAAGGCAGCAATGGTTTATTTGCTAGCTAGAGAATGTGCTAGGAAGGGGAGAAAGTATGCTGGGGATGGGGGGCTCCTACGGCACCAAACCAAACATCAAAAATGACACAACCTCCTCTTAATACATAATAAAACTCAAACTCCCCCTAATACTGGGTTGCACTACAGCATGTTAAACTCACAGAAAATGATCATTTACCAGCAAAAAAATGTTAATTCTTCAAAAAGTTTACAGCTTACACAACACTGTATATCTCAACCAGCTCAACTTAGATCGCTATTACTCGCATGGCAAACATCTGTTCTCGACACTTAGAAGCCCAAATGACAGATCCATATCTGTCCCTCCAATGAATGCTCTGTAGAGTGTTGGGAGAAGGAATGCCCAGGTGTGTTATATAACATTTGCACAGACCCTCTTTCTTCCCTAAAACACATATAGCAAATCTATACACCACCATACCCCATTAGCACTATATAATATGTGAGCAATCCTATACCATCTCACATAGGCTCATTTATTTGGCCTTGTGCATGACTCCTTCTAACACTCACACTAACATACACACAAACTAATGGACACACACAGCTTTTGGGACATTTTCTTGTATATGTTAAAAGTTTAGCATCATAAGTATACATACGTATCATAAGTTTATCAGATCTTAGAGAAACAGGGCAACCCTCAGACAAAAACAGGTGTGGCCAAACGTGCAGTTTTTTTTTCAGAACACATTAACCTGAAAAATAGAAAATGAAGGCACCAAAAAAATCAAGTATTTAAAATGTTTACTTGTAGTGTTTTTATTTTCTTTAGTGATTTTTATCACCTAGTCAAAAATCACAGCCGTCTCCCTTCCGCAGTAATAATCTAAATACTAAATGCAATAATATTGTTGTACACTGTTCCCTTTTTCACCAGGATTGCCATAGACGGTCCATTTGGAACAGCAAGTGAGGATGTGTTTGACTATGAGGTTGCTATGCTGGTTGGAGCAGGAATCGGAGTTACTCCATTTGCTTCTGTCTTGAAGTCTGTCTGGTACAAATACTGCAACAATGCATCAACTCTACGCCTAAAAAAAGTAATTATAACTTGAAGAGAAAATAATGTGAAATTATACCTTTTCTTTCTCTACAGTCTTTAGTGGTAACAGACACCAACCAATATGTCAAATACATACAATGTGGTAGATGTAGATATGAAACAAAGCATATGCAAAAAGGACTTTCAGTTTACACTAAACTTCTAACTAATCAGAAGATCCACAAATAAAGCCAGATGAATATTATGGAAATATTGACTTTTCCTGTGTTGAGATTGCTTTTGCTGCTCCCTATTAGTTGTCTAAGTGATGGACAGATGCTTTAGGCACTAAGGCTTGGGGGAAAGGGAAAGCAGTGCCACACCTAATTACGTTATAGGACATTGTATATTACTTTAGCTGTCTGTCTTTGGATTTACTGATCTTTTTGACTTGTCAAGATGGATCCTCTGCTTACCATTTTTAGGCATAAGTTTAAAATGGCCCACATATTATATAAATGACTGTAGCCATCAGTATCAAATGCATTTTGTGCAACATTGTGCACTAAATGCCAATTTCTTAATGGGTCCAATAGGGTTTATTTAATAAAGATGTTTTATCTGTTCACTTAGCAAAGCAATAAATCCCTCCTCTAGAAAACATTCACTTACCTATTAGCAAATGAGGTGAAGCTCTGCTGACGTTGCTCCCTTAAACGAGATTGGGCATTCTTTTCAAAGTACATTTTTACCACTTTCCCCAAGTAAATTATCCCCTGCAGAGCACTTGCAATGTGTTCAATATTTTGAATACTATTATTACTGAGCTTTGACTTCTGCATTCACAAAAAAGATTAATGTTTTCTTTGCTGACACTAATTCAGTGTAGAGAGCACAAAGTGTTAGAGATTAGGTAGTAACAAATCAATAATCATTTTATTTCTATTTGGGGTTTGTTTGTGCTGTAAACTCATAGCAGGCAACAGTGTTTGCCTTTTCCTGAACCTGCACGTATCCTATAATCTAACTATGAGTAATGACTGTAGATTAAAATCATTACCAAACAGAAGCCAAGATTCATGTCAGCTGATCTGCTAACTTGATGAAACTAGGCAAAGTATATACAGATGCTAGATTTTCTTTGTCAAAAACAATCACACCATTCATATTAAGTCTTTATTCATTACTAAAAAAAATTATATTGACACAGGATAACTATCATGATGGAAAGGACCTAAGCTACAAGAATAATTTTTGTCTGTCTTGGTTGGTCAGTTCCATGGCACTGCTAAGGATAACACAGATGGAGGTTTCTTTTTGTGCAACACCGCTTCTTTCTGTGCATTAGTGGACAACTATAAATATTTCAGTGACATGATGTTAGGGTACATTGCATTATCATAAAACTGGTTAGTATAATGTACAAGAAAGCCTCAGGGAATTTTGTCTTCAATATTTAAAGCATAGTAAAAATACATTTTGTGTAACTAAATTATGTGTATAATCAGACAGTGATATGTTCCACATAACCACATAGCTACATAGTTTCTAATTTAATAGAGGTTTCTTCTGCCAACAAAAGCCTGAACAAACAGTATGTGCATGTATATGTATATACAGTATATATATATCGTTGCTGATAAACATTCTGTGTTTCAGATTTATTTTTATTGGCTATGCCGAGACACTCATGCATTTGAATGGTTTGCTGATTTGCTGCAGTCCCTGGAGACTCAAATGCAAGACCGGAATAATGCTGATTTCCTAAGCTACAACATCTACTTAACTGGATGGGATGAAAGTCAGGTAAATGTTATTCATTTTTTTTTTTGCAGCAGCATTATATGTTTGCTAAAATAAATTTGAATTCCTACCCAAAAGCTCAGTGTAGCCCAAACTAATTTAGATTTGTTGACTCTTTCAGGGCTTGAACCCATATAGCAATTACCATTTAATCTCAAATATAAACTGTTCTAAATGTAAAATAAAGTACCTGCATTTACTCAAAAATATAGGTAGATTGAACTCCTCCATGACCCCCAATCATCAAGTCCTACAATTCAATGTGATTTTTACAGAAGAATGCCATTAAATAACAAATTTTTTGCTTTCTTTTTCACCTTGTTTCCCCAGTCTTTCATTTTTGCATTAGGAAACTTTTTACTAAATCTTGCAAGTTGTAATCAATACAGAATTTCTTTTCCCCCTAAGGCCACTGCATTCTCATTGCACCATGACCAAGACACAGATGTGATCACTGGTCTTAAGCAAAAGACCTTGTATGGAAGACCCAACTGGGAAAATGAATTTAAGAACATCGGAAGTGCACATTCAGGGTAAGTGTAACTATTAAATGTGTGGGCACCATTTCAGTATTAAAACAAGTTAGTTAGTGTGACTTACTACCATTATTTAATAATCTAAACTTATATTTTTAGTTGGATATTGTCATTCATCCAATGTATTCTTCACTTTAAGTGTGTCAGAACCCAAAACAAAAAATGTAATAAACTGCTTACTAGTCTTACTTTTCAGCTAGTAATTGTTCACACCCTCCTGCATTGCTGACACATTATATTTTCTCTACTTCCTGAAAATGTCCTTGGTCAAAAATAGAAACCAAATGCAGCCACCATTGCTAAGTATTGGGCTGCAACATTTTAAATGTTTTTCCTAGAATTTGATTATCCTTTACTATTGGTGTCAGCAGCTCGTATGATGTTTACAGGCTTAGTATAAAAATATCAACATGGGGGCTTGGCTTAACTGAAAATATATTCTGTTTCCAACAACATGGTCTCTGAAAGGAAATGTTTGGAAAGCACTGCATTGTGCTCAATTAGTATCTGCCTTTCATTGGTACCATGTTCCCAGTAGACCTGCATGCCAAGACAGGTAGTGAACATGTTTTTAGAATGACCATATTTTTAGATGTCAAATTGTCACTGCTCATTCAACCACATATACCGTAAGTGAGTACTAACCAACTGTTTGTCCTTGTACAAAACAAAATTTGCATTTTTCTTTTGTTCCCCAGCTCCAGAGTGGGTGTCTTCCTGTGTGGACCTGAGAGTCTTGCTGAAACCCTTAGTAAGCTGTGCATTGCCAACTCCAGCGTGGACCCCAGAGGCGTACACTTTATCTTCAACAAAGAAAACTTCTAAAATGAACAAAGATAGTTGCTTTCATAATATACGTCAGTACATGTAGTTCTTTAAATGAACCATTGTGTTTCGGATCACATGAAAAACACTTGTCCAGTCTCTGCCAGTCTCTACTAGAAGTAACAGTGCTGGGGCAAAGATTTAAAAGTATATAAATTATTAGGTTAACAGATGGCACTGACTGTGTGGCTGTAGCCATTTAATTATATCTTTAAATAATGTTTAATATCTTTTATGGTCCTGTTACAAATTAGAAAGTCAGGATTTTTCTGCTTTGCAGTTACTTTTTAATTCAATACAAATGAAGTATAGATCGCCTTACATGTTAGTGGATGTGAGGTTTGGATTGTGGTAAGCACACGTAGATGTTTTACTTAGACATTATAGTCTCACATAACAATAGGGTAAGCTTGATATCTTAGACTGAAATCATTAAAACTTTTTCTTATATCTTATGAAGGTATTAGATTCCAGATCATTTACACACACAAACACTTTTCATAGATAAATGTTTGAACTACAAGTACAATTACCAAGTACCCTGTTGGTAATTGCATGATTACAGGCACAGTTGGAGTGTGCCCTTAATATTTGCTTTATGTTCACTTTCAGCTTTTAAGAATCTGTATTATTAAAAATAAAATCACTTTCTGCATAATACAGCTGATCTCTGCTCTCTACATGAAAGTATTTTTTAATTAAACATGACACATTTTATTTGCAGAAAAAGCTTGCAACAGTAAAGTGAAACATTTTTTGCTTGTTTGGTTTTAATTTGTTGTCCTTTTGTATAGCGAATGTATGAATACATATACCAATCCAAATCTGGATTTGTCATTTTCCGCATGTATTAAAAAGCATATACAAATATATATATGAATAAAGATCATTTTATGTTTATATTAATCTCTGCTCTTTGGGGCATGTTACATGTCTGCTTTTATAAGGAAAAATGGTGACATTTGCTGAAAAACTATAGTGTAAAATGGTTATGCAAGGAAATAAAGTGTATTTCAGTGCTGGATACTACAGAGTTAAAGCTATAGCAACACAGGAGAATTTGGTAGGTCAATTGTGACACTAAAATAATTGAAAAGTATTCACCCGGAGTGGCATTTAATTGATAAACAGATAAAACTATTGAATTCCTATAGGGTAAATTGTATACAAGTTGCATATAGTAACCTCCAATCTTCCATGATTACAATACAAGAATACATGCTTCTTGTATGGCTTACCTCTTAAGCAGCCCATTGTTCCATCAGTTTACTTATATTTGCTACTCCTAGCAATTATTCTCTAGTAATTTTTGTTGACTGAATTACTAAAAATCTTCTTGTTAGCTCCAGCCTGATAACTAGTAATATGAAGTTATGTTTTTCATCAGGGGAAAGTTTAATATCCCTGGTGTAGCTTAGCCTGTAAACCTTAAACACAGAACTGAACCCCACCTTAAACCTGAAAAAGAAAAAAAGTGCAACTTCCTCAATAAAGTACAATATGAGTATATTTACCACTTCCTCAAAACTTTTCTTTACATTGTATATGTAATATTTAATATTTTAAAATCATACACAATGGGAAGTTTAAAAATGATACATTTACAAATAATAATCATTCAAGAGTTCTCCATAAGCTAGGGAAACAGTGAGAAAGGCAGAATGTTATATATATATATATATATATATATATATATATTTATATATATATATTTGCATCAAACATATTCTTCTAGAAACTAATTATTATGAATCCAGAAGTGACATTAAGCTAGTGTTCAATTATATACATGCTTTCAACGATGCGATCGTTCAAGGATAATGTACACATGCTAGATGCGATCGTTTGAACGTAACAGGAAGTGATGTGTACCGGAGGAAGTGACGTACGTGTACCAGAGGAAGTGATGTACAGGAAGTAAGGGTCTGAAATTTGTTATAAAAAGAATGTGTGTACAAAATATCGGTCTTAAGAACGATCATTTGGAACACTGCTCCTTTATCTCTCTGTGCAATATGTCTTTCTGAGCCCTCTCAAGGAAGTAAAAAAGCAGCTTTTGCTGTGATGTATCTGCTAAGTGCGGAGCAAGATAAGGATGGTGTGAAAGTTGTGAAGAAGCGCTGGGTTTAGTGTAAAGATTGGTTGATGGACCGAGACAACATTTCGCATGAGAATCTGCTATGGGAACTGCGCCTGACATCCCCAGATGACTACAAAAATTACCTTCGGATGTGTGTTTTCAGAAATTACTTTTCGCAGTGGGACCTTTTCTGCAGAAACAGGATATCTTCATGAAAAAGTCCATAAAAGCTGAGCAGAAGTTGATCGGCACGCTAAGATACTTTGCCACTTGAAGATCTCTGCAAGACATGAAGTTTTCCACTGGGATCTCACCGCAAGCAATGAGTTATATCATATCATAGAGGAGGAAGTAGTGGGTAGGGATGAGCAAGAATCCCTCTGGCATTCTTGCAAATTTTTCTATTATAGGAGGATTATCACGGCTGCATTCATAAATACAACCATGGGAATCCTCCTGTCAGTGAGCAATCCCCGGGCACTACAGGTCAGAATGAGGGCAAGCCCTCATTCTGACCTGCAGTGCCCAGGGATCTCTCACTGAGAGGAGAAGTCTCACATCTCCATTCATAAATACAGCCGCGATACTCCTCCACTCAGACAGAGACAGACAGCTCCGCTCCCCTGATTGGTCTTGCAGGTCCTAAAAATTCTGTCTTGCCGGCCGAATTTACAAAGGCCATTCTTGCCTACATGTTTGGTAAGCGAGAAGGGCCCAATTCACCGCAAGACCAAATTAAAAAAATTTGCTCGCTCATCCCTAGTGTGTACCTCACCAGTAGATATTGACCCAGGCATGCACTAAAATGGTAGGGAGATTGGTTGAATATGATTGTGTGTAATTTAACTTATTCTTAACTTATTCTTTTTTTTTCTCTGCACATGTTTGGCTTTTTATCTCGTGAAGTTATTCCAGAGGGAGAGCAGGAAAGCCCTAAGCAGGACACATCAGGCCAGAAGGAGAATGTCAGAGGTTTGTGGAGAGGAGTACCAAAATCTGTTGGTAAGCATTCATATATTGTGCATGCAAAAAAACAATGTGTCATATACATGTGTCAGCTTACCTTTACAATATCTGTGAACATAATATGCTTCTTTTCTTTCCAACACAGTTGTTGTTTCCAAAAAAAAAATGATGGCAAAGTCGTCCTGCAAAATAGCATGCAGAAAATGTCCAAGGCACTGAGGGATGCAACAAGGGACCTGGAGGCTCTCAAAAAGGAGATGCAGCAAGCCCAGTAGAAAAGTCTTTTTTTATTTTCTATTTATTCTTCTTTATGATTATATAGGTTTTATGTTTATTATTAATACGTTTCTTTTTTTTTCTTTTTTTAAAAAAAAACATTGTTTCATTTATTAATACTTGACTGCCAGGTAAGTTTTAAAATTGAACTGTTCTGAAACTGAAACAGAAGAGGAAGGATGGAGAACTGCACTGGAAACTGACCAAAATATACACATACACATATATATATACATACAAACACATAAATAAAAATATGTATATGTGTATATATATATATATATATATATATATATATATATATATATATATATACACACACACACAGTGAAGCACCCTGCAATGAACGTTCATTCATTGCGCATGCTCAAAACATTCACTATCACTGTCCGACTGTACACACAATAGATAGCCAACAATTGTCGCGCAATCAGGTCCGCCGGGACAGTTGTTTGTTTCCAGTGAATTTCCTCGCACATTGGCGTTGTTGGTCAGTCGTTGTGCAATTTTTTTGTTAACGATTATTGTATGAACAGCCGTTAATCGTTCGTTTCCAACAATAATTATTGCACTTGTGTACTCAGCTTTAGTCTCACATTTCTTAATGTTTGTACAGTACTTAAAAATGCAATTAACTTCCATAACATAGAATAGATACAGTAATACAGTATGATCCAAAACATATCTACATCTAATTATTGTCCTCCCAAAGAACAATTACCCATGATAAGACAATTGGTAGATAAGGGTATCAACCAATTCAAATAAATACAAGATCAAAGCAACTGATTTAATTTTAGTTTTTCAATTTTTTAATCTATGACAACAGCTCCTGCTAAAGGGTCACTACACTTGTTAAGTATATGGAACTAAAAAGAATCAAGGACCATTTTGCTCAGTATGAATACACTGCTAAACAAAAACGTTTGTCTCAGGATCCAAGTTTGGATTTATGGGGGTTCCTGGGTTGCACTTTTAAATTATGCATTGGGATAGTACTGTAAATGGGATATTTGAAAAACAGCAGTATTGTCTGCTGTTTAAAAAAAACGTGTCACATAAGTGTGCCACATAAATGTGCATTGCTCTCTGCTGGCTTCAGAAACCTAGAGCCTATAAAAACACAATGGACAATAGATTGGGGACTCACTTTAAAGTTGAAAAAAATATAAAAGATGAATGAAGAGTACATTTATGTGAGTCCAGATACTGCACATTGGAATAAGGAATGGAATTGTTTTATTAGAATCAGAAACTCATTCCATTCGACCATTGTTGGTTCTTCTGGGAATGTAGTGGTTATGACTGACCTCAGGATCAAAGCCTATTGCTGAAGCCTTGTGTGTTATGGTGCCATTGATGTTTATGTTACAATCATTTCCCACAATTATCTTTAGTATATTAGTTGTAGAAAGTAGTGATTACACCAGTTTGGTGGAAATAGTAAAGTGTTTTATGATTTCATACAGAATAGTTCCACATTGATAATTTGTGACCAGGTAGATTTAAAAAAAATTTACTAACACCTGCTCAATTTCTTTTTCAAGTACATTTAAAGTAAATTTCTCAGGTATCCTGGCATCTCCCTGGGCTTCTTGTACTGAAGAAATTCCTGTGCCCATGTGTTACATCATTCTAGCCTGCCCAAACAAGATAGCTGATCTTCTGGAAAGCAGAGGAGGACTGGGTGTCAGATTCACTGCTTTAAAAATAGGCCCCTTGGGGTTACCGGTATACTGGTAATAATTATTGACTACTGTTAACAAGGCTTTAACATAAAATCCTATGATTGCTAATGAGGTGACAGACAGTTAAAGTAAAATGTATTCACATTTTTTTTATTTTGTAATAATACAGATCATAAAAACTAGAATATTAAACATGGACAGCTGCCTAGTGAGTCCCTTGCATGTCTTTATTTCCTTTAAGTATCTTCCTACCTATGACGTAGTTTAATGCTGTGTCCAGGCTTCTGTAATGTTTACATTCATTGTTGTATCATATAGTAACCTTTTGTCAAAAATAACTGCTGTGTGTAGGATGTTTGAATAGAAAGTTCTTCTTTATAATACCTATGATTTTAGACAAGATAGATTGAAAGGTAATTTCCTACCTTTATACTAATGGTGTTTACTGTTCCTATTTTTCTAGTAGACATAAAGTCCATTGTTGAAACACTTTCTTTGCAATACATCTAACCATCAGTTTGTGCAATGTGTTTCAAAATAAACATTACAAAGTAAAGAAATTAACTGACCAATTTATTTATATGCAATATTTAACTTTTAAACTCATGTCTGCTTCATTATAATGTTTGCAGTTTCAAAAGAAACTTCTGCGGGGAGAAATAAAGAAATGCCTTTGAAGACCCCAAATGCTTGGCTGTGATAAAAATCCAGTGGTCACTATACTCACTATATGAGCCTTATTTATTGTATAGCCCTATGTAATATAGTTGGCACTATATAAATACTGTTTATTATTATTAATAATAATAATAATAATAATAATAATAATATAATAATAATGAGTCAGGAAGAGAGAGTGAGCATATTTTATTCCACATCCAGATGTTATCATCCATTACACAGGATTCATTTGTTGACATAAGCATGTCTGTTAATCTGTTTGAAGTAATGGAGCAACTATATGGTCTATATGCAGAAAATGAACTCAGGGAAACAGTTGTGGTTGAGGAAAGTTTCCTAACCTTTTGCAAATTCTTTACTTCCCTGGCCAATCATTCAGTGCCATGATTGGAATGCAATGTAAACATTATACTGTTATAATTATACTGTATACCTATCATACCATACCATATACCATTAAACTGTATACCTATTTCCTTCTGTATGGGTATTGCTCCTCCATACATATGTATATGCTAATACATGCCCTATCAGATCGATGTGTTCTTTGTAAAACCTATCAGGAAGGTTTATTTTTCAATGCATTGTCTGCCAAGAAGATGCAAACAACGAGTTACCAGTGGCTTTTTTACCAGGCAGTTGCAAAATTTGGTGCAATCGTGGCATACAATGGTGCCTCTTCGGATGAGATTTGCAGTAGAATACTGACTAACAACTGGACTGTGTATGGGGCACCCTAGCAAGACTGACGAGTATCTGTTCGGAATAAATAAGATATAAATATAAAAAGTCACAGAATCTACTGAATGTCCAAAGCTTGGCCTTGTAGAGTCAGTATCTGCCCAAAACCCACTATGTCCCAAACATGAACCTGCATAATATGTATATATTTTCCTAACTGCTTTGCTGACAACATTCCTAAATTTTATTTTCCTTTTTCACTTGGTCATTTAATTGCATTGCCAAACAATTCTCATGTTCATATAAATCAATGATAACAAACAAGTCTCCTCTAGACAGAACCTAATGTTAAGTAATGACAATAAATATGAAATAGAAATGTTAAACTTGCAGACATATGTGTTTCAATGTAGACCTGAATGTTTGAGTAATTTGCCATCACACCCAGCCTGACACATTGAAATGTGTCACAGTTGTTTTTTGTGTTTGTTTTGCCTGTGGGATTTTTTTTACATGAAAATGAGAAGTGAGTCAGATAAAGTACGGAAAGGAAAATACAACAAACGAGTGTGACATATTCATTTTCTATAGCACAATATGTGGGCATGATCATCCTATAGTGGGTTCCTGTAACACCCCACAAGTTTACATATCCACTAATGTCAATGTGCAACATTTTATAACTGTTATTACAAATATCAGAATAAGGTTTGTCATAAAAATGTATATCCATAGCATAGACCCAGTAAGTAAATCTAGACCTATAAGATAAAGGAATGCAGGGCCTGCTGGGATAAGTCACAAGTATCTTTGTCTTTCAAAAAAAATATTATTAGCTACATATTCTTTGTAGGAAATGTATTAGTAGAATTGTGTGTCCAACTGTGAGCAGAGAGTTTGGTGTATCCACTTGTTATCCATGTATTAAAGTAACATCTTGTATAAGCCTGTAAGTATATGTATAAAATATTTTTCAAATTTTATAAAGCTACAGATCTTATTAAAGTAATAACTGGTCATCCTCCCATGAGGGTCCTTGTTCAGGAAATTTTTGTTATAGGTTGTCCCTGAATCCAGGTTTTGCACTTGCCACCCTGAAACACCAGCTTCCCTTATAGACTATATAGGTCATAATTCCATTGTACTTTATGCAGGCATGGCACACTGTTGTCACCATCAGGAAACCTGCCCTTGGAAATGTCTTGCAGCCTTCACTGGAGTGCCTATATGTGAACAAAAAGTGGCTGCAAAGAAGCAGCAGATCAGCAATACTGAGAAGTAAGTGGGTGAAAAAAGGTTAAAAAATAAAATAAAAAAAGTTGAATTATGGATTACATCTTTATGATTAACATCTACTTACTTTTTTTGTATAAAAGATGCTCATAAATGCTGACAAAAAAAGTTAATTTCTGCAAAACGTTTATCTAGGGAAAAAAGATTCCTATTCATGGGCAAAGCTTAAGTCCTGATTATAACTGCTTGCAAGTTATTAAATACATATAATTACATAATATTACACCATAATCATCAAATCAAACCAGACTCATATACCTGCATGGCTATATTTGTCCTGAGATTAAACATTTGCTACAATAACGAGTCCCGATGTTGTGGATGGCAATTCATAAATACGTAACAAAACATAAAAACAAAATTTCAAGGCAGATGCTTTGCTCTTAATTATTCAGAGCAATTTACATAAGCATTTCATAATGGTTGCACTCAGACATTGTTCTTCTGCATTTTTGAGAAGGGTAATTACCTACAATAAATGGTGATATAGTGTGCAGTTAAATCTCAACTGAAGTTAACTATTTATTGCCCCCATTTTTTAAGGATTCGGCAATACTCAATACTGTTATCTACACGAGTTTATTTAAAGCAAAACTAACCCTAAGAACAATAAATTTAATATATTGCATTTTAGCAGTCTTTTAGATGTGATAGGTGTATGTTTTATTTTCAGGCTAAATCCAATATTAGCAAGTGGAGAAAATACCTGTTTATCTTGCGGGAAATACAGTCACTTTTTGACAAACAGTTGATCTGGAACTATAAAATATTGGGCATAAACAGGGCAAATTTTTTGAAATTCAGCCAGGTGGGGTTTGTCCATGATTCTTCTCTTCGCAGACCTGCCACACCATCCAACAAAAAAAAAATCTTACCGGTTTGCAGGATCAAAAAATTGCTTACAAATGGGGTAATCCACAAAATTGTTTATCTTACATCATGGCAAGACCTATCCTGTAATGATGCCAGACTGCAGCTACTAAAAAACTGTCAGATTCCATATCTTACAGTGCATCCTTGATCCAATGGATCCCCCAAAAGGCTTGACACAGATTGGACTTCTAGTGATCATATTATCTCTGTAATGTTCAGGCTATTTAAGGCCTCCAGGTTTAATTTATAGTCTTCATACAAAATCCACCCATACTTTGCTCCCTCAGCGCTGTATGTACGTATGTTCTACTCTTCAAACAGAAAATCAGATTTTACATGGATCTTTATAGTGGTTACTTCCTTCAAGATTCTGCATACCACTTCTATAATGTCCAATGATCCATGGCTAGAAATACACATTGTTACACACAGTAAGACATGAGCACTAGGGGACGCTACGGCTTGCACGGAGGAGCTGTGAGCCCTGAGAAGGGCCAAGGCGCAGAGTCTAAAGCTACGTACACACTTCCAATTATTATCGTTGTTAAACGAACGACGAACGATCCTGCACGATATCTACGAACGATCGTATAGCACCGATCCTGCACATACAGATAACGACACGATCGTTCGTAGATATTGTACACACAATAGATACGATCGTTTGAGCGATAGAGGGAGTAACGTGCACGACAGGAAGTGAACGAACGTTCGTTCGTCACGCATGCTCAGACCATAGACGATCAACGAACGATCGTACACACGAACGATGGTCAACGATCGTCGTCCAATCGGATCCGCCGGTCCGGTCGTTCGTTTCCAACGACTTTCCTCGTTCGTCGGCGTCGTTGGTTACTTTTTTTACGAACGATTTTTGCCCAATCGATCGTTCGTCGTTCATTTTGAACGATAAAAATTGGAAGTGTGTACGCAGCTTAAGCCATAACCAGGTTTTCTCCAGAGCCTCTGATGGTGAGGATGTTGTGCTGCTGGATACTGCCAGGTTGCGGTCCTGGGGCACACCAAGGTGAGCAAAACATGGTACTAAATCACAAAGTAGAAAGGTAATCGAGAAAGGCCGGGGTCTAGGCAGGCAGCAAGCAAGAGGGGTCAGGTGACACGCCAGGGGTCAATTACCAGTGACACAGGGGCCACTGCGGGCACAGGGAATACAGGAGACACTGGAAGCAACAGGAGGCCCAGAAGACTCAAGGATATCCACGGACAGACAGGAACAGCACAGGGAGAGGTGTCTGTGCTTTAGCAAGGAACAAGTAAGTGTGACACACAATGTATTATTTCCATGAACACTAGAGGTCAATTTAGTGCTGCAACAGGATCAATTAAACAAAATCCCATATTTTATTGTTTATTTTTTTAGGCTTAGTCTACACGGACTCCCCAGCGTTTAACCTAAGGCTTTTAAAGCCCATGTTTGAAGTCCCTAAGCATTCCAATAGGCTAATCTACACCAGGACCTTTCCTTGATGGACGTTTATGAGCTTTATCTATAAAGTTGCTTGCAACGTTTAAAAAATTGAAACACGGGGTTAACGCTGGAAAACGCCCCAAAACGTGGGTAAATGCTTCTATTGTTTTCAATAGGACGTTTTCTCGCGTTTATAAGCACTTAAAAGATAAAGGCTTTAAAAACACGGGAAACCACAGCATAGGCATTTTCCAGCATTTTACAGGCAAGATTTAAAATGCTAAATAAAGTGCATACTAGGGATGAGCGAGCACAATTTTTAATCCTAAGAAGAACTTAAGAAGAACTCCCTTTACCCTTAGGTTACCAATAGACTACTCAATATCCCAATATTTCCATGATCCTTTGTTCAACTGCCAGGGGATTTCAAAAATGTTCAAATTGCTAACTGACCGCCTTACTTTTGCAAAAACTTCCTCTTAAGTGGGAAGAGGAACTGGGAAAACCAAGTCTGTATGGGCAGCAGCCTTTTGCCATACCTATAAAGCTACCCACTGTGTTAATCGCTGGATCATTTCCAAAAAGTGCCTAACAAGTGGTATGTGGCATCATATAAATTGGCTATATTTTATGTAGGCTATTCATCAAGATGTGGACGGGGTGTGGGTCCTTTTATAACTGCATTTTAAAACTGTGTAAACCAGTACATTCTTTCTGGAACCAGATCACCTCTACCTCTATAACCCCTTCTACTTATCTAGCTATACTCCATTTGCACCATTCATCTACCTCTAAAATATAAAACAGTTTTTGTTTACATATTTCTTGCAGTCAAGCCTAATATTCTCAGGCTTTGGAGAAATATACAGGTGCTCACCCATTAGAAAGTCATCAATGACCTTAATATTCAATACTCCTATGAAAAAGCATCAACATTTATGAATAACTCCAAGTAGACTAGTACCCATGGTTGCAACACCCCGAATACAAAGGTTAATGATCATTGTATAATGTTGTGTATAAGCTATGGTTTATGTAGATGAGCACACATACTTGTACTCCTTATTTCAGTTTTACTTCTTTGTCATTGCTTCCTTTTCTTTTTTCATGTTTAAATAGCTTTATTTCTCTTCACATTTACAATACTGTTTTGGATTTAGGGGAGTGAAAGGTGGTTTTTATTTTGGGTTCATTATTTTAAATAGCAGATAAATCAATTGGGATACGGGAAGGAGGGGATGGGGGGCAAAGGGAATAGAGGTGCATTCATTGTTAGAGTTCAGTTTACAATCTCTACAAAAAAGAATCTGAAGACCTTTTGTGACACTGGAAGCTATCTGTATGTACTGCATTATGACCATGTCACTAAGAGGAAAATAAAATAAATAAAAATGATTTAATATTCTTTCAATTACATATAAATCAAATATTCTCAGCAACAGGGTCCTCACACTTTTTCCTAGAGCACAGTGTTTATAGAAAGTGATACTAAGTTTCATTTTTTTTAATTTTAGAAGAGTATGTAATGTTCCTATTTTTATATAGTGTGGATAAGGAGTTCCTCATTCATAAGAACATTGTGTAACTTTTTACCAAGAAAGAAAAAAATGTAGCAGTTTTTATAAACACTTTGTTCCAGAACCACATTTTTTTTATGTGAAGCTGTTTTAAAAGCGTTCTCTTTTTTGAGTGTCTTTGATAACGTAGCATTCTGGTCTTGCATCTTAAAGCTGCGTACACACTTCCAATTTTTATCGTTGGAAATGAACGACGAACGAACGACGAACGACCGATTGGCCAAAAATCGTTCGTAAAAAAAGTAACCAACGACGCCGACGAACGAGGATAGTCGTTGGAAATGAACGACCGGACCGGCGGATCGGATTGGACGACGATCGTTGACCATCTATCGTGTGTATCGTGTGTACGGTCGTTCAGTGATCCTCCATGGTCTGAGCATGCGCGGTGAACGAACGTTCGCTCACTTCCTGTGGTGCACGTCACTTCCTGTATCGTTCAAACGATCGCATCTATCGTGTGTACAATATCTTTGAACAATCGTGTCGTTATCTGTAGGTACAGGATCGGTGCCATACGATCGTTCGCAGATATCGTGCAGGATCGTTCGTCGTTTGTTTACCAACGATAAAAATTGTGTACGTAGCTTTAGAGTCCTAGGTGGAAATTTCAGGCAGGACGCGATCTGCAAGGAGTTTGAATATTCTCCCTATTCTTCTCTGTGGGTTTCCTTCTGCATCCTAGTAACCCAATTGCCTTCTCTCAAATTGACCTTAAGTTAGGTTAATGACATATGTCTGTGTTAGGAGCATTAGACTGTGAACTCCTTTCAGAGACAGTTAGTGACATGACTATGGCCCTGCAAAGCACTATGGAAGATGTCAGCACTATATAGAAGCAAATAATGTAATATTAGAGCTCAGAACAAACTTAATTCTTGGAGAAAACTGTTTATTGAAAATGAATATTTCTATTTAGGAAAGGTTAGACAATATTTCTATTGTATAATGATGTGAATTACAAGTTCCTTAAATTAAGGCTTGTAAGAACAAAATTCCTTAATGCATTATTTAATTATGTTCCTCAATGGCCACAAAGATTTTAATTCTTTTGTGTGCACAAATTGCCTTCACAAATCCTGTTGTTATGTTAGAGTGAGGATATTGTTACGCTGCACATAGTACATTAAGGGTGATTTCCACCTAGTACACCCATTACAGGTGTCGGTAGAACATTTCAGAAGGGGGAAGGATACAACAGCTCTCATTGTGCAAAGTACAGAGAGCAGAAGTGTCTAGTCATACTACAGGAGGTTTCTGCAGACAGGCTCACACTAGCTTGTTACATACAAAGCACATGGCTGTTATATTAGGACAATATTTGTTGTTCTGGTGTTCAGCTTTGTATATGGTGGCTGAATACGTTTTCGATTTTTAATATTTTTTTCTGTATACTTCCTGTCCTAGGGTGACAAATTGCCCATATCCTCAGATTCCTCGGGTGGCCGAAATACTTTGTGATTCCGGAAGAGAGTCTCTGATAGACGTAAAAGTAATGTCCCATCCTAAAAAAAAAAGATAAATTATAGTAGAAGTCTATCAGTCTGCTGCATATAACCTGGGGTATATTAGGAGGTACTTGACGTTAAAGTCTAACAAACACAAAAACCCAGACAACACATAGAGGGGTGGGGAACAAGGGAAAAAGGAGGAGGAAAGGGTCCGGCTGGGGTGAGACACAGAGAACCGCGATATTGCAACCAACCCTGTGAACCCGCAATTCTCCTCTCATATGTTGTGGTGCAGATTCTTGATTTAAATTGTTAACAATGACCAATCAAAATCAGTAGGTAAATAGTGTGTAATAGACTGTTCCTATATTCTCTGAAATTTATCATGTTTGTCATGTAGAACCACAGACATTTTCTCATTGGTTAGATACCAGGACATTTTTCTTTTCACTTGAGCCACCGTAGGTGTAGCTGAGCTCCAAGCCTTAGCCAACACCTGTTTGGCTGCAGTAAAAATAAACTGTAACATGTGGTACTGGGAGATCGTACAGTGTTCTGGTTTAACATTTAGCAAAGGGACCTCTGGAGTCTTTTGGTATGGATCTCCCCAGTACCGTGTATACAAGTTGAAACACAGCAATCCAAAATCTGCATGTCTTTGGACATTCCCACCAGGATGTAAAACAGTGTTCCCTTAACTGAGCACCCTCTGAAGCACTTTCAGGAGGAAGTGTCTGAAAACCTGCAGAGCCTGACGGGCACCATGTACCAGTGCATCAATGGTTTATAGTTGGTCTCTGAGACATCTAGCCATGCTATCCCATATTTGGCACCACACCTCTGGGTCAAGTTTAATTTGTGGATCTCTTTCCCAATTAGACATATAGGCGTGTGGTTTAGAAGCTGTACCGGCTAATAGAGAACCATAGATTATTGTTATACTACCTTTAGGGTTGGGGAATATTCTACAAATGCCTTCAAAGGTGGTCATCCACAACAGGTTAGCTTCTAGTACCATGTATAGACAATATGTCATAGACCTTTTTTAAATTATGCACCCTCCACCTTGCAAAGGCCAAGTAGTTCTCGCAACCTGAGAACAATGACTGTAAAAAAAGTGGTCCCCTCCATCTTTTCAATGATTTTTTATTTTTATTTTCACCAATTCAGTCTTTAAAAGAGCAGGTGGGCAAACAAGGAGTGGTCATGCAAAAAAATTGCTTGTGTGTGGCAATCTGATTGACTATTAAGGAATTCAGGCATTGTTTGCAATAAAGTGATAGAGATAGCTACAGAAACTGTACGGGGAGGGAAGGACTCTACATCCATTATTACTAATTACTGACCCATGCACCCTGCATCACATAATACTGACCCGTGCACTCTATGTTATATACTATATTCATACTGTCCTGGTTTCTGTTTTGCATACTACTGACCTCCGAACTTCACCTAACATACCACTGACCGCCGCACTGTCCTCTGTATTACTTCTGACTACTGGTGTGGCAACAGGGGTTCTAATAGAGATCAAGTGTGATGACTGCTGGATGGGCAAATACTGACTGGGGGCTTGATTCTGTATGCAGAGCACAGCAACGGACAGTATTAGCCATAGAATAGTGGCTTAGGGCACAGCCATTTGGACCTGTCAGTACCTGCCCCCATTAAAACCAGCATGCAGATAAGCTAAGCGTTAACATGGGAGTGAAGGAACAGTTAGGTAAGGTCACTGAGTAGGTATGTCACTATTGAGGCCCGCACTGAAGGGGGCCTGTTACTAGGGAAGTATTTGCACTGAAAAAGTTTTGCACTAAAGGGGATTTGCATTTAGGGGTTTGCACTGAGTTGTGTCTGTCACTGAGGGGTTCTGTTATTAAAGGAATCTGCATTGGAGGGGCCTGCAACTGTGGGGGTGTCAGTGCTGACACCGCTGTTCCTGATCTCCTTGCTCTGCATGTTACTTCCTCCTGACCTGTGTTTAATCTCTCTGACAACCCCTTTATGTTTTTCAAAGCTCTGTATACCTAATTTTCATTATCTGTGGTGTTAAAGACAATACAAGGCTTTGCTCTTGTATAACTCTCCTTCTGTCAGTTATCAACCCTGAGCTCAGACAGGAGACCAGAATCCATGTGGTCTTATAGTTTGCCACCACTGACATTTCTGCTCTAACATGGAGAGCATACAAGTAAATAACAGTACACAAACATATTGTATCAGTGAGAATAATGACTTTATTGTTATAACAATTTAGAAAAGAAGATTTAGATTCTTATAAAGTTCCACTCCTGACGGCTTCACTTTAAGACCGATAATCATAAATTTTATTGCAAACCTGACCACACAAATTTATGACCCAAGATTGTGACTTAATTTACCACTTCCCATTTACATGTAACTGAAGTTGACCGGTTGACTCACTTTTAACATTTGGACATAAATATTACCCTTGGGAAAATAATAATAAATTATGCTGCCTTTCTTGTTTAATAAACAAAACAAAAAAATTGTTTTCTTTCTGACTATGGTAACTGGAAAGGCAAATGATGACTGTCAGAGGACTTAGCTTATGTGAACATACCCTGAGTCTATATGAATCTGCAAACAAAGATAAATCTAGCCAGATAACGAGTGTAACAGGCAAAGGTTTAAACAATCGAAATAGTACATCTTAGTAAATAACAGAGCTTCCTAAATCATAACCCATGGTCCTAAGTCGCATACACATATGCAATTATAGTCCTTGGAAAAGATCTTTCACGATCCTTTCCAGCGACTGCACGATGTATGAACATGCATTAGGATCGTTCATTAATCATTGTCCGTGGATCCGCCAGGACGGTCGTTCAGACGACGAACGATGGGTGCTGTACACACGCCAGATTCTCGTCCGATATCGGCCCTGAGCCGATTATCCGGTAAAAACCATTCGATGTGTGTACGTAGCTCTAGATCTGGCCTATAACCCTATTGTTTCCAGCCTTGAATGTAATTTGCAGCCATCCAGTGAGTAGTAATTATTCTGTTGCATATTAATTAGTTCTACTCTCACTTCTGTCCATAGACTCAACCCCCAATTAATGACTATAAAACTAAAAAAAACAATTTTACAACCTAATTTTCACTTAACCTCTAACACTCCTAAACACCCTGATAGCTTGCAGATCCGGGAAGGCACCCCACAATAAAAACACACCACCAAAGACACACGGATTGATATTTTTGGGTCCCAGGAGCACCCCCTTGCCTTGGATTCCGATATCATTCCTACACCATGCTCCTCACTGTCCAACAGTTGCCACAAAACTTGCCTTCACCATGGATGCCATCCCACTGATGAGTTTTTTTACCAATATTCCATCATCAACCAGACCCTGCCTTCCCTGGACCCCAACCCAACCAACACTTACTAACAGACAAACTATCCCAAGTTCAGGGCGGGTAGGCAGGAAGCTCACTCTAACTACAAATTCCCTCTTTCTGCCCAGCCCTTTTAACTCCTCCAGACATATCTTCACCCCTAATGATCACCATAACCCACACCCTTCTCCTGCCTTAACCCTCACATGACTGGCTCCCATTAGCACCCAGTCAGGATGCCCCTGCGCCTATGCTGTTTTTTTTTCCTTGTTGGCTCCGGGCCTGACTTTACAATAAGGCTTTCCCTTTTAGATCAGCAAGCTCAAACATTCATGCTGAATTCACCATTGACACCAGCAATGAAAAAGGCACATGATCCCTTTTTATGTACAACGCCCTAACATCCTACGCTAAGCAGAGTTTTTTTTTCTTTCATAAATGAAAGAACATTGCCTGCCTGATCACAAATTTTCAAATAAGAAACCAATGAGGAACCATCAGAGCCACTAAATCCTGGCGCTGTTCTAAAACTCTGTGACAATAGCCACTGTTTCATACTAATGAATCCACATAGAGCCTTCCACTAGTGATTTCAATGCCATGAACATAGTGGAAATAAAAAAAAACAGAATTTCTAGTTTTATAACCTATATCCCCCAGGAATGTTACAGTACCCTTCTACTAAAGTTTGGGATGTTGAACATGGATCAAAATGGCAATACTGACTGTTATCTTCAACATTCTGCTAGCAGGCTTCAGCAAGTTTTCTATTTCCAGTAGTGGTAAAACTTTCTGTATACCATCAAACCTAAATCCTCCATGCACATATGCTTGCAGAGAGAGATACCTACCTCCAAAGCCTAACTAAATAAACTTGCAGTTCACTAATCAATACTGGAGCTGACAAACAGGGAACAAGCATTTTCAAAATGCAGCCCACTTCTGGTAGCTCCCATTTTTCTCAGTTCAGGTTTTATTTGATGCTCTGGAGCATTATTACTGCATTACACAGCTTCTCCACTGGGGGGCACTAAAAGACTGCATTTATTAAGATATTCAAAGTTTTTATTGTATATGAATACAAGACTGAAATCAATACATTGCCCCTGATTCATCATTGAAATCCGCGATCGCTGGAAGCGCGATAATACGCGCGACCCGCGATCGCGGATTACCGCGGGCGGCTCCGTGCGCGAGCTTTTCCGGTTGTTGAATAGCGCGATCGCGCGCGATTCCGGATCGCTAATACGAATGCGCGACCGATAATCCGATTTTGCTTGATGAATCAGGGGCATTGCCTTTGCCATGGGAAATATCGATTTGAGTATTTTTATGTATTTAATCAGCTGCTCATATTTTTTTTTTTAATTCAGTAGAATTTGTTTTGTGGATAGATTTTCCTAAAGGGGTCATGTATTATTTTCAGGGATGGGAATACTATAGAAGTTTACACATGATGGCATGGCTATTTTTTTTTTACATTGTCTTTAGTACATTTTTATTTTTTTAGCACTCTGCTTCTTAGCATTTTTTTTACTTAAGCATTAATATCACAACATCTAATTAAAGTTTTAAAACAAAAATATAATGCAAACAATTTTAATGACATAACTCTAAGTTGAACAAAGGCCTATCACCATTATAAATTCTCCAAGGCTCACGTTACTATTTTAATGTGTTTATTTCATGAGGCAAGAACACATCTACAGAAATACACATGCCATACACAATACAGGAGTAAGGAAAGCCAAGTGCTTAATTGAATATCCTCCCAACAAGGGCTAATAAAATTACACTTAGTGTGTTTTTAGTAAAAACCAGCTGATCCATCTGCATTCTGGTCAACCACTTGCTGGTTCCTGTGCACGCTCCCGATGGGGCTCTTCTAGCGGTGATCAGTACACGTGCAGGGTGTTGTTGTGAAAAGAACAATGGAGGGCTTTATTGTAGCTACTCCTTCATTTATATGGAAATTATATGAATGAAATAGACATCCCCTAAGAAACCTTACATTTTTTAATAAAATGCATTTTTGTTTAATCCTTAGTTAACCCTAATCAGTCCTAATTGCTTCCTTCTTCCCCGTTTACAGTGTTGCATCAATAGAAAATGAGTGCTCAAAATTAAAAGCAAGCACTTTTATTTATTTGGGAATTACGCTGCCCACAATCTGATTCTGTTTGTTCTATATAATAACTGTCTCCACTTGCCCCTGCAACTGGATGGGGTTTTCCTGTTAACCCCCTACCTGTCCTTACCCTTACTTTATCCTGAAAGAGAAAATACAGCTGTCAGGTATTGATTGAATTTTATACCAGGATGCATTCTTTTACTATACACAGAATAATGATAACTGCATAACTAGTTGAAGTGTTTTTCTTTGTACCTGTCATAATGTCCTATTTATATTGGAATTGGTTTAGTTATTTTTTGTAGTACTGTTATAGTGTTAAGTGTGTTGCTTAACAAAAAACTAAAATTTACAACGTAATTTAAAAAGGAGTACAATATTGAATAAAATGTATACTGTTATTTACACTAAAACTACTGCAAAAACACTTTTCCAAATACTACAAAGGCTCCTCTATATAAAAAAAAATCTTCTCTGGAATCCATAAAAAATAAAATGTTTTTTTTTTAACAAACAGTATTGCTAAAAGAAAGCATAGTTTGTCCTCCAAAACAACAATGTATGTGTTATTTTGTTATCTTAAATAAACAGGCCCATGCAGGGACACTACTAGACAATATGGGGTACTGGACAAATAAGAAGTTGGGGCCCCAAATACACAGTATTCCTGCTCCCAGCACCCCGTTAGTTGGGGTACTAGAACATTATTTCAGCTCACCAATAATCTAAGGGGCATTTAACCCACTGACACCCAATTATTTGGAAATAAAAAATGTAAAAAAAGGTTGAAAAAGGCTGCTTTCGATGAATGTATGTACTTCAGTTCTTTAGGTTCAAAAATTTTGGTAAAGAACTTGTTAAGTTTTATAACTGATTTATCTAATCTCATATTTATAATTCATAACCCAGCACAGTTTTGTTTCATTAAAATGGAACTAAACCAAAAAAAAAATCACACCTACTTATCATCAGATCCCTCCATCTCGCCACCATCTGCAGCTTTCTTCTTCCACCTTCTGGCTACGTCACCCAATCTTGCACTGTGCAGGAATACTGTAAAGGGGGGAACAAGTGCAGATCTCATTGCCCAAGGTTTTTCACAAAGCCTATATGTGGATAATGGCAGCTTGAACATTACAGTTTTTGGGAAAACTTGCCAGTAGGCTAAGGAGGATGGACAGACAGTAAATTGTACCCATCATCTGACCTCTCTTGTCCTTGTACCCCAAGTACCCTAATGCTGGACAGGTTCCACATATACAAATGTGGACAGGCTTTAGGTTGAGATACTCAATAAAGGCTTTAATAGGCTAGTTGTCTACTAAACAAAAATGTAAATCAGGAGATCTGACCTCAAAATGAGCTACATGCCAGTTCCAAATCAGTGCCACAGAAAATTATAAGGCAAAATGGTCAGGATGTCAGGCACTTTTATAAAGAGCTTAATCACCATCCCCCTCCAAAACACGCACATACACACCGATGACACGTTTTACTTATTTGGATTGCATCCACACCACAATGACACCTTGTGCAAATTCATGAACTGATAAGTTGTATTTTTAGAGACACCAGGTTAAATTTAATGTTAATAACACAGTGGGATGCACATTCTCAAACTTGATGCACATTGCTACACACCTTTATATTAATGTAACCATAGAATATAACCAGTTCACCCTTACCAACGCTGTGTACAGTGACAAAGTGTATAATCCACAATGCTTTTCCTGAAACTCTTTGTAATTGCCATCCCTCCCCACCACATCATTCTATCTGGCAGCACAGGTTACGGAGAATACAGTAGTGGTAATAGAAAAAGAGCTTTTGTCCTTTTAACCCTAACTAGCTATGGCATACGTAGGAGGAGTGATCACACACAGGTACCCTTTTTTAAAATTCTTTTGCTTGTATCTGAGCTTTAGTGGCATGGATCTCCACTGGTAGACAAATATGTATTTATTTTGTGTTTATTTTATAGTAAGATGACATGCAGACAGTTGACATGTGGCCTGAATTATTTACTACAGCTATTTGTTAGATGCAATGTGTTTATTCCAGTTGAATACGTTTCCTAAACAATAAAGATTCCTACACAATATATCTATTATTTTCCCCTGTGCTCTCATAACAGCATGAAGCAAAACATTGCTGGTTTAGTTTCCAATAAAAGTAACATTAGAAAAAGAAAAACATCATAAGCATATTGTTGTACTTACAAAATAATTTCAGAGATAAAACGTGCAAACGTGGTATTAACAACTGATAACTCATACGTGAGCTTTGCTGTACACAATTTGGAAAGTTAGTAAGCATGTTGTGCTGGAGAGTAAATTTATGATGTGAGTACAGTGTGCTGGAACTTGTAGTTGTACAGGTGCAGGGCATATGTTAGATGGGGTCAGCTGGAAGTTGAAGTGTAATGTGCAAAGACCTGTAATTGTCCAAAGTGTAGTGTACAAGGGAATACAGTGAGATAATGGGTAGAATTCTGATTGAGGGGGTAAAATGAAGGAAAATTGTACTGGGAGAAGGTAAAGGGGTAATTTAGAAGAGGTAATTATGCTCAAGATACTGGAAAGAAAGATTTTTACTTGGGAGCAGGGTGTTTTTTCCTAATCACTGTAGTGTATAAATAAATATATTATTATTAATATTTCTATAGTCTATGCTATCTATAAAAAAAAATTTAAAATATCAATGTGGTCCTTAATTAAACTAATTATCTCCCAAACACAGTATGCAGAAGTTAAAGTTTCAGGTCTGTAGTTACCTGATAAGGACTTTCATCCCTTTTCAAAGATAGATACCACATTAATCTTGTGCCAATCAAACATAGTACATACATCAACAATACCAGTCCTTTTTTTTAAAGCAACTAGTGTTTTCGGTTTATTTTATGCTCTTTCAACACGCTCTTGCTCTCTCATCTGAGACATATGTATTTCCTTTAGTGTAATTAATCAAACAGCACAAATTTGCTCTTGTTGTTTTCTTCAGTTTTACACTTACTGATGAGAAAATCAGTTATATAAACATTTATTTTAAAAGTAATTATCAAACATATCCATTTAATACACCAGAAAAGTGTGGATAGTATGATTAGTTTGGTGGGCAAAAAGTAAAATGAACAGGATAAAAAAACACTTTTCAACTAATACTACAAAGACAGTTAAATTTATTAAGCTTGGGGTCAATGAAACAAAAGGAATTTTCATTCAATAGCTGGAGCCTATTGTACAGTGCATAATTGAATTGCACCTTGTAATTCTCCTATTAAATGCTTTATGCAAAATACCTCTCCATTTGTCACCTTAATCTTTTTTTTTTTTTTATTCAAGGCAGTGGGAAGATGAACCTTGCCTCCTTTTTTTTATCTTTGTCCAATACAATGACTTTTCTATCATAGAAAACAATTTTGAGGTATTTTAATTTAATTCATAAATTCAATTTTCAAGATTTGAATGGAAGAAAAAAAACTTTAGTTATGAAACTTTCTATAATTGTCAGCATAAAAGATTGTAGTCATTGTTATCTTTTTTCATTTTTCTGGTTTAAATTTAGCATATATTTAATTTTCTTGTATATATTTTTTAAACTTGTGATATATATACAAATTAAGAGGCCATTTGGCATCATTTACCTCAATTTTCCCTGGAATAAAGGGCCAGGATAAGGCCATGCATAATTGTTGAGGCAGAATTGCTATTTTTTTTATTGGGATCAAGCCTAGAGTGTCCTGGCAGGAATGGGTTTGCCCGGCCCTCCTTTTTCCAGGCTAGAAATTAGTGATGGCTTGGAGGCACCTGGCCATAGGAATAAAAAGGACCAGGCCCTTGAGACTGGGGGAAGTTGCAGCCTGAGGTCAGGTGTGACTCAGGCAGAAAGGTTGTAGGAAGCCTGTAAGTTGAAAGAAGGTCTCCCAAAGTTAAACCAGGAGGCAAAATTCTGTGTTATTTTGTCATACTGTGGATGACTTTGTTTCCCTGTGAGGACCTATATAGAGGATATATATATATATATAGACACACACATTGTTACACAATTTGATTTTCTCAGTTTCATCAATTGTTGCCATGCCTAACATTCCAATTAATAGTGCTGTCGGTTGACATGTCAGTTTTTTTTGGAAAGATGCACAGACTTCATGGATCATTAGGTTTTTATCCACCATTGACTGTTATCTTTCTGTTTTCTTATCTTGTCTACACTTTCCATATCCTTCCTGTCTCAAGTCATTAATTTTCTTTCTAGATGTCATGCTGGATGCTCCACCTTTTCCTGAGACTTTCAAATCCAAAAATGTTATGTTGCATTGTGTTACCTTTAACATTTGTTTGAAATGGAGTATGTGGGCTTTTCATTTTGTACTGTTTTAGTCTGTAACTATGTAGATCAATTGCAGCAAGATTAAAATCAGTATTATTGGAGACTAGGAATATTGTTTTCTATTGCTGGTAAATGCATAATTCAAGCTAGTAACATGCACAGTGATGACTACCCATAACATTTATGATACTGGTAATTCTGAATGTGCTGCTGGTAAGCACCCCCAAGCAGATAAATCTGCTGGTAAACTTTACCCACTAACACATTGTTGATATAAAGGTAAAGTATTCCTGGTGTGTATTGATACAATTGACCTTTTTTTATTTATTTTTTCATTATACTTTAATTGGCTAGTTTCCTACTATAAATCATTTATTCCCTACTATAAATCCCTCAGGTTCTACCATGCATCAGTATTTAGCACTTGTATTTTATTTAACACACTCCCATTATCCCTATAAGTTGCTTTTTAACTATTTTTTGGGGAAAAATGTTTTGTTGATATTATCCACATGTTTTCTTGAAATGTACTAATTCTGTTTTTTTCTGAGCAATATGCATATTTGTTTAGTTTTTTTTATCATTATTATTGCATAAAATGCATTTTGATGGGGAGAGTTGTTAAAAATAATGCACCCAAAGTGTAAAGGTACCTCACTGAGATGTAAAATGTATTTAGCTAATATAAGTCAACAGTTCAGTTGGATTTACAAGTTACATAATACCAAATAGCCAGGCTGAAAAAACATGCCCATTGAATTTAACCCAAAGGCAAAATTAAAACTCAAAATGCTATTACAAAAAGTCACACCAGTAGATGGTGCCATGTCCTGTTAGGTGTGTAACAAACTCTTGCCCTTGGAGACAGGAGACATGAGTTTGTTAAACTTTTTACATTAGGACACAGCACCATCCACTGCTGGCTAACAATAATTCACAAAGATCATTAATAAGCAGGTGACTTATCATAACCAACCCAAAAGTACCAAATACTTTACCCTGCAAAATAGTATAAAATGTATTCAGAATGAGCCCATGTGATTTTATTTTTTTAATATACTTTTTTAAAAAAATATCATGCTATATGTATATGTTTACTGACAATAAAGTTTGCCATTTCTATTGATTATTGTTTTAAATATTGGTAGTGACAGCCACATTTTGTGCCTTAGGTTTTTACTTGTGTCAAAGCAGGCTACCTGGATCCTCATGTTTATATTCAGGTTGGTTTTAATGCAATAAAAATAAATAACAAAACTGCATCCTTGGAATTCTACACCCACAGGTCATCCAAAGAAAGACAAAAAGGTCACCTGTACTTTCACAATACAATGACACTTTCAGAATTCTTTCGGGCAAATGTATTTTAAAAGCCAACCCCTCAGCATGCTTGTGGTCACTTTTGCCATGCTTCTTTGCTCAAATGTAACCGTCACAGAAACTGTTTCTTCCTATGGGGTGGCTTGCAAAACCTCCCAAAGCAATGCTCTGGACCGAGTGACTCATCAGTATGGCCTAATTCTGTCCCTGAAACCATTTCACATGGAGCCTACACTGAACAATAGTACTGCAGTGGAGGGCAGGAAAGGTGAGTATGAGTACGGTGGGATAGGATTTAAAGGTCTCTTATTCTGAAAGGCCTAGTAGGATAGCTGCTTTACTATAGCCAGGAATATCAAACCCATTTACAAATATTTCCCTTGCCATTTCTCTTCTTGAACATTAAGAATTGTTATCACAGGCCCAGGCAAGTATAAACATTGCACTGTTTACATTGAGGTTGTCTATGTCTGCGCTGTAATTACAAACAAGGACTGAGATTCAAGAAGGCATCTACTTTACAAACCTGTTTTTTTAATGGCCCCTCTGCTGTCTCCCTATGGAGTTTATCCTAACCCCTTTATGACTCAGATTTTAAGTCTGCTGTATTTAAACAAAACTGCAGACTAAAAAAATAACAAGAAAATAAAAGTAATTAACATTTTAAAAGTTTACTTTCAAGACAGAGATTTCACCCACACAATTATTTTTATGCTGCTAGATGTCCTCAATCTAATAGCCTGCATTATGCAACATATTAAATCTAAGCCCAGTTTGTCTGGGCCTGTTACTGCACAATGAAAAAAGAAGTAGCACAGTGAAATGCTGATATCCAAGTTTACAATTACTCTGTTACAGCATAATTCAAGTCTCTTATAGGCTGGGTCAGTTTTGTGTTAGAGGAGAGATCAGAGAGACAGGTGTCTGAGAGTGACGGCTGCTTTTGTTATCCCTGTTAACAAAACAAACTTTAGTGTTACCAAAAACTTTAAAGGTAACAAAAATAACCTTTTAAAAAAATGGCATAGCTTGTCCTTTAATAAGAATTTCCCTCCCACATGCCTTTTTGATACATTTACCTTTACCAGGATCAGTTCTCCTTTCTACAATCTGCTCTTCTCTGCTTTTCTTTATTGTGGTACCTTTAAGAAGAATCCCAATGGGTAAAGGGTAAAAGAACATAATTATATAGTTAGTCAGGTTGAAAAAAAAAGTCCATGAAGTTCCATCACGAGGGAAATACACATACTAGAAACCAGCATATTCCAGATAGAATCATATATGCACAGCTGATGCTGAGGAAGGCAAAAAAACCCTTATACAAGATTGTTTTATTTACTCCAACAAGCAAAAAAAATCTGTAAGCCAAATAAATGTTCTCTGGATCAACAGCCTTTGTTGTTTCTTTGAAACTTTAATACTGTTATATTTTGTGCTTCTAGAAAAGCATCCAGCTTTTTTCTAAAATAATCTATAGAATGTGTTAAAACGACTGAGGGAGCCTATTCCACATTTTCACAGACTTTACTGTAAACAGACCTTTCTGTACATAAAGATTAAACATCTCCTCTAGATGAAAACAGGGCCCTTTTGCCCATTGCAATGACCTTAATGTGAATAATGATATACTATAGAAAAAAGGTACACCTTAGCCATTCCCTGCAAATGCTAAAGATGTCCTACAAATAAACATAATGCACTGTTCATAAAAAATATCTTTTTTTTAGCTAATAATCACATTTCCAGGATCCAGCAACGTGTGAAGGACTGAATCCCAAGATGATCAATCCATCGATGAGAATCTCCTCCGGCGTTGTCTACCTGAATTGTGTTTTCCTGTTTGGACCATGCAAAGGTAAGTAATTAAAAAGAAACGGTCATCATTACCGTCTCAACGATTAGAAACATCTTAATAAAATACCTAATAATTAGGTGATTCGCTTGCTTTTATTATGCCAGACTAGGTTACCAGTCTACATCTGTTTTAGAGTCCAGCCTAGAATTTTTTGCACATTATTTACAAGACATATAGCCAAATACATGTGATGAAAACTTTATAATGAAGCATAACACACTTATCTTTGTCGGTAAAAAAATCTGCTGGAGTTCTCAGTATTACATAGACTGAAGAGAAATTTGCAATAAAATTCTGCGTACTCCCATGAATCTACACAGTGGGAAATGAAAATGCTATTAATTTAATGTGCGTCTGTTAGGCTACAAACATGCCTGATCATAGTGTCGTCCACTAATTAAATCACAGTGGTAGCCTGACAAGAGCAAATGAGGGAAGTGGCAGGATAGCTGTAGCTATTTTAATCCCTGGAATAAAATACAGAGTGTGCTGTTATTCCCAAATCAGCAAGATATTGCTGTCCCAGCAGAGAGTCCAAACAAATCTGTACTGTTCAGGCAGATGTAGGTATGAATGATTTGGCTTCATGTCTTTATACAAAAGTATAAAATACTGCTATCATTTAGCTGTTCTTATGCAAAGTGCAGATGTTCAAGTCAGGTCAAGAAAATGTACAGTATGACTGGATATAATTTACTCAAACACAGATGCACATTTTTTTAAATGTTTTATTTTTCTTTTAAGTAAACTATACATTCTTTTTAGTAAGCAGAAATAATATGTTGTTATTGAACTGTTTTACCATAAAATAGAACTTAAGCTACTTTTCCATAGATACTAGGGTAGCTGTGTTGTATTTCCATGTACAATGTATTCTCTCAATGGGCCTGATTTATTAACCTTCTCCAAGGCTAGAGACACTTTCATCAGTGAAGCTGGGATACGCAGCATACCTGGTATCGATCTGGTCCAGAACTGAAAACATTTGCTAACAAATATCAAATGACTTTTAAAAAATACATTCCAGGTTTGCATGATCACTCACCTTTACTGATTAAATGTATCCTCCCCAGCCCTGTAGTCTACTTGCTTCAATGTTTGATGTGTTCTACATTCACACATGCTCAACCATGCATCAACTTGACCGGTCTGTTATGCATTAACTTGACCAGTCTGGCCATTGTACTCTGACCTCTGGCATTACCAAGGCATTTTCATCTAGTGATTGTAATGCGCCTGGGCACACAAACCACGACCAACTCCAGATACCCTTAAATCAGGCTTTATTCAATATCATACAGCACAGCAAGGGTTAAGTCCAATAAAGCGAAGTACAGGAGGATAAGGCAAATGCAGGTCAAGAACAATCCGAAGTCAGGGCAGGCAGCAAGCAGAATGGTCAGTAACAATCCGAGGTCAGGGCTGGCAGAGTTCAAGCAAGGTGAGTTTCAGACCAGGTCACTAAGGTAATGACAAACAGATAAACTTTAAACCACATAGAGACACACCCAAGCACACTGTGTTAACAGAGGCTATAGCGGGCAATGGGGTGATGGACAGGCTCTCCTTAAATAGCCAGGATGACCAATCACCTTGCGCCACCTGGCACTGTCTGATGGGAGACTGAGTAAATCCCCTGCAGCTGATTGGCCGCAGGGAATTCAAACTAACTATGTCCCGCCCTGGGGCGAAGCAGCCGAGTGCCACGCCCTCGGGGGGTACAAGAGGGACGCATGGTAACACGCGCACCTCTTCCCACAGTACCCCTAGGACGTGCACTACTTTGCACTTGCACAGTGCTGGGAGCAGGAACCACATTCAAAGGGATGCAAGGGCTGCTGCCTGGCTGATCAGTAATTAGTCCAGGGCGGATCCCTCCGCCTGCAGAGACAGACAAGCTGTGAGCAGAGGAGCAGCCTTGGTTATGCTGCTTGCTACTGAGGGGTCTCCCTCTGTGGCTGGGAACCCCAGGGACACCGCAGGCTCGCAGGGCGGGTAAGTTCCTTACAGTGATCTGCTGTTTAATAGATATTTTTCAATTTTTTAAACCATTCTGTATAAACCTTAGAGATACCTATTCACGAAAGTCCCAGCAGATCAGCAGTTCCTAAAACACTTAGACCAGCCCTCCTCACACCAACAACCATGCCTCATTGAAAGCCACTTAAAGTCACTTAAATTGTTCCTCATTCCAATACTTGCTTCAAACTTTAGTAGGTGGTTTTGCCAATCACTATATATCCAAATGCATTGAGATTTTGCCATGTGATTGGCTGATTTAATATTTGGGTTTAAACAAGCTCTTGAACTAGTGAACTAGTGTACCCAATAAAGTGGCTGGTGAGTTTATATGCCACTATTGGTCCTCAGTTTAATAAAGAATAACACCCTGCTGAATAATACGCTAAATTTTTAATGCCCTAAGCACACTTGCTTGTTAATAGGTTCCTGGGTCTATTCATCTCAGGCTTTGTTCTCTTCCAAAAGGTAGGAAAAAGTATGGATGTCAGTCTTCATGGTGAACCTGTGAAAGTTATGGGTGCAAACTGCATAGAGAAAGGGAAAAAAGGCAGGCACCTGAAAAATTGCTGTCTGGACACACTTCATTCTTTGTACATTTTCTCTGTCAGGGCTCTCTGCTCTTACAGGCTATGCTGGCTGGAATAACCTCAGGATTTTGGCTCCAAGGGATTAAGGTTTTAAATTGTATTTTAGTCAATTATGTTACAAGGCAGGATAACCAAAAGCTGCATGTGTGGACAACTGCAATTGCTTCCTTAAAGCCCACCTTGTCCAACACTTATCTGTTTCCCTGTTCCAGCAAGATTCAATGTGCAACCCAGCTTAGAGCCACACAGCCTTAATTTCCAAAATTGTCCCTGGGGGCACAAATCCAGAGTGTTCTAACCCTTACTCCTATGTGTTGCACCTCAAGATTGTTTATGAATATGTAAATAGATATGTGCATGAACCTTCTTTAATTGAATATCTATATGCATTGATAGGAATATAATTTCCATATTTATGCAGATAAAATATAGATAAAATATACTTAAATAACATATGTAAAATTGAACAATAAATTAGACTGTATAGACATATTTATATCATTGTTTGCTATTTACTTATGTGATAAAACATATTTATGGTCTAATGTCTGAAACACATTTTATTGTGTACAATATTGGTAAATAGATCAGATGAAAAAAAAAAACATACAATAAATATAAAAATACGTATATGGCTTTTTCAGGGATTCCAGTCTGATGCCAGATAATGTTTGTAAGCATAACAAAAGACAGACACGACTCACAACTATTTATAAGCACGGGCCTCTTCTAAAATAACTTCTCAGATAGGATTTGGAAAGAAGTCTCGGGGTTCACATTTTTCCTGCCAGTGAGCTATTACAGACTGGAAAATACATGTAATGAAAATAAACATTGACAATGTGTGTACAAGTATATTATTTTCAGGTTTATTTTGTTTATGTATAACTTTGCATAGCTGAATATTGCTATGGTTGTTTTGTTTATCAAAGCTGCAAGGCTCTGTACATTATTCTAGTGCTTTCATCCCCAGTTTTTTCATTTATCTTGAAGATCTATTGGACAGAGGCCAGGTCTATCCAAATTCAAAATAGATTTTATACAGGTTACTGAAATGTAATTTAAATTCTATGCATTTCTTTACCAAATGAACACAGAAAACATATCCTATAGAACTGTGAAAACAAAATGATTTTGGAACATCAGTAAACCAGATAAAGCAAGAATTTCAAATGCATATTCTGGTATGGACTATATTGGTTAGGTAATTGGGTAAGTAACATCATTCAGAGAACATAAGATGATGTACAGAGCAGGTTAGGAGGAGGAAAATCTGTCTGATAACTAATCAATAACACTAAAGGAATAAATAAATATAAAATATTATAAATTAAAAAAGTATATAATGAAATAAATAAAATATATAATAAAATAAAAAGCCGGTTCTAAGGGTTCTGGAGCTGGGGCCAAGGAAGAGTTGATGGGGTTCTTCTGATTTGTAGCATCCAACTTCCATTCTTGTGGTTAGAGATATTCATAGCTCCATGCAGTTCAGGGATACACTGATCTTTTATACAAATATCAGGTGCAGGTTGTAACAATTACAAAGTACAGATGGGTACCTGTATTTTTTAAAATTGTCCATTTTTGGTGTTTAAGTCCTAAAACATAAAATATTACAAAATACTAATTTACTATGCATTGTTTTTTCTACTGTTTGAGTATATTATACCAGTATTTATATGGTGGCAAAATATTAAGCAGCCCTGTACAATAAATCAATTATTACAAATAATAATGGATTACTGAATATAGAGCTGCATTAACAATATGTATATTCAAATTTGGAGTTTAGATTTCCTGGCACAATTAGGAATTAAAAATTTTTTTTTCACATGATTTATGAGCAAAGAAGCTCAGGGCTTGGCTTTTACATTTACAACCCAGCCCTGCAGCTTGCACTAGGAGGTCAGCTCTCCCAGTGTAATTTGTTGAGGCTCCCATGCAGATTCTTACTCCACTACATTACTCAAGGCAGGAGCCACTATTATGTCTGCCTGTCCCGTGTGTGTAATTACCCTGAAATTGGTTGCCTTCTTGTGCTGTTAGCATAGCCCTTCTATGTGTGCAAGTCTGATAATTAAAAATGTAATAAAGATACAAATAGTAATTATGTATGACTACCCTTAATGCCAAAATACACATTCATTTTCTCCATACATTGCAGTGGGATACTATAAAAATGACTTGTGAATGAAGTGTTAACACAAATGTTTTTAGTGCCCTTATTTTCCCCAAATTTTTCACATTAGCATTTAGATTGTTCAGTGCCAACTTTTGAATAAGACACTTTCTGTCTCTGTCAAAGCAAACCTGATTGTTATTTACCACAGAACCAGTCAAATTACATTTCCATTAAGGCAGGTTCGAGACAATTATGTGCTAAAAAAAAATCTTAATAAAACAAGCCGCTATCTGCAAAATTTAATTTCCAGAAGCTGAGTCTTGTGAATGTAAGATGTAAGAGAGGAACAGGATGGAAGTAAAAGGAAATAAACAGAGAATACCTGCAGAAACTGATAACAGGTCTCCAACGGTACTATTATTACTGATAATGATCAATTACAATTTGTCATTTGGTAGGTATGATCACATTAGGCTCCTCACTGAGCTCCTGGTATGTTATATCCCTACCCTCAGTGTTTCTTCATTAATTACCTCACAGGTGAGAGTCTTCCACCTGCTACTTCACACAGAAGAGGAATCTTGGGCAAATATACCTCACATAAAAGAGGAATCCTGGGCAAATATGTCTCCCTTCCACCTCCAATCCTGCCTTGGTGTCACAATATATATATATTTATTTATTTCTTTTACAGGCGCATACAAACAGTTTTAGAATAAAATACAGGCACCACTAAATGTAGGAAAGAAGAGCAGTACAGACAGTCTTCTTTTTGATGTTTCTATCAAGTAAAGGTCACCAATGTTTCTTTCCATGCATAAAAGTAAAATTAATTAAATGAGCAGAGACTGGTATTGCCAGACAACAGTGCGTCCTTGGTAAGACTTGACAAAGTGTTGAGATGTAATACATGTGATAAAGCTTTGTTTTGTTCTCTGCGTTCCATGTGACCCTACAGCATGGAGTAATATGTAGCATAAGATAGAGACATTTTACAGTATCATTGGCATCTCTTTGATAAAATCTGGTATTTGAATAAATTGCATATTTTTGGAGGAATGTTTGAATATATTGTTAAAATATAATTAAATATAATGTATTCTTCTATGTGTATGGGAAATAAAACTGATAAAAATGATTTATTTTTTGAAGTATTGAAAACAGCAATGACACTTTGTAAAATATAATAAAAGAATAGTATCCTTTGTAGTATCTTACTCTGACTTTAAAAGCCTGGCTGTGGGCCAGACACCCTATGGAGGAGTCACTGGAGCAGTTAAGGCATTTCATGAATGCCCACCACATCACAGTACTCATCAATGTGGGCACAACAAGTAACAAACTGCTTGCAAGGGATCCACAAATGAGCCACCCATTATTTTTTATTGTTTTCAGAGGCACCATTAGAGATGTTTGGTCCATTTTAGACCTACGGTAAACAATGGCATTCTACTACATTCTCAACTGCACTTCTGGTTCAACCATCCCTATCCAACTGTATGGAAGCAGATGGGAACCGCTTTTTGCCTGTGTCTACACAGTTGTGGTGGTGTGGTGCATTTCCTATAAACCCTTTCAATGTTGCCTCTGGCCATGCATTTATTTTTACATCTCTGGAGGAAGAAGCACAACCAGATATGCAAGGGCAATACATGTTAGATATGCATCTAGAAGCAGTTTACCGCGTGGTTAGTAACTGCAAGAGGCCTTTCTGTTGTCTAGACACAAGACAGCAAATAAGAGAAAATTGAGCTAGGCAGTGAATGAGAGAAAATCAGCAATAGCAATGCATACAAAGATAAAAGTGTTTTTGATAAAACTGGTGAAAATTCTCTACAAAATCTGAGTAATTCTAAAAATTAGATTTGAAATATGTGATAATCTGTCTGTGTTTGGTCACCTTCAAAAATCTGGATGCAAATTGGGAAGGAATTTTAAGATCCAATGCTTACAACCAACCATTTCATACCAAAAACCTGATGTAAATCAATAGAAAAGAAAAACAGATACGCAGGGTCAACTGTTCTAAGATTTGTTGAAAAAATTTGATTTTCTCATCTAGTATTATTAGTTTTAGATAGGTGGAAATGCAGTTCTAGGCAGGCTTTTCAGGCTGATTTTAACCTTTGTTCTTATAGTTTTAATAGTTGTGTAAGCCCACCTACCATGCTTAAAAAACAATAGCTAAAGTAGGGGGTGTTAGCCCTTTATTTTTACCTCCCAAAGGTGTTAAATACATGGCAAGATACAGATTTTGGCAACAGATTTTGGAAGCTGTGTGCAGGCAGTGAATGTAAATCCTAACAGACCTCTAATTGTTAACTTTTTATCTATTGATAATATCATTGAATGAGTTTTCCTACATGCAGCTAGATCAAAAAAAAAAATGTGCAAAAAAAAAAAAAATATATATATATGCAATTTATCATCTCACATACTTAAAGTTTTTTTTTTTATTTATTTTACATTAACATACACTTTAGGAACTGCTTCTTTTCACATCTATCACTGCTTTACAATTGTTGTATGCCAAAGTTTACTTGTAGGTTACTAGAAGATTTCAGGTTCTTGCAGAACAGAATCTATTCTAAAGCTCTAAATTAAGCAAACTCAATACCTTGTTTTTCAAAAACTGAAATAAAAAGTTTACCCTACTGAATGCCTCCAGAGTTACTAACTCTGTGTGAACAGCGTAGTTTGATTTGATGAATATACTTATTAGCAATGGGTTTGCAGCTCCAGTGTTATTGTTTATTTTGCTATCACGGCATTATGTGATTTAACTTATCAGTTAAATGCAGTTAATGCAGCTGATGACATAGGGACATTTGCAATGAAAGCCATTCACAAAATTTAATGACTTAGCATTTTACCATTAACAGTAAACTCTGCATAAAAAAATGAAGTGTTGACATTTTTCCCTGAAATGATCCACTCCACTCCTCTTATATGGCACAGTGCAGTCAATTCTAAAGATTTTCACGGAAGATTTATGCAGCAAAAATTGTATTGAGTCCCTGGAGACATTATATATTTAGAGCCAAAGTAATTACCTAAGTAAATAGACTGGACATCAAAAATCTACATACTTGTAGCTGTTTATTTTCAGTTTTTGCAAAGTAACTTAACCTTTGCTGGGATGAAGTTTCTCTCTGGAGGTAAAGAATGACCTTCTGGTCAGTTGGGCAGGTCCTTCAGCACCTCAACAGCTGTTCAGTCTGTGCTCAGTCTGTATTTTCTTTTCTAAACATAAAAGGAACAGTGATTTGTAATGCTGGGATACAAGGTCACAGGTAGCAATAATGAAAACCAAAAGGGGACAGCTAGGCAGTGCCGCCGCACCTCCAGGAGGGGAAAAAACTGGTCGGACATTGTCGGACAGAAAGAGCAGAGTTCCAAAAATATGCTCAAGGATCCCTGTCGGTCCTTATGGCTTCAAAGAAATTGCATCTTGCCTTGAAATGTGTTGCCCAGGTAACTGGTAATAATCAGGAAGTAGCTGTGTAATAAGCTTCCTCATCATATTGAGTATGAGCCTCCCTAACGCGTTGACATGTATTTTCTGCACTGGCTGTATTTTCCATTCGGCCAACAGAGTCATATACAGAAAGATTCAGTTGGTTTCTACGCTCAAAGATTATGTCCTTTCTAAAATTTTGGAACAAAAGTTAAAATAAAAATATCACACTGTATATGTGTGAGTTTAGCACCTTTTTTAATGACTAAAAAGCCCCTCAGGCTTGGACAGTAAAAGACCAAAGCCTCCTGGGATACGAGATGTATGTATCCCAGGACATGGGGGTTCGTTGGTTATTTTGTTTCTCTGAGGGGGAAATTACTGTATGCAGCAAATGTCTCTGCTCAACCAGAAACATGTGTGTGAAAAACAGTTGAAAAAAGAAACTTCTTTAGGTTTTCAGATGGTTCATTGGTTAAAGTCAACCTGTGCCCAGACTATGCATATTCAGATATATACATATTCTCAATATGTAGTAAAATCACTTTAAAAAAGCACATTTACCTTGTAGCTTTAGACACTGTAGAGCTACAAAAGAAATTCATCTCTAAATGAATCACTCACAATCAGTCACAACCCTTAATCCCCTTATTTTCTATGGAAGTAGAACAATCTAAAGCACCTTTTAAAAGTTAAACAAACAGGAGGTCCAGAAGACTTTTGGCAAGTATCCTTAATCCAATTTCAGAATTAGTTGTGTTCTTTGAGGAAAAATTCACAGTACATATAGCTACAAAGGTTAGTTATGACTTCCTATGATTGCCATTTATTTCTATATGACAGCTGTAATATTTGTAACTTCAGATGTCCAGTAAAGTACAAATCTTGGATAAAAATATTATTCTGCTAAGAGTACATTTTAAACCATGACACAAGCTGAAATATTTTGCTCCTCAAAATAACGAGTGCTCCAAGTCTGACAATTCTAAGTTTTATGTATGTTGATAGAAGCTCATCATGCCATGCACTGACAATGTTCCCCTCAAGTGAAGAACTTCCTGCATATCTGATGATGTGGAAGAGTGTGGAAAAGCAGCATTGTAGATCCACAGCAGATTCTGGGCTATTTCTCTGTCACTGATATGATATTGAACTAAGTCAAAATATCTACAGCAAGTTCCTTGCTTGAAGGCAGCGGTGTCAGTGCATGGTATAATGAGCTTCTATTAAACTGCTGAAGAATAATTCAGATTTGAAATGCCTATTGTTTGCAGGAGCAAGATAACTGTACCTTGTGTTAGTGTTTATTAACAGGTTCCAGAGAAATTCAAAGTTAAGTCACGGGGCATTTTCCTTTCCCCACAAGATACAGAATATAATACTCATTTATTCAAAGAGACTCTGTAATAGTTGGCCTTTTTTTCCTGCATGACCGGCTCCACATGTCACCACTCCTAAAACTCACATCATCACAGTGATGCTGAAATGCCTGCCCATGTTTTGGGCAAAGAGAAGAGTATTAGATTGCCACTGTCATAGGACTAAGGAGACAGCAAATATTAGCCTTGGCATCATCTGTTAGAAAAAAGTTATGTTTCACTTAGCTTTAGGATGGGCCATGATATTTACACTTTACTTAATGCCCAGAGTTCACGTTGTTACACCTATTCAATTATTACATTTTACTGTCTATGGACCATTTGTTATTCCCAGTGATAATACAGATCCACTGGGATATTAGTGAAAGAACAATGACAGCAGAAGTTTGTGTGTGAAATAACCCTTCAACTTCTTACACTGACATGCTAAATAACATAGAAGTTTCTGGTCCAATTTGAGATGATCGATTTATCTCAACTCTCAACAAATTAAAAAATCAAACAATGGCTGGCTTCTCCTTTAACAGCTAAGACATTATAGTTGTGTCCTGTCACCGGCGCCCAGGGTGTTGGATTCCCCTCTACAGTCTGTTGAATGATAACCTATTTCAGTAGTTCAGCTCATTTTACAACCCCCATGGCTACCAATGCTATCTATTAAAATGTTTATTTACTATCCTGAACATTATCTTGCAATAACATATTATCTTGCAATAAGTTTGTGCATCTCTCTGATGTGATAATTAATACATTTTATAAAAATTGTTTAAAATATTCCGGATGAAAAAACCTGACAAAATGTGTTCAGGAAAGTGCTCTGCAGGAAGCAGAGAGAGAACATTTTCTGGCTGAGAGACTTTATGTCCTGGGTACGATTTATTTGAAGCATTAATGCTGACCCCCCTCCTGCTGAGACTGAGCACATTTAGAGGAACATTAAGCAATTCCATCCCATAAATATGCACATTGTCTGTGAAGCAAACAATATAGAGACAGGCTTAAAGAATATTCTTGCAATAGAAAAACTTGTTTCACAGGAAACCACTGCTGGCACAAAGCTGAAAAATGGAGAAAGTCAAAGCAGCCGACCTCAGCTGCTATCTACAGGGAAGTGACAGTAGCTTTATGTAGAAAGTAACTGAATGTATGAGGAAACAATTTTTATATGCTTTTAGTATTCATCTCCATTTATAGCTATCCTATAACCAAAAAACAAAAAACACATTTCCCTCCTATTGATGGTACTATGTTCATGGGGTTTTCAAGCCTACCTTTAAAAAGCCACTCTTAGGCTAAACTCATATTAGCAGTACAAATCTCACTATTCGATTCGACAGCTATTCGATCGAATAGGACGATATTGTTCGGGTGATTGAACGTCGAATTTGAACACCAATGAAGTCAATGGGGTGAAAATTTGGGGTATTTTTCAGGACTGTGTAGAACTGCAAGAGCAATCAGGGAAGCAAAGCTGACAGCTCCGCTCCCCTGATCGCTCTTGCAGCCCTAGCGTAACTATATTATGTGTTCATGGATAGAGATTCCCTATCCAAGAACACAGAATTACCACGGGATCCCCAGGCACTAGAGGCTAAATGGGGCAAGTCTCCCCATTCATTTACCTCTGGTGATTGTGATTGGCTGGGGAAAGGAACATCCTGATGATGCTCGAGCTGTCATCAGGGTTTTCCTTTCCTCAGCCAATCACAGAGCCCTAGAGGTAATAATTTGGGAGACTTGTCCCCATTTAACCTCCAGTGCCTGGGGATCCCACACTGACAGGAGCATTCCCACGGCTGCACAGCCATGGGAAACATTATGTCAGTGTTACGGGCCGTGGAGTCACATACAGTTCTGCTAGGGCTGCAAGAGCAATTAGAGGAGTGAAGCTGACAGCTCCACTCCCCTGATTGCTCTTGCAGCCCTAGCGTAACTATAGTATGTGGTTTTGGATAGAGATTCTCTATCTTAAGGAGTCCCACAGGATCCCCTGGCACTAGAGGCTAAATGGGGACAAGTCTCCCTGTTTATTCACCTCTAGTGCTCTGTAATTGGCTGGGGAAAGGAAAATGTTTATGACGCTTGAGCTGTCATCAGGGTTTACCTTTCCTCAGCCAATCACAGAACACTAGAGGTGATGAATGGGGAGACTTGTCCTCATTTAACCTCTAGTGCCCGGGGATCCCACACTGACAGGAGGAGTTAGTTACACAAATCACACACATTCAATACATTTCTTTAACATTAACATTTTTTTTTAACACAACCTGAATTCCAATACCAACACTATTTACCACTACCCACCACTTCCCACTACCGGGGACCACTAGGTGACCAGGAGCGGTAACAGGCCATAACTAGGCATTTTCAGACATTTCAAGCAGCTGCAAAGCCAAGCATTCTTAAAATTGTTTGTAACTGCTTGCACTTAAAAAACAGTGATATGTAGTTCAAATTCAAGTCTATGGAGGCAGCAGGGGCAGTAAGGCACAATGGATGCTGAATAGAGCGTCTGGAAAACATTTGAAAATAATACTGCTGCTGCCACCAACCACCTGATAAAAATGATAAAAAAAACCTATTCAGTTCAGTGCTCTTTTGTAGGTGGTTTTAAGCTGGAAATCTTCACTAATGTGAACTAAGCCCTAAACTTAGAGCTGTTTGGATTTGCGGACCATGCATTCATTTAATATCTTTAAATATATTTATATGAGGTGGGGGAATTTATTGCTTTCTAAATAAAAATGATTGTATCCTTTAAAGAGTATTCCTTTAATGGAGTGAATGTGTGTTCATTTTAAACACCCAGTAGGTTTAGGGAAACGATATGGTGTATGATCAATGTATAGCCAAGTTGATCAATGTATAGCCAAGTCAATCAGTATTTACCCATAGTCACACATTTTGTATGATTTTATAATATACTACAGCTGTTAATCCTGACACCTACAGTCTAAATCCTCCAAAACCAGTCATTTTAAGAATGAATATGATGGCTTGTTCATAAATTCTATTTGGGAATAACTATCCCTTCCAACAATCTCACCCAAGAAAAACTGCAAAACTTTTGTGAACTTTGTCAAGTGCATTATGGAATATTTGCTGAAAAATATCAACAGGGTGTAATGCCCAAGACCAGTGTCAGTGCTAACCAGACACCATTCCTCACATCTAGCTCCACACTCTTTGCTTAGCCCCAGGAGGCTAGTTGTGCCATCCCAGCCCACAGCTCCCATGATATCTGTGCGCAAAGGATGTCATCTGGGGAATGATTGACCAGGAGCAGCAGGTAATCCATCAGCTAAACAAGGAATCCAAGGGTTAAGACAAAAACCAGGGTTAGAGGCAAAGGTTGGTCAAGGCAGCATACAATCTCACAGTCAGGAAATAAGCAGCAGTGAATCTAATGAATAAACACCCCAGTAGCAGGTCAGCAAGCTTAACGCTACAACACCCCACTGGTAACTGTGAGCAGAAAGGCTAAACTTGTGCACAACGCTGGGGATGCCAAGAATGTACATCTCATGCTGCACGGTTAAAGGTAAACAGGGGATGCTGTGAGCTGCTGATCAGAGGGCAGACAATGAATTTCTTGATTACACCATAGAGAGAATTACCAGGGTGTAATGTGGTGCCACAGAAGGCAGGACCGCTGGCCAGATAAGCTTTTCCTAACACATGGCAATCACAGTTATAGTAAATATTGAGCCAAAAGTTCTAAAAAAACAACCATTGCCTGTCCGGCCTGGCTCTTATATTTTAAGATAGCAAAGGTGCAGCCATATGATATGCAGACTGAAATAACTAGTGACAAATTTGCTTCATATTTTATTTATGTGTCACTTAAATAAATAAATGGATTTTATAATATACTGCACTTTGCACACTGCTCTGTGCGTTGATATATCAGCTTGCACACTTCACTTTTATTGAGCTAAAGAATTTACATTACAAAACACAAAAGCCGATTTAATATATATTATATATCCAGGCTCTAATGATATTGGAAATTACTGTGGAAACCTATTGGGACTAAATCATACAGTAGGTGAGTGTACACATCACAAATGTTTGCTATTTTTGTGGCATCACAAACAATATACGTAAACTTACATGAATGACTCAACACAACATTTGATCTCAAGTGACTGTAGTAAATCAAGATAACACTTCAATGAAATACATTGTAATACTTTGTTTATTTGAAGAACAAAACACACTCTCATTATTCAACAATAACCAGGCAGAGCTGGTATTTTCCATATACATTGTTAACATTCATACTTAGTAGAAACATTTCAGATTTGTGCAAAATACAAAGAATCATACACAGTTTCCAGTACATTTGATTCTACTTTGTACAAAAATGAGCCTGCCGGACTATTCTTCACAAGCCTTCATAGGACCACAAATAATATAAATCATTACAAGATGCACCATATTAAAACTGTCACCGCTTTTATTGTTGGCACAAATGAATTTGAACATTGAACACTTCACAACATGTTTTACATTGTTTTATTTAATGGAAAGCTGAACATTCTTCTATAGTCTATATTGCGAATGGTCTACACTGATTACAAAGAGTAGAAAATGTATTTTGAAAGAATTGAATTTAGCAACAAGGGCATGACATGAATATGAATATTCAGAGTATCAAGCTGTAGTAGGTTGTCAGCATGAACACAACATGCAACAAGAAAATCATATTCCTACAAATGAATCTGATTTCACAGTTTGTTGACTAAATACTAATTATGGCTGGTAACATTATTAAGGGATCTCATTATTGGTCCCCATATTAAGTGTGCTCTTGAAGAAAGACATTTCAATTTGGAGAGACAACATTTTAGGAATCTACACCGATTTTTCACAATTTTTCTAAAAGATGAACTCCAGTTAAATAGCTAAAAACAGAGATAAAATACAAAAAGGAGAGTTGTATAACCTGCCAAAGCCTAGGGACAATATCTTGCTCCTAGGAGAAGCTAGGGGTGGGTCAGTTCTTACCACTAGAGAAAGCTTGGGTAAAGGATTGGAACAGCTGCCTGCAAAGCCACTCCATGTGAATTTAGGGTAAAAGATTTGTATTTATGTCTTTTCAGCTCCGCCATATCATAGAACAATTTTTCTTTCTTTGCTGTAGTTTATTAACACTTACAGGTCTCCTCCGCACCCCATTACTTTATAGTAAATGGGAAAGCAACACACTAATGAGCCAATCTCTCTGTAAACCTAAACTCTCCTCCTCTTACTTATGCTACAGCACAGTTAATTTGTTCCATATGCTGTTCTCCCTCCTCCAGTCTGCTGGACTGTACTGCAATTGACTAATACCAATTCCATGGCTGGACTGACCTTAATTTTTAAATCAACGGGTTAGGTTTACCTCCTGTACCCTGTTACTACAGCTGAATTTAGGGACCTGGTTATACTGTCTGTGGGAGGTGTCACAATCACTGGAAGGCTGGGCAGATTTAGGAATCTTGTGTCAGGAAAGGCAATTTACATATCTTTGTTTTAAGTTGTGTTTTCCTGCATGGGTGGAGTACAGCTTTGGTGCAAGGTTTTCAAAAACAAGTTGTGCATCAAGAAAAGCTACAATTGACCAATGAATGAAGTATACATTCACACCTATAGATTAGGCATCATATGAAAAAATTTTACAGGGTTGCTTATCAGAACATAATATAGAAGAACATAGAAGAACTGCAGAACATAACATATACCCCTGTGCCCGTTCTTCACAAATATTTTATTATGGAACTTATCCTGAGTAATGAATGATCCCTGTGAATGCAGCATTCCCCCCTATGCACCTGATGAAACGTAAGGTAGAAGTAATTAAATGTTCCTACAAGTACCCTGTGTACTGGGTCTACCTAAACCCAAGGTTTAGCCACTAGCTGTAAAATATGCATATACAAATAACATGTGATAGAACTGGGTCATCCTGATGAAGGAAGAGAGAATATTGCACCCACTAAGCATCTGAAATGTAGTCTTATCCTAGAACATGCATGTTCAAATAAAAAATATAGTAGCAAATATTAAACCATTATATAGAACTATATCAACCTCAGTAAGTAAGTGGCCTTAACCGGTTGCAGTTTTATCCAGTTATGTGTTTGAATGTGTAACCACAAAATGTTATGTACAGGAACTAAAAGTTATCTAAAGCCTTTAAAGTCATAAAAAGCATGTAAAATAGCAAATCACCCAAAAATTCACGTGTCACTTTTAGAACTGTCAGGAAAGCAGCTCATTAAATACTAGAAATGTAAGCAGTTTTATTTCTAAACCAGTTTTAAGAGCTTTGACATACTAAACATATAAACTGAGCAGAGTGGGGGTTCTGATATCAGAGGTAAGTAGAAGAAACAGAAATTATACTGACGCACAGCTTTTGACAGTCAGTAATTTCCGCCTCAGTAATTACAAATTCAAGCCTATAATGAATTGTTTTGAACCTTTGTGCCTATTTATACTATTTACTTGGATTTTTTTATTTTTGCTACCAGTTAGTTCTGTAGGCCCACATAATATAACAGCCCAAATCCTTACAAAGTATTACATGCATGGAAAAGAAATGACAGATATAGTTTGTGTAATGCCCAAATTATATTCCACTATCCTATATCATATACATTGATTTATATTTTTCATTTCATATGATCAATGATAAAGGGGAAGAAAACTAACAGTAATCTTTCCACTCCCCTGAACAAGTTTATCCCGCCCTTCCTCCCATAATTGCTATACCTTCCTATAGCATGCTTTAGGGCCCTTTACATCAGAAAGTTGGTAGAGGAATGTAAACAATGCCATGGGACTTTTAAAAAAGCTTATATAGCTTTTATTTTTGGGGCACATTTAAAAAACAAGAAGGATGACTTTCACCAAATATTCACTGGTGAATAATTTATATAATTTAAGATATATTTACCAGGAAGATTCACTTGCAGTAAAAGTTAAGTGAATGGTTTATAAATATGCTTTCCTGAAATCCCTTTAATTTGTAAGCAAGTGGAGAAGACGTTACACTAGCACTGATTCATGCATTGATTCCATCTAAAATGTACAAACTTCCAATATAGTGTACTTAGTGCTTTTTAATGATATACATTAACAGCATTCTTCATTTACACATCAATTAGATTTGATGACAAGTGAAGCCATCAGTTGGGTTTCAGCCATGCTCCCCACTTCTAGAGAGAATCAGTCTAATCTACAGTATCACAAGGTGATCACAGTGATCCCACAAAACAGCAAAAATCATTTAGCATTTAGAATCTTGCCATAGTTTTCTAAACATAATCATCAAAGATCACTGATGCATGTAATGTGTTTTTATTTTTTTTTCAAAGAAAAAGTTTATAATACCATTTTCGTACAAATCAGCCCCAGTTAACAAAAATAAATTAAAAACAATGTAGCATAGGTATCTACAATATAGCAAAAACCAAGAAATACTTTCTAAGCTATTACAATCTCAACGGGCGTGGGTGGCTCATAACAACTGTCAAGGATTTATGTTGACACTTTCTAGAACATACTGTAATTATATGATGTCTTGCTCTGGTTCACTGGTTCAAATGATCTGTTTTTAAATTCAAAACTAATCAATGAGAACACTAAGTCCTTTTTATTGAAAATGTCTGATAGAACTATCTAAGATTTCCCCAACAACTATTCAAATTACGTCTTTCATGAATAAAAACCTGATGGGTTAGAATGGGCAACACACACCTTTTCTTTTAGGTCATTTCAGTAATCCACTACTAAAGTTTACGGCTAAAGCTGAACAATATAAAAAAAAAAAATCTATACTTATGTTAGATTATATATTCTGTTTCTATGGTATGCACACTGCTGATGTGCTCCTACTTTGATTACAGTTTATGCACCTTAGGTTTTCCGGCACAGCGGAGTCCATAGATTATTGGTTGCTTTGTTCCAACCTTTGGATAAAATTGGAGTCAATTGTATATGTGATTATTTTCAGGTATGGCAATCAACGTTAATTACACACTTACCACTTCTGACATGCTGACAGTTTTTCTATTTATTAAAGTGTGTATCGTGACAACTTTAAATAACTCCCATTCATTAAATCAGTAGGAACTGCTGCCAGTCATTGGTATTACTGAATGTTATAAATGAGTCTGTTCTAAGACAGTGGGAGGAGTAGACTGTAAAGAATAAAACAAACCTAATTACACAGGCAGACAAAAGTTTATGACTAGTGCCAATATGTCCCAGTGATTAGCAATCCACTAGGAGTTGTAGATCATTTAACGCTGGTAAATGAGATTAGTGGACACATCTAAAAGTCCATATTTATAAAAGGTAACAGCAACCTCTATGTGTGTAAAATTTCCTATGCCCATCCAAACATTTAATTTTCATATGGCCAGCGGAGCAGAGCACCTACTGATGATATACTAAAATATATAAAAACTGTAATACTAGAGAACCACTTCAATTGGAATTGTTGAAGGATTTTCTGGCTATTTATAACTCCGTGGACATTGGGAGCATGACACTTTATTTACCTACTAGCTCTACATACTAGTGGTGCCACTGTATTTACTTTGTATTTACCATTATTGAAAAATTAGAAGCAAGTACTATAGATTGCTTTAAGAAAAAGCTGGATGTATTTCTAGAAGCACAGAATATAACTAGGTATTAAAGCTTTAGAGAAAAGATAGCAGACTTTTGATCCAGGGAACATCCGATTGCCTCAAGAAATTGTAAAGGAATTTTTTTTGGAGGGTTTTTTTTTGGCTTCCTCTGAATCAACTATGTCCTTAGGGTTTTATATCTGGGATATGTTTATTTCCCTACTGGTCGAACTTGATGGACTTATGTCTTTTTTTCAACCTAACTATGTAATCATGTAACATACTTAATGGTAAAAAAAAAAGATATATTTATTTGTATTTTGTTATATTTTCTGTCTTTTTTCAACCCAACTATGTAATAACACCCCATAACCTGGCTTTGTTGTGGCTGTATGGTTGCCATATGGTTGTTTGGGCCTTATATTCAAAATATAGTTTTTGGCTAGCCCACCTATCTATATTTATTCTAAAGTAAAGCATTATGTATGTGTGAATTTACCGTTTATGGGCTCAGAAACATAAATGTCCTAGCCCAGAGCTCATGGACAATATTAGCATTGAGGCCAACTTATTGATACATATGTACATTCAATTCAATACTTTTATAAACATCCTAAAATCAAATCAAGCACTTGGTCAGGCAGCATGTACAACTTGCTAATGTACTTCATTCCAAAGTGTATAATGTGCCAAAGGCATGTTTAAGCCTACCCTTTAAACCATATGGCTGGTCATATCAGTTTAAGAGTCAGCAGAAACGCTAGCCGTGTAGCATTACATCTCTGTCTAAAAGTCTCTAAGTATATTCAAGTTTGTGATGTATAATTGAAGCATAGTGCTTTAAGGGTCTTTATTCGAAAGTAAAACTATACTTTAATAGGCTGCTTTGTATACACGCAACGTGCACAATTACAATAGCCTGCAAATGTAATTAATAAATAAATATGATGCAGGGAAATGATAAAACTAGAATATTTTACAAATGGTTATATATGTATTCATTGAGCAATAATGTCACCAGTTTACCACTATTTATCCTCCGCAACAAACTGCAGTCAGTAAACATTTAAGTTCATAAACTCCATATAAATGGCTAGACATCCTTCTATACCAGCTGCAAAAAAAAAGATAAAGGAGGGGATGTCTTTGTGTTTTAGCAAGGAGCTATTTGGTACCATTTGTTTGGCACATTGATAAAATGTAGTACAATGTCTTACATGTGATGACTGGTTCTACCACAGTAGGTGGTTTGTAGTAATGATTTATTAAAGTTCGACAAGGTTGGAGAGGATTCACTTTTATCAGCAAACTTGAGTGACCAAGCAAACCTGGGATGGATTTCCCAAAAGTCATTTGCTATTTGTTAGCAAATGGTTTCAATCCTGGACCAGATTCATTCTAGGTTTGCTGGATCACCCAGCTTCACTGATAAAAGTGTATCTTTTTCAGCATTGGAGAACTTTAATAAATCAGACCCAATGAATGAAGCGATATTTTTTCATGTCCGTGTATGCCCTAAAAGTCAAGGTCATATGACAAGGCACTTTTATATATCAGGCTTTATGTATTTAAAGAATAAGCTACGACAAGAACTTTACAATAACAGCTGCTACAAAATGAAAAAAGCACTTGCATGATTAGTCAATCACAGTCAAATAATTTATTAACACAGTGATTTATTAAATTGCCAGGGGTAATTTTATCAGAAAAGAAAATGCAATTCTTTTTCTGGGTTGAGGGTACTTTAATAAGAACAATGTTGCTATGTTCACACACAAATAAAAATGTAGTGGATTGCTCGAATTATGTTCAAGCATTAAAAGTGATCATTGGGACACTAAAGGGTCGGCACCCCTTCACCATGTTTACTATATTTCTGCAAACAGCAGATAAAAAACATTATTCATATGATATTTATTTTTTAAAACATTTAATAAAACACCTTTCAACCCTTCTATAAAATAGCCCTAAACTTAAAAGAATAAAACATATCTTGAAACAGTGTTCCTTTTAAAGTAGCTGAATACCCCCCCGTTATGTGCAACTTACCTTCTCTATGTACCCAGATTTTTTTTTAACAATTATCATTCTAAATAATATTAACTTGGTGTAATTTCATACCTTTTTACCTTGTTTAAAGTGCTTTTTAGGTACACAAACAACTTTATTAACTCTCTATTTTACTAGATCGCAAAAGACAAAAAATGTAAAACCAAGCTTCTAAAATCATGTTGGTAATGCTAGTCTTTGGTAAAGTCAAATTGACCATAGGATCAGATCCACTCAGGGGTGCTACAGACCTCACACAGGAGCATAAAAAAAAGAATAAATTATATGAACTTATTTATACGTTATCAGGCAAGTTTTTACTTTAGTTCCATTGCTTTCTAACATACACAGGGGCTTGTGAATATAACAGCTTTGTTTTGTAATGACTTGTCCCTTAAGTTGTAATAGTCAGGAATTGAGGGATCCCACTTTAAATCCTGCCACTATGCTCATACACTGGGACTTACCTATATGTTCATGTGCAGTATTATGTCATACACTCTGTAGAGGGCCCTATAAATAATAGCACAGTGCATGCATGCCACCATTGCTTTAAACAAAGACAACTTCAATATCAGTATAATCATCTAGGATTCCTAGATTTAAAAAATTTGATAATGACCCAACCTAAATTTGTGAAAAAAGAAAAACTTTTTGTACTTCCCTTTTTATATTACTTTAACTTTACCAAGTTTACATGTCATTAAGCTCAACATTAGAAGTATAAAGTGTTAATAAAAGCCAATATTGTTTGATTTTTTGCTGGTCATACAAAGGCAAAATATTTGCAAGTATTTTGACAAGGTCTAGTATAACTTGTGAGAGCTGGGCACATAGGGTTCACTGAAAACTAGTGAGAGCTGGGCACATAGGGTTCAATTAGAACTAGTAAGAACTGGGCATTAAAGTCTTCTATAGGAACTTGTAACAACTGGGCACATGTGGTTCGATGAGAACTATTAAGAGTTGGACACACATGACTCAATGAGAACTAGTAAGAACTGGGCACACAAGGTTTAATGAAAACTTGTAAGAAATGGGTACACGAGGTTCAATAGGAAATTTTAAAAGGTGAACACCCAGGGTTCAATAAGAACTATTCAGAGCTAAACAAACAGTTTTAATGAAACTTGTGAGAACTGGGCACACATGGTTCAATGAGAACTGAAAAAGGATGTTATTGCACAGAAAATTATTCAACAAGCTGGAATCTGGGCTCAAATCAGCAACTGTTAACTTTTTTTCTATAGAAAGGGGGATATTTAGTTTGTTGTGAATGCAACACATCTGAATGATGAATGAATAGGTTAAACATTAATATCAGCATTGTAAAGACCAAAACATGTAAAGGCAGATCTTGTACCGCTTTTCATTCCCATTGTAACATCTACCTTTGTAAGTTCAGCTTTAATGAATCTCACTGCTTACTGCTAATAATCTTTCATTTGCTGCTAATGATCAGGTTTCCCATAATTATTGCACTAACATGTCCCAAGGTGTCTTTTTTTTTTTTTGCTGGTCATCTTTATATATATTCATGGCATTAAGTGAATGTAGACCTAGATAGCCAGGTATCCAATATTTTAACACCACTTTAGAGTCCATACTAACAAATGACAAGGACAATACTCCCGCACAACTTTACAATCTGTACACAAATATTTTCCATATAGAGACGTGCAGTGTTCTTTTTACTAGTACACATTTTATTTCAGGTAAATATTAATTAATCTAAATAATTACCTTCGTAAACAAATATTATTTAGATAATATATGCATCTCAAACATGGAAGATTTAAATAAAGATCACAAAATTAAAAAAAATAATGGGATTAATTTACCAAAGGAGTTACGGTTGTTCACTTAGCAAAGTCAATCTGCAAGAGATAGGTAATTACCATTGCTTGTTGAATGAGGTAAACTCTGACTACAGCCTTTCAAACGTGCATGTGATTGCAAAGTGAATTTTCACAACAATTACTAAGCTAAGTTAATTATCCTCTACCCTTTGGTAAACTAACCCCAATGTTTTCAAAATGTTGTGCTTTCTATTTTAGTGGTAGTTATATCAATTGATTTTTTTTTTACAACACCTTGCTCTATTAAAGGACAACTGTACTGTTAGTAGAGCTGTTATTTAGCCAAACCTCTTATTCCTCTAACCGTGGGCCCATCTGGTAAAATACCTTCCTTTCTGTAGCCATGATCTTACCTGATATACTTGATACCACACAACCTTTTCAAATAAAACATTCCTGACAGATCCATTTTCTATGGATGCTAGAGGCCACCATAAGTGGGGCTCATTTATAGCAATAAATAAGACCACAGTAGGTAGAGGTCCCACTTTTCTTGCCAAGACAGAGTGACAGAAGACAGGACTGACCATTAGAGCAGGGAAGAAGATATATATATTTTACCAAGCAGGCTGCGCTCAGTGGGGTGGAGGATTATTTAAAGTACAGCTTTGCAAAAAGTACACTTGTCCTTTAACCTCAATATTGTGCTTATTCACAAATAGAAATTTATGTGCTGTTTCTCATGCACCATAGGTAGAAACAAAATGGTCAATTCTACATATGCGCAAAGATTTTCCAGAAGAAAAACTGATAATAGAGAATAAAAATCAAACTGTAACACAATCATTAAAAGTAACCATAAATGTTCAAAAAAGAACATTTAAAAGCAAATGTAAACATACATCTTAACAATTCTAATAAATCCATCACTATAGTGATAAAAGAACAAAACGCATAAAAGATTGTTAAAATATCTTTTTTTTTGTTCACTATTAATATTTTAAATGTGTGCCCTTCATTGTGCATATATTCCTATCATAATGTAACCGTGGTTAAAAACCAGTGGTTGGTTACTTGTTGGTTTTCCACTACATGAAGTGGGAGACAAAATGTTTGATGCCTGCTGGCTCTTCTATGTTCTGCTCTTTTATTTCTCTTGCATAGGCAAGTAATAAGAACACTGCAGTGTATACAAATAAGTTAGCATATAATAAAAGTAATCTCATTTATATTCTATACATCACAATGATCAAACAAGAATAAAATGTGCATCTTCTCAAAATGTGGTTCCAAGTGGAAGGCACTATTCCAATGTTCAAATTAACAATTTCCTAATGAAGGACATTAAATTCAAGATCTTCTTTTTTATTTTAGGCTAAGGGTTCACGGGTATCTTTGGAAGTCGAAATGACTACTCATATTCATCGGGCTTCCTTATGTTTTGATGCCTTGTGCTTATTCTTTTGTGCCATGGACAGGACATTGTAATCCACTATTTTTTCCCACATAATTAGTTAGTACTTTACTAGATGCTTTTCAATACATAAAAATCCTTGAAGGCTTCAAAAACTTTCTACAAAGCTTCCCGGAAAAAGCCCTGTCCTTCCATTTCTCTGTAATGTGCCTTTATACCAGCCATCTTCTCGCTTCTTGTGAACAAAAACAATGTCTCCTTCTTTCAGCTCAATTTCTGCTTCACTTTGAGGTGGATATGGCACAACCACTCGATATCTGAAAAATACAGTAACCAATTGTTTAAAAATTGCATAGATGTGTGTGATTCATAAATCTAACAACACAAGACACATATGTCGGGTTTTGCTTGAAAAGTACAATATTTTGAAGACCATAATATACAGACATAGGATGCTAATAACATTGAAGTAATATTGTGTTTCTGAAAAATTATTGTTACCAAAGAAAATGTAAAGAATGCAAAAAATTGTCTCAGCCATGTTCTGTGTTGTGTGAGAATAAAATGAATTGAAGTATAGGAAAAAGAAAGAGGAGCAGAAAAAAAACAGATGTCCCTCAAAGGGGCATACAATCATATGTATGTGTTCTTAGACCTCCTAGGCATTTGTAGCTCAATTATTTATATATCATCAATGAACCACTGCAATTGTATTTATTGTTTATTATTATTATTATACTGTAACTGTTTTTGCCCTTTTTGATGTATACGGAAACGGTTATCTGTGTGCAAGAATAATTCTTAGTAGTTTCGGGGCTTGACTTAAGGTACATTATTTCAGATAGGGATGAGGTTAGGATTACTACCTACTGAAGTTTATTGCAAATTGTGCAGATTCAAAATGTGTGGATCTAGTGAATTATCAACCACGTTGTTAGGTACACTATTGCCTGCTTTCATTCTTCATGGCATAGATTCAACAGATTGTTGGAAATATTCCTTAGGGATTCTGGTCCATACTGATAGCAGATGCTGTGGATTTTTCAGCTGCACATCCATGAGCATCTTCTGCTCCACCACATCCTAAAGGTGCTTTATTTGATAAAGATCTAGCAATCTGCTAGTGAATAGCATTGCACTTCCTGGCATTTTAGTGCAGTGGTCGCTAACCTTTTCGGTCCTACGGACCATGCGTGGGGAGCCGGGTGTCACTCACCTCCCTTATAGTGATGTCATGATGCTAGAACACATCTCTCCCACTTCCATGTCCCCTGGGATCTGTACAATGGACATGGTCTGCAAGCGTCTGCCAAGCAGGGCCCAACTCCTGACCCTGCTCGGGGGTGCACCGGCCAGAACCGGGGACCACTAAAACTTTTTCGTGGACCACCAGTGATGCATAGACCACTGGTTGGCGACTGCTGTGTCTAGGCACACCCATGTCTACAGTCGTATACTTGCAAAACTTAGGAGACTTGGAATGAGATGGGTTTGCTGTTCTCAGTCCTTCTTTAAGATGCCTTAAATGGTACTGCAGCTTGATGATTTTTAGCTTATAAGGAATAGAAATGGTAATTACTGCTATACATTGAGGGAAAATAGCTAGTTACAAAGGTATTTTTATTTTCCTACATAAAGAAGATTTTTATGTAATAAAAAAATGTATAACATTTTTTTCTTCATTTTGTATACATTTAAAAACCTATAGAGGCATCTACTGCCTAAAACTTGGATACGAATTTAAAAAAATTATAGTTCCAGGCAATGTGAACCCTCAACAGTTAACAGTTTCCAAATACAGTTCTAATTTGCATCAGTGCTTTTTCATAACAGAAAACAGTTGGATTATGGGATAGTAAAAAGCGCTGAATGGAACAGACCAGTGAAGTATGTAAATAACTGTTTTGTGGCTTTTTAGTAACACGCCCTGTGTGTTGCTTTCATGAAACAAGTTTATTTTATTTAAGATGCATATGTCCTTTATCTTACTGTTACATGCAAGGGTTTTACTTGTTTTGTTTCATGCAGGGAAAACTTTATACGCCCAGATATATTTATCTGTAAATTATTTTATTGGACAAAGGCACAACAGAATTAGAAGAACAGATAATTGCACTCAATTTACTCTTAATCCCTATGACTTGTGTCACTTTCTCTTGACCCCTGCACTCTGCATTACTCCTAATCTCTAAAATCTGCATTACATACTGCTAACTTGCACTTTGTGATACATACCACTACTCTACATACATACATACATACATACATACATACATACATTCTACTCACCCCTATATTCTGTATTACATACTACTTACATTCAAGGTTTGCTGGCCCCAGCAACCTGTGTTACATGCTACTGCTTCCTGTGATTTATTTATATTATGTGTGCCAATAGGTATATGATTGAAAAGTTACAATATTTAAAAATGATCCTTTGCATCATGGTATCTGTGGGATACATTTGGTGCAGTAATGAAAGCACTTTTTGTGGGTACAAGAATTGTGGTATATGCTTGGCGTATACAGTGAGTGTTTGCTTTATTTTTATTTATATTTTTATTATATACTTTAAGTGCAATCTGGCCCCATAAGAGTTCTCTGCAGTGCATAATTACTTGGTCCACATAAACCTATTTAAAAATCCCCCCTGAAATGCCTGAATTTGCTCCTACTTTTCTCCCTTTCATGTTTTATCATGGGGCGCATGCTATATGTAGGAAGCCACAGGCTGACTCAGTTCGCCAGGTTTAAAAAAATGATATATTTTTAACATATGTAAACCAACCCTTTAACATTTACACAACAAACCTGTCAAAATGCCCAAATCATTAGGATTTTAATTCTATTTCATTTAATTACATTGTCTGTTTTGCATGTGCTTATGAAGATATGTTAATTGAAAATTATTTCTATTTCTAATAAAGCCAGGGCTCAAGTCACACTCTCTGCCACCTCCACAGGCCCCTGCTTTCCAGATGTCAGCTTGTGGCGATAAAAAGTAAAATTAGTTTAAGAAAATCATTGTGTGCTGTAGATGAGTTTATTAGTTTAGCCAGAAAGTGTGAACGTGCCCTGAATACATAGGAGGACAGCCGTAAATGTGAATCAGCTGAGACGATTTTAGGGCTTGGCACTATCTTTCCAAGTGAATGAAAAGAGTAATCATTCTACATTGACAGCATAAAATCACATCAATGGCCAGACGCTTAAAAGACTAAATCACATTTCAACTTACTAATTTTAACTCACAAAGAGGTTTTACACATTACTCGTGAAATCAGTTTTTCCTAAATATATTTTTTATATTTCCATAAATCAAAAGGAAAATGGCTTTTTGCTCTGTACAAAAAGCATTCAATTTTCTACTGAGCAGTTTTTAAAAAGGTCACAATATAAAAATAAATATATACAATATATACAATAAACAAAATATTTTTTCTTTTTAAATCCTCTTTTATAATATTATTTTATTGTGTTATATTATTGTTTATAAATGATGGAAAGTTGTCTTTTAAATATTTCATGTTGTTTTGATCACCTACATAAAGTATAAAACCATATTTCCCAACTGTCAAAGCTTTAACTCTATTTAGTGAATACATACAATTCTATGTATGTTTTTTATACAGCCTATAAATTAGTCTATTTGTAATTTTATTATAAATTGTAAAGCTAATATAAAGAAAATGTACTTATGAAAAAAATGACTTAATCAATCAATATTTTGTGTTTTTTATGGTTTGCAAAATAAGCTTGGGAAAGTGTGTAATTTGCTTGAATACTTTAAACTAAACATAAGCATTCTTCTTCCCAAAACTTTAAAGGTAAGTAATATAGCTGATAAATCAGTTTACAAAGGAGGCTAGCAGGTAGAGATTCGTGCCAGCTTCCTAAATCCATCAGAGAAACTAAATGGTAATGCTGGTTACAGGCCAAATACCATTACTTAATTCAACCCAACAGTGTTCCAGCTCAAATTGGATTGGGCAAATACTTTAAATCATACATGCAGGTACTCATTTTTTTAGTATTTAAGGACATAGGATAGAATGTAATTTTATCATTAATATGAATTGACCTGCAGGTAAATAGGTAGCTTCTATCTGGAATATGGTGAACTGTATTAGCAAGTAGTTTGGCAAATCTTGTGCTATGTTTAGAAACTTTGTTTTATTGAATTTTGGCCATTTCTAGGGCTAACAAGCAAACCATTGTCTATCAAAAGGTATAGGAGTCAATCACTGCAATAAGGGACATGTATCGGAATCAACATTAAAAGTACAGGAACCAAGCTTCCTGTTATTTTGATTACATTCCAAATGTGTAAATGCATAAGCAAGGGTCTAAAATAGGCACATAACTACACCATCAAAACTGCTAAACCAGGAGGAGCTTTAGGAATGTTGGAAAAAGTTATATGTAATATGCTATCTCTTCTCTTGTAAAGGATTTTTGGTCCTTTGGAGCAGATAAAAAATCTTGACAAAAAAAAAATCAACCTTTACCCAAACCCTACATTATATATATAAATAATAAATAAAATCTTACCTCTCTCTGGATGAGGATTTTGGTTCTGGTCGCACAGCTAACATTGCACAAGCTGGTTGTCTTACTGGAGAAGAAATGGAAAAATTGAGATCTAAGGAACCAGTTTTCCGGTGTAGTGGATGCATTCCCATTGCTCCTTGCATTTCACTTTCAATAGGACATGACCCTGCTCTTCCGTGGTTGGTCATGGAAAACTCAAGTCCTACTGCTCCTTGTATCACACCCTCAACAATAGCTTGGGGGTCATGCGTTGGTGAGATAGATGGGGGAGAACGGGACTTCTTTTTTGCAGAGGCTCCAGCCAGCAGCTTCAGCAGCCCACCTTTCTTCTCTCTCTAAAACATAACATAGTTTTCCTTAGTAACAAACAGACAATGATATTGCAGTGCAATGGCACTGTGTTTACTACAAAAACCAAATTCTCTGGATAGATGAGTGATTTTAGTTATCTTACTTTTGCATTTTATGTTACCTGATTGAATAGCTTTGTAAATTAGGGGAAAATCAAATGTGATAAACATAGGCTAATTCAATAAACCTAAACAAGCAATAAAGCATAAAAAGGTACAAAGGTCAGCTTCCATAGCAACAAGTCAGACTACATATTGTAACAGTATGGTTTCATACTGTGAACTGTAATTGCTATTACAAATTTGTGTCCACAATACTAAACGTGTAGAAAAGAGATAAAGGGTAAAAAGTATAAGCACACAAACTGGAATCATGTTACCACTTCGCTGTTCTACAACACTTTTTAGTGGCTTTGGTAATTCCTCCATAACTGCAGCCTCAACATTACTGTGCATAGATTAGATGTATTTTACTTTCCTAACTCAGATGCAAAAATTAACATCGGTTTAAAACAAAGGTTGTATGTAGGCAAAGAATATCTTAATCACCTTCATTATGTTGTCTTTGATATCTGAGCTAAAACTCACAAATTTAAGTTGAAAAAAACAAAATAGGATAACTATCTGAAAGCAGACAAACCTTACAGCTTCTAGGCAATATAGAAAGTATTTAAATTAGATGCAATAGGAATCTATGAACTAACAACCCCCACCCCCCAATAAAATGCAGATTGGCACAGTAACTGCATTTCAAGCAAGAAATATTGGCTAAAACAGTCACGTTTTATTAATCACCCTTTATTTTTGGTTTCTAATTCTATGAATTTTTCCATAATTTTTTTAAGTGTCTTACCTGTTTTCTAATATCGTTGCTTAAAATAGGAAAAGTTGCAGTGTAATAACAATAATTTGTCACTAGAGATATGTAGACGTATTCAAAGACTTAGAATTCTAAATAGCAATAGCCTCCGTGTTACTCTGGGGGATGGAACTAGGTGGACCATATCTTACATAAAAGAACTTTAGAAACCTTAGGTGCACTATCTGAATCATTACCGTTTAGCATTCTTAATCTGCCAATGTTTTCCCTAGTTCCTTTCCCCCTCCCCTCATCATCATGCTAAATTACTAAATACATCCTTTCCATATAAATACCATTTTTAGATCTATTGACATCATCAAGCGTCTTTCACGCTTGGAGAGACAGGGCCACTAGGGGGCGCTATGGCTTGCACGGAGGTGGTGTGAGCCCTGAGAAGGGCCAAGGCTCAGAGTCTAAGCAGCAACCAGGTCTTCTCCAGAGCCTCTTATGGTGAGGATGTTGTGTCGCTGGTTACTGCCAGGTTGCGATCCTTGGGCACACCAAGGTGGGCAATATGAAGCACAGTAACAAATCATAAAGCATAAAAATAGTGAAGTAAGGTCAGGGTCAAGACAGGCAGCAGGGCCACTGCGGGCACAGGGAACGCAGGAGACACTGGAAGCAACAGGAGGCACAGGTGACTCAGGGATATCCACAGACAGACAGGAACACTGGAACAGCACAGGGAAGTTGGCTGGGAACTAACAGACTGGACAACGAGGGGTTAACACAGGAGCTGGACAGAGGAAACACTGAATTAGCCAACAGGTGTACAGGAACTTGCTCAGCAGAACTAGGGACTCGGCACAATGGAGACACGTTGTACAAACACTGAGTGCAGTGTGTGAGCTAGCTAAATAGCCAGGGAGGCTATTTCCTGATTGTCCGGCAAAGCTGATAAAGCTTGCTAGCATAGGCACGCCCAGAGTCAGAACTGCTCCCATGCGCAGGAGAGATGCGTCTGCACTTTAGGAAGGAAGAGGTAAGTGTGACAGCCTCTTCAATGCAGACACATTATGGCTCGTGGAAGAGGCTAGCTGGGTGTCATACATACAGTAACTTCCTGTGAAAATGCTCACATGTGAGGCAGAATTTCTATGACAGGAAAAAATGACATCAAATGAAATGAATCAATGAGAGTGTCAGGCCAGGGACAGTAAAGTTGGATAGAAAACGACTAGATAAGGGATGTACATCAAACAGAAAATATGGCATTAGGTCAGATTTAGTAAAGCTCTCCAAGACCAGACAAGATAGGTTATCATGGTAGAACCTAGGTGATTCTGCAAACTTGGAATAAACTAGAAAAATAGCAAGTGATTTAAGGCTTGTTGGATCACCCAGGTTCCCGAATGGTAGTCCATCTTCTTAAGATTTAATAAATCAGACCCATTCTTCGTCTGAAATGCTGCAGCTCCTAATTTAAACTGTTAGAAGCTATGTGCAGTCTTAGAATAGAGGAGGATCCTGTCCAACTGTGCAAGTTCCAATATTTATTTGAACAATTTTAGTTTATAATCCCAATTCATAATAATATTCAAATGAGAGCAAAAAAAAAAAAAATCAGTCAGAATCACAATGTAAGATTTTTAAGGAAAGCTGGTGTGGCAAATTACTGTAAAAGACAGGTACGCTTCTCGTCCTCCTATACTATATTACTGAATGGAAACACCTACTCATCTCAGATTTATTATTCATTTCCATTTGTCAAATGCAATTATCATTGTTAGTAATGCCTGCTGAAATCATCTATTCTTCTATTATAACCCTATAATTTCGAACATTAAAATATTTTCCAGTCAAAAAGAATAAAGGAAGTGACAATATACTTTAGGAACCTGAGTCCTTGAATTTAACAACTATTTCTGAGCCAGCACTGGGAGCTTCATGTGTGTTATTCTTTTATTCACTGTGCCTATGCAGCTGTGAATGTACTTAAGAGCTTTTCAACTGTTTGAATACCCTATATTGAAACAAGTGTTAAAATATATCCCTTTGCATACAGTATAAAAGGATAGGTTGTGTGATTTATGAAATAAAGTCATTCAATGGATGCCAACAATAGCTTGTTTGACAAATACTGTTGAGAAATTACATAAATTAAAGAACAATGATGGTGTAAAATCAATACGCTCAGTAACTGCTACTAACATTACTAGCCACTTAGTTGGTTTTAGCAATGTCAGGCAGCTTCATAATATGAGCTTCCTATTCTGACCACATGAATAAGCTAAGATGTAATCAAGCCACAATATTCAGGGACATTCTATTGAGGATAGAGTTGAAAAAAATAATGTCAGAGTGAAGAGAAAAATTAGAAAGGCGAAAATGTTCAAAAGAGATAAAATCTCATTGTATTTCTTCTGTTACAATTTATGGATTTCATCTGGTTTGAAATTGCTTAAGGTATCAGTAAAATTGTTGCTGAAGAACACATACCAAAGCATTCGCAAAGCAATAAATTGGTCATAACAAACAGATGATGTTATGTGAGGCCAGCGTACAAGCCTAGAATATTTGGAGTGGTAACTGATATCTGGTAACCAGTGCAATGTTGCTAATCCATTAGTTCAACAGGAGCCGTTTTTGCTTAGTGAACTCAAGTACAGCAATGACTTGAAGAGCCATTACTGAAACTCAAAACCTTCAGAAGCAAACCTTTTTACTTAAATTTGTGGCAAAGTGTTTGGGTTACATTCCACTGGACAACCTTTTCCTATTTGCATTAGTTTGAAAAAAGTAGATAACTAAAAAATAAATTAAAGCTGTTTATAATAAACGTGTCCATTCTATTTTTAAAAAAACATGTTTAAGTTCAAAGTTTCTCTTTAGCTACTTATTCTTCTTACTCAGAATTTCACAGTGTTCACTTGGTCTTCTTGCTGTGGCAATGAGAAAACATTGTACGGCTGACTTTCTCCCTAGTGCCCCCGGGGTAACCTTGAGACTCAACATTAAAAGGAGAAGCAGCACAGTATTGATATCATCGCTTTGTCACTCCTCTTTCTATTCCTATCAGCACATCAACACACAACCTTCCTCATTTTAGCAACAGGTCTTCTGTTGAACGTCTGCTGGTGTTCCCTAGTTATACTATGTGTCTCGACTGATTTCTTTTGACCCTATGCATTCCCAATTACCGCGTGTGCCCCCATGCATCTTCCGTGACCCTGTGTCCCTCTAGAAACCCTCAGTATTTCCGGTGACCCTGCGTATCTTCTGTGACCTCCTAATACTTTTTGTGACTTTCATGATCTCCTGATTTCCCCGCACCTCTTGTGATTACCATTTATTGCCTGCTTACAGCTCTGCCTGCTTGCTGCCAATCTTGACCTTTGGCTTTTCCCCAATGCCAGAATCGTCTGACATTCTGATACCTTGTTTTTTGGCTGTCTAACTAAGTGTGTCTGGGCCCAGTGAGGGCCGAGAGCTACCAAGTCCATCTATCACTTTTCTGTACTTTATATCTGCCAAAGTTCAGCTTAAAATGTATCCAAAGGAACATCCTAAACTTATCTTGTTATAATTTTATTAATTTTACTGTCTCTGTCCCAACTGAACGTAAGGGAATAATCTGATTGGGAAAACTATCAGAATGACAATCGTCTGAAAGGGGTCTTCCCCCACTAGGGAGATAATTCTTCATACTTTCTGTTGTGTCTACCTGACAACATTTTTATTTCTGTAATGTATTTTTATGGCAAAGGATTTCCACAATTGCATAGCTAAAGGACACTAAAGTAAAGTAGCCAGAAAGAAATTTTAAAGTGAGTTGTCTAATAGGAGACACATTGCCCCTGATTCATCAAGCAGAATCGCCGTCGCGCTATTCAGCAACTGAATTCGCGCTTTTTCAGTTGTTGAATAGTACGCCGTCGCGCTATTCAGCAACTGAAAAAGCTCGCGGCCGGAGCCGCGCATCTCCGGCAGCTTTACACTGGCGAGCCTGCAATAAAAGTCACTGTTCCCCTAAAAAATCATTCTTTCTAATGGCACACACATTATCCATAGCCCTAAAAAAAAATGTTTGCGCTGTTTAAATGTTTTTAACATTGAGCTTAACAGATCCTCCTTAATCGCGCAGCTGAAATCTAATCGCCTTAATTGGCAGATTCGCGCCCCCTATTGCTTATTATTGTGAAGGCAGGAATCCGGCTGGCAGTGAGGCGAGTGTACGCGCACACTCGAGTACAGACCGCGGTAAACCACGATCGCTGGCCGCGCGTACTTTCGTGCTTCCAGCGAGCGCGGATTTTATTGATGAATCAGGGGCATTGGGTACGTTCTTCACCCACGTGTGTAAATTTCACCTTAAATAATTGAGGTCTGTATTGTGGTTTGTAGCATGCAGTAAAAGCAATATGTGAAAGAGACAGATTTCACACTTTCTCTTTAAAGGGTGAGTGGAGGTAATTAGGTGGGTGTACAATGTGGAAAGCTTACAGTGGATGTAAGCTAAACAGTCCCCCCATGCTATACAGTCACAAATCATAGTAAGGAATGGGAGGATTTTTGCTGTATTCCTTTACTAATTTAATTATCATTTTAACCGCAGTACCAACATATGTTTTTTTTTCAAAGCACAGTATAATTAAAGAAAAAAAATATATAAATTCATGCCAACTCATTTGTTTCATGTGTTAGACATAGGTCATTGACCCTTGTGATAAATTTAGTAACGTCTGAAGTGACTGGATGCATAAACTACTTGAAAATAAATGAGTAACTCTTTTGTTCTGAGTAGGAGATTAATATTCATCATATGGATCTTGTGGATAGCTGCTATTAACATTTAGATTTTAGTTAGAAGATGGCCAGCTAACTACCCTGCCGGATTGTTCTAGCTTACTCTTGTGGTATGATTTTGTGGTTTTGTTTATCCAACTAAGCATTTTTCCTTCTAACAAATTCATCACAAAAAATGAAAATTCTAACAGGGAGCACGAAAGACACAAGGATATGTTCAGTGGAAATCAGTATCAGGAATCAGTCTTACCACTAAAATCCCCGAGCAATTGCACAAAGCCAGTGTTGAATGAACTCACCAATATCTACTAAGAACTAAAAGATCCGTTTTGTTTTGGCTGAACTGACTCTTTACTTCCTTCAATAAACATTTCTAATATATTATAGCTGTTTTGCTATGCGAAGGTTAAAAATCTCCTTTTCAGAAATGTTAGAGACATAGAAGATAAAATCATGGTATAGAGGAATGATTTTCTTTTACATAAATCTGTATTCTACTTTATCATAACACTTGACAACAGTGGCAGCTGTCAGATTGACCATTCATCAGAAGTGACATTTGCAGCAGGTGAAGCCAAGGCACAAGACAACATGATTGAAGCATGAATCAATTGGTACCCAACTGGAAAACTACCAGCACTGTGGGAACATGTAACCTTCGGGCAATTTATTTGAAGCATCATCAGATATGTTACATGTGTATTACCAGAACTTACAAGTCATAATTGTTGGGGAATATTTTGTATTCCATTTTGTTAAATTAAATGGATCCTGTTGCAATTCCCTTTGGATGTACATTGCACACTATTCCTAACACAGTTATAAGTGAAATTCCAGTGAAACCCTAGAGAATAGCTCATGTCATACCTTAGTGTACAGACACCAGCTGTCATTTTAAAGAACTTTTATTGCTGATTACAAGTGTTGGTGTTTAAATTCAGGTTGTCCTTATATTCGACCCGAATATGGCTGTTAGAATTTGGATGAACCCCATCCGAAAAACACGGGATTTGACTGCAAATTCATGTGTAAAAAAATGTGTGTTAAAAAAAGGGCTTTAATGTTAAAGTAATTTATTGAACGTGTGTGTTTTTTGTAACTAACCTTTATTTTTTTACAGGTTATCCCACAATGACAGAATGATTCCCACAACTGCACAGCCATGGGAATCCTCCTGTCAGTGTGGGATCCCCGGGCACTAGAGGTTAAATGGGGACAAGTCTACCTATTCATCATCTCTAGTGCTCTGTGATTGGCTGAGGAAAGGTAAACCCTGCTGACGGCTCCCGTGGAACTCCTGTGTTCTTAGATAGAGAACCTCTATCCAAGAACACATACTATAGTTACGCTAGGGCTGCAAGAGCAAATTCTACACAATCCTGAAAAATAACCCGAATTTTCCCCTCATTGACTTTAATGGTGTTCGAATTCGACGTTTGATCACCCGAACAATATCGCCCTATTCGATCAAATAGCTCTTGAATTGAATAGTGAGATATTCTAGATTGTAAGCTCTTCGGGGCAGGGTCCTCTCCTCCTGTATCACTGTCGGTATTAGTCTGTCATTTGCTATCTCTATTAATTGTACAGCTCTGCGTAATATGTTGGCACTATAAAAATCCTGTTTAATAATATTAATATTCGACCAACACTACTGATTAACATACAATTACCATTTTTACAATACATTTAAATAAGGCTTCAGGCAGACAGCTTAATACAGATGTTTGAAATGTTCACCTGCAAAAAGAATTGAAATACTGTAAAACCAGTCTTGTGATTATCATGACACCCCCACGGCAGGGATTAAGTGTTTTTTTTTTTTTGTCTAGGAGGATTTTAAAAGGAATTATGCTGATTGCTGCTTCTTCATGCAATTAGTCAAAGGCAGTGCTTGTGCTGTAGTTGCAGGCTTTGGCATTATCCCCTACAATGCCGGGCATTATTTATATTTAAGCCTAAACATTTATTTCCTTCTAAAGTGGTGGTCAGAGAGCAGGGGGGGGGGGGGATCAAAGGCTGTAAACAAAAAAATTACACTTACTGCCGTCTTCATTCTTCACATGTGTCTTCTTGGCATGTCACTGATCTTGAACTGCGCAGGTGCAAGATCAGATGTTGTGCCTGATGTAAAGGGGATGAAAGAAGAATGCTGATCTCACTGCACATGTGGTGTAGAAAAGTGCCCCTTCTACGCATGCCTAAGATTTTGGCATGCGCAGATGGAGCACCCAGAGCCTTCTGGGATACGTAAAGTAGGTATGCCGGGAGGCTCTGGGCTGCCATCCACAGCAATCAAGACTAAAAGGAAAGGTGCTTTAAAAAAAGGGTGTTGCACTTAAAAAAATAAAAAATAATTAACATTTTTAATTGTTTGTTGTCTACCCTTTTATGTAAAGTGAAAATGTTTAGGTACGCTTTAGGCCTATTTCCACTTTAAGGCTGCATCTCCTTACAGTTCTTGCTGGATGATCCCTGTTTGCCAGCATTTTGCCTAGGACCTGTTGTTTGTTCATCACCTGTGCGTGTTAGAGTATTTCAACTGTATGAAAGAACATGCTTGCATTAAATTGTGTTGTAGTTGCAGTGGTTTGGGGCACAGTTTCTGGATGTGATATGTAGCTTCTGGCCATCTTTGAGTGGCCAAATGCTTTCATTGACATCTATGGAAAGACATTCCGATCACAGTAAGCTGTGGTTGCTTTTGCGGTTGTTGCTAGAGGACTGAAGATGACCCATAATGGCTTTTGGTGCAGTCAACAGCACTCTAAGCACACTCAATTGTACAAAAAGGTGTTTGTCAAACACTGTAGTTGACTCTGAAACTACCCACTTACCCCTACCTACATAAAGGGGGCGCCCAGAAGTGGCTAACCATGAATGTCTGAAAATGGCCCTAACTTCACAACACAGTCCCCCCTTGCTAGCACTGTTTATATGTGTTTCAGAATGGTAGCAAACTGGTAGAGCAGACCAAGCTGATAATTAGACTCTAAACTTTATTTACAAGAAATAATAATGTATAGTATATCCACAAATAATCCAGCAAAACAGATTTAACATTTAGACATTTTTTTAACAGCAGGATTTTCAATTTTAGGGTTTAGCAAATGGAAATGTCAATAATTGACTGGAGACAAAACAAGCTGTTAGCCTTCCTGGCAGACAAAGAGTTTATAAAGTACAAACTGTAATATAATTAAAGACTCCTCTATGGTCAAGGCTGGTTTTGCATTTTACCCCCACAGCAATGTTAGATTTTAAATCAGAATGATTGTACTAAATATGAATGAACGTAAGAAGTAAATCACTAACTGCCTTAAAGATCTTCAATCCCTGAACAGATATGTTTTAATTAGTGTTAAGAAGAACTTGTTAAGAATGCCAGTCTGATTTCAGTGCTTCTGATTAATACGCAATTGGGCTTATAGGAAGAAGTGCACAGGATACGATACAATGGATCAAACTATATTGCTGGAGAAGAGGGTGATTAGTAGGTTTTTCAGCCATGTCATAGCTGTTGTCTCTGTATAGGATGGGTATAGCTCATCTCACACAGCACAGCAGTGGTCTATGTACAGGGTGGGTCCGCTAAATACCAGACATGTCCACTCTGACTGGGTAGATATGGCTCATCGCCCACAGGACTATTTGGGATCCTATACAGGACAGGCAATGGCTCTGATTTTTTAAAGCTCTCCAAGACTGTAGAGGATACACTTTGATCAGTGATGCTGGGTGATCCACCAAACCAAGAATGGATCAGGTCCAGAACTGAAAACATTTGCTAAAAAATAGCTAATGACTTTTAGAAAATTAATTCCAGCTTTGCTGGATCACCCAGGTTCACTGATGAAAGTGTATCTTCTCCAAGCTTGGAGAGCTTTAATAAATCAGGGCCAATGCCCCATTGCACACTGCACAAGTCTGGTTCCTGCATGAGAAGGATATGGCTTTTATACCACAGCAAAGCTGCTGTTGGTATACAGGAAAGACATGGTTCCTGTAAGGATAGGGATGGTTCTCTCGCCGACTATAACTGTGGGTCCAGTACATGCCAGACACGGCTCCTCTCCCCCAGCACAGCTTTGACGAAGGGTAAAAATGGTTCCTCTCTTCTGTACAGGACAGGCATAGTCCCTCATTGACCATAGCTGTGGTTCCTATACAGGGCGGGCATTGCTCCTCTCACAAAGAAAAATTTTGGCAGACATGGCTGCTCTTACATGGAGAGATTTTAAAGACATTGATACCATTGTGTTTTTTGTTTTCCTTGTCTCTTCTGTGTCATAAAATGCATGCACATCTTAGCAGTTACTGAGTTCTATCTTACAGAAATCAAAAAATGTGTTTGAAACTGCCTTTGCCCTTTTTTCTGAACTCTTGCCCCCAATGTCAATAAAAAGCCATTATAAGAGGTAGTCATTTCTTCACTTGCCTGCAACAGTACTCTTTAATCTATCATATGTTACATATGTTCTGGGTGCTTGTTCTTGGATTCTGACTGATAGATGGGAATAGCAAAGTAGACACAATAAGAAGAGAAGGAAGGAGAATGTTAAAATGCATGTAACAATGCTAATGATTTAAATAATTATGCAATAGTAAAAATATTGATATGGCACATTGGGTCTGATTTAATAAAGTTCTCAAAAACTTGAGAAGATAGACTATTGAAGGTGAACCTGGGTGATCCAGGAAACCTGGAATAGATTTGCAGGATCACCAGGGTTCTCTATCCTCTCCAGTCTTTGAGAGCCTAAACAAATCAGGCCCATTGTCTTTGATAGCATAATCCTTCTGTCTTTCAGTAGCCTCTCTGTGTCCTCTGTGTCTACCTTCAAAGCTCCAGTGTCCCTATAACACAGTATATTTTCCTCTAATAATATGCTCTTATGTAAAGGAGCTAGTTAGGATTTTAGACACAGCCCAATGCCCTATTTTATGTAAAACTCACATTGAATCTGTAGTATGGCAGAGTCCTTAGATTAATGACGTAAAATGGATTATGCTTTTGTCACACTACTATTTTCCTTTGGTCCACGGTGGCGATTCATTATGGAATAATATGGTCTTGACTATAAACCTAAGATTAATAATAAACACCAAGTTTACCATTTACCAGCACATTTTCTAAAACTGGCCTTTTCTGCAATATATTATTACACTAAAACAGGTCAATCTGTACTATACAATTTATAACCACCTTTGCCACAAAGAATGCATTGGAATAGCTGTCAGCTCAACAATTTCCGTGCACATCACCTTTACAAAAATCTGAATACCCGATTCTCTTTTATACTAGATTACTATTTACATTTTTTCTTGATATGTAGATTTCTGTTTCTTTTACAAAAATTGCCTCTGTGGTCTAGAAATATTTGAATGGAGAATCGAAAATTATTATGTATGTTCCGACGCTCTGTGTAGGCATAATTTTTAAAAAGGAAGTAATATATTTTATGATTTCTGTGTAAATATCTGCTGAGGTTTGCATTGTGCTGCTGACTGCATATTTCAGTTTATATTTAAAATTGTATTTTTAGCACTACTGCCTTCTTTTACTTTTATCTGTTACTCTGTGGCCATACTCAGAGTATTTGCACTATAATAAGCACAAGAATGAAGCAAAGTGAAGACTCTGTACAGGTCAGAATAAATAACTGTGCAACAAAAAATATTTGTATTACCAAGATGAGAAATGACAATAATAAAAGCCCAATAAAGGACAATATTTTTATACATTGAGATGTATTTTCTGTGGTAAAAGTAACACATCATTAGGTCATAATCTAGCAAAGCCTCCAGTTTTGCGGAAGCATCTAATCAAATAAAACAATATTAAGCTACCTGCCCTACACTAGTCTGAATTCCAGTATCTTTATACTGGGTTAAATGTAGACACACAGGGCTTAAAGTGACCCTGTCAGTCTCCTAAAAATAGAGTTCCATGTAGTATAAAGGTATACTCTTCAGCATTCTGCACTTGCAGGAGAAAATGACCCAACTAGTATGAAGGCTCAGTCTGTCTGTTTCTCAGAGAGCAATTCCTCATGATTACAGATTATTGAAGTAGACCTCTCATAAAACTGTCATCATTAACCTTTTGATAAAAGGATTTGTCTGAATGCTTATGCTGACCCATTAACTTCAGTACTGTCTAAGGCTGCATACAAACGTCAAATAATTGTTACCCTAGACCAGGGTTTCTTGACCTTCCTAAAATGAGGGAACCCAAAAATAACTTTCAGGTCTGCAGAAAAACCCCTGTTATAATTACTATATCCACAGCATATCCAGAGCTTACATTACCTTAGTGTGGTGGTCAGTAGGAAGAATGACTTTTGCATTGCTGGTCAGTGGAAAGATAGATAGCCAAAAAGATCATTGGGGTCAGTTAAACTGACCTTAGAGGCACAAAATGCTAAAAGACCCCCTAGAAACCTCTGGAGGAAACCTGGTTGAGAAACACTGCCCTAGATGTGCTCAGGAGAATCTGATATGTGTACTGCAGTCCCCCAATGTCATTCATTGATCCATCCTGGTGGATTATTGAACGACGAAATTAAAATGACCAATGTGCAATTCAATGAAGGAGAGGACAGTGGGGTGCTGTTTCCTTGTCCCCCTTTCTCCCTACTCCAAAGAACAAAATGCAGCTGTGTGTACAGTGCTCATTCATTCATCAATCACTGGAAAAAATTATGAATGATCGTTTCAAGTGACAATCATCCTATGTGTGTACATAGCCTAAGTTACTGACCCATAAACAAATATGAAGATTAGCTTATTTCCATTTGCCTTATTGGCTTATCACTAATTGCCTTATCAGCATTTGTCTTCCCACTCTGTAACTCCAAATATTAAATCCAGAGTGTCAGCATGATAACCAGTTAACTGGCACTTTCAAAAAGAAGACATAGAAGCCCACCATGCTTTACCAATATTAGGATATTTTATTTTTCCTGCATGAAAATGGTATGGCTATATGTCCTCTCCAATCTAAAAAGTGATTTAAATAAGTAGTGCCATATGCTTCTTAACCAAGGCTATAAAAAAAGTGTTAATGTTAAATAAGTAACTTTGTACAAAAATAATAATACAACTTACACAATCTTCAGATATACAGATGTAGTTTGTAAAGCTCTGAGAAATTAGCATACGGATATCATACAAGAAGACTAATTCATGAAGGTATCATTTAAGATGAATCAGAAAAGTTGGTAAATTGCTGCACTGCAGCAAAACCCATCTAATTGTAAAAACAAAGATGTATAAAATGAACATTAAACACTATGAACCAGCTGGCTCTCGCTGAAACTTTATGACAAACAAAATGCCAGGTGGGCTATAACCCACTTTAAATCTTTATAATGTTTTATGCCTTTAGAAAATAATTGTACACGTTATCTAAAACCTGAGAGCTTGTAACTGAAGGTCAGCAAAGACGAAAAGGTATGAATTAGGAATCTGAGAACATCATGCACAGATGCATACCAAGAAACCACATGTCTCCTCTCTGCCTAATTAAGAGTTATATCAATAATGTCAAGTGATCTCAGTGTTGACAGGCGTGATGTTTTATTTCATAACTCTGCTGTAAGTCTTCAAGTTTAAAGATACACTAACAGTACCTAAGACATTACATATTCTATGCTGCAGTAAAACAGTACACACCTATACACTTTAGTTCCAAAATATATAATATACAAATTTACTTCAGGTTATTTGCATCAGACTGGTGGACTTTACTTATATTTTATTTTTCTTCTTTGTTGGGACATTACCTTACCGATTATCAGTGACTATATAATTTTGGATCCATAATGTTTATTGAACGCCTGAGGAACTCCCTCTTTTCATGCGATCACCTTTGTATATCTGTTTCATATTTCTTATTCTTATATTTTTTTATTATATTATTTTTTAATGCGTTGTTTTCATTGTTTATGTATCCCAGCTCAAATGTTCTATGTTTCATGTTTACCCTTTTATTTGAAAAACCAATAAAAACTTATTGAAACAGAAATGTGGGTTCTTTATGAGCCTGCTCGCTTTATATTTTTACAGCATGAAATGTCCCTGTTATGTTTAGGTAGAGACATTATTTGACTTGTTCTCGAATGTTGAATACATTTAATCCTCCCATAGGCAGCTTTACAGATCCAATAGCTGTCAAGAATACACCCCAGAATTTACAGATGTTGATTGTCCAAGAACAGGATAGAACAGTTTGTGAACCCTGTTCTAATTACAAAATCCAATTATCATAATATTATACCATGACTGATGGGACACATATGATCGAAGGTATGTATTTTAATCAAATTGACAAAAATTGGGGGTGGTGGATAGTGCCATTCTTGTTTATAGATGGTTGTTCTAGTTTAGAGTAAATTATCCCTTTTATACGCATTGTGATCCAGTTTATGGACCCAGAGCAAAAAACTTCTAAAATATTATTTATCCAGAATATGCGACATATCTTTTATCTGAAGAGGGATTCTGACCAAAAAATCACTGGTACCTGACTTAGGAAATCATTGTACCCATGAGAGTTCCCAGTGGCATTCAACTCAACAATTAACTTGCATCCTCTTGCACTATTCCTAAACTTTGTCAACATACTTAAGAATTGAAACTTTAAAAGTTTCTGACTGCATTTTTTCAGTATTGTGTAGTGTATAAAATACAGTGATACCTTGGCTAACGAGTGACCCTGCTAACAGATTTTTTGGCTAACGAAGATTTTTCACTGCTGTGTTTCAGCCTTGGCTAACGAAAATGGACTCGGCTAACGAATGCATTAGTGGATGCACGATAAACTGCAGTCCGTTGAGCTGAATTTTCGCTTCCTTTTGGCTAACAAAGATTTCAGCTAACGAGTGTGACTCCGGAACAAATTATCTTTGTTAGCCAAGGTATCACTTACTTTCTTTTGTAATAACACAGGCAACTTTAAAAAACAAACTTACTTTTTCAGTCTTCCTCTCTTCTGCCTTGCAGCCTGTATTTGTTGGGCTTCCAGTAGGCAGACAGTTCACATATCCATTGGCAGCATCACCATTAATGTTGGCAGCAGTAACATTTGGTGGTGTGATGGCAGCTGCAGCTGATGTTAGGGGAATTAATCCTCTGGCACAGTGGACTGGGGAAGAAGTCTGTACAGATGTTGGCTGCTGTTGATGCATGTGTTGTGGAGAGACATTGGATTGTGGCCTGTTTGGGCTGGCTGGAAGTCGTGATGGAGAATTTTGAGTCCTTATAGGTGATACAGTAGCTGTGGGACGTTCTTGAGGTTGTGCTGACGAGTGTGCTAATAGAAACAGAGTAAAAAACACATAAGCAAAAGCATCATTAAATATCAAAATTCTTTTTCTAAAGTTTATCTGTTATTCATTTACTGTTAAATACTAATGTTCAATGATAACCCTTATGGTAAAGATTAGAATGCAAAAATACTGTAAAGAAAGTATGACTTTTGTCACTGTACAGCCCAAAACACTTAAGCTAATTATAAATAAGAATATTGTGAGATGATTGAATTTGGTCGGTTTACATTTTATTAGCAACTCTATATTATAAAATCTGTCCTGCTGTTTTTATTTTACATTTATAATTTAGGATAAGCCAACCAGTTTATTCACATTTAAAATCTGTGTGAACAGTAGAATGCTATTTGTAATGTTATCTTGCTGTTCCTGGGTCCCCTACATCTTCCTGGTGTGTTAACAGTTCACTTACAACATCATATTTTAAATTATTTATATACAATATATTTTTTTAAATTACAATAATGACTTGGATTTGCATATAAAGTATAATGCAAAATAAAATGAATTACCTCCTGGTATTATTAAAAAACACTCTAAAACCTGGAGCTAACCATAACATTCCAAGACATTTGATAACTTCTCCAACTTGATTACTAACTCTCTGGCATTATTTACACAATATAGGAGGTTGGAGTTGTAGTTGGCTCTTTAAAGAAAGACCTTGGCTGCAGATCAAGTAAACTCTGCACGTTTTTCTTGGAAAATACTGACACAATCTGGTCAGTATATCAGTGGCTAACTTGTATATTTGGGTGGACAAGGATTCAATGTAACTCATTTAATACCAGAGAAGTACTTTTAAGGAAGTCAAGAGACTTCCTGCCTCCATTGTTGGTCTTTAAAGTGTATCTTCAGTTCTTTTTGAAAAAGGTCTCCTTTATATCATCTTTATAAAGTAAAACTTTTTTTAGCTAATCCTGTTCCTAATTCTTACCTGCTCATGAACTGTACAATTTCTAAATTAGCAGCAAGCATGGAGATTTAAACTAAATAATTAATTGCATGATCAGTCACTATACTTTAACAGAAGAAAATGAAACCCAGAATGCCTAGCATTTACCTATACTAAGAGAATATGTAAACTGTCATTGTTGAACTGGTTTGATGTCTTTATCTTGATACTTTGTAGAAGATGTTTGATCTGCCCAGTTTTGGGGTCAGTGTAACAAACAAGATAGACTTTTTAGTTTGGGTGCAGGCAGGGGTCACTCAGGCATAAATCATTTTTGAATACCTAGGACTTTCCTAACTCTATCAATTTTTTATTGAATCCTGCAACATTTTCCACATGCCTGCTTTAACATGTTAGCACCTATACATTTCTTTGTAGGGATTAATATTCCAGGATGATAAGGTATGATGTTCTTCTACCACACATACATTTAAACCAGCATATTTTATATATAACGCTAAAAGGTTACATTTCGGCCTTATGTGACCCAGGAGCCTTTTCCATATTTTGCTGGTACCTTTTTGCAAAGTTTAAGTTGGATTTTAAATGAGATTGTTTCAACAATGACTTTCTTGTTCTTTCTTATAAAGCCTAGCATTATTAAACTTCCATGGTATACCTACCCTTAGAATATAGGCAGACATTTTTACTAGGCAGTGGCAGCTGTGTTCTTTATATGTAAAACGTTACTTTTGATATGAGCATTTTTTTTTTGTTTCAATCCTTTATGATATGAGCATTTTGTAAAGGTTGGATATTGTTAACAGTAATATATTATTGGAACTTGCCTAGAAAGATACTCTTTTTAACTTGTTTTCTAACAAACCTTGGAGCCTTTCAGAGAAAAGTGTATTCATTTTGAGAATATGGTACAAAAGACCACTCCAATTATATAATTATATCAAGTCTGTTGCCACTGATCTCTTTGGTTTTACAGCCAAAAGAGATGATACATATACAATCATGGCTTCATAGTTATTTGTAAAACTGTGTTGGGATGTGTAAGACTGGGATGTGGAAAACTCCAAAGAATGTTAATACTTATGCATGAAATTTGCAATGCTGTTAACCTAAGCAAACAGCCTGGCTTTATATTTCAGGAAACAGACTGTCTATAATTTGTTGTTACAAAGAAGAAATTAGTTCTACATTTTGATATTGTTCTTTAGAGAAAACAACTGCTGGCTGTGAATTCATTGGGAAGTTACGTTTTACTCACACTAAAATATGAAATAGCAGTATCACATTTTGCAGTGCTCTTTCAATCAAGAGAGATGATTTCCTTAAGTGCTGATGATAATAATAATTACAGTGGCATATACCGCAGCTACACACCATTGCCATCAAAATAATTAAAAATAATTTTCTTATAATGAATATAAAATAATCAACACATTGATATTAAATTATAAAGTGTAGCTAATTCTGCATATTACTAACCTATCCAAATGGTCATCATTATTTGGTTACCAATGAGTCAGCGCACTTACCCATGTGCATAGCTGTTCTTGACTGGTTGGCAGATTGCTGAGCAGACATTTTAGAAGTGCTGTTATGAGAGGAGGTTGGAGACTGATGAGGTACGGTAATAGGGAGCATTGGTCTGACAACATTTGTGCAGTTTGTTAGCCCAGCAGAGGGTGAATGTGAAGAATGTGGAGAACTTCTGCTTGCTATTGGGACTCCCATAGCACAATTACGAGCCTGGAGAAGTCCAGCAGGCATCCTGTACCAGGGAGACAAAGCAATATGCAAACTAAGAAATGCCACAGCCACAAATGCATTAAAAAAGAATATTACTCATGCATTTTATTTCTTTTGAAAGAGGAAATTTTGATTTGAAATAAAAAGTAAAATTAGGTTTCACTCCACTAGCCAGCCAAGTGGACAGAAATGAAGGCCACACTCTAAAGTTTTATACAGAGATAAAACTTTATTAGACTAAGGTGGGAGCACAGATACCACTATCCACGTTCTATTATGCACACCTTTGCCCATCCCATTCAATGGAATCATTCTCCAGTGTGTTACATTTCTACATTTCTATTCCTTTTTACTAAGGTCTGTGAATGAACGTGCAGCAAATTTGTAAAGAACATAACATTTACTAAGTTTACTAACTTTCCTTTATAATAACTTACAAAATAATAATTGAAATTTACGGTAAATTGCACACTTCAAATCAGGGACAAAGGAATACATGGATTTGGAGCCAAAACAGGGTCAGTCCCTCAAAATAGGGGACAGTTAGGAGCATATAAACATGATTACTAAGATGGCCTGGATGTTTTTGTCTTGGCAGGTTTCACTATTTGAGTGAGAGCATCATCTAAACCTTTCCTACCCAGCTGAACTGTCTCTGGACTGCCCCTTTTATTCAAGTTATTCTAGTTCTTTCAGTCAATGAGGCTCAGCACTTTATGTGGACATTACTACACCTTTCTGTTTTCTGACAACTCTGCATTGAACCTCTCCAGTCCCTTCCATCAAAAATGATCTGCCTACACCTACATTGATGTATACAATCATGTGTACAATAAAAACAAAACAGTTTTATTTATTAAAAAATTACCATATTGATAAAGGAGTAGAGGAAGAACCCCAGAAAGCAAAATATCAACAGATTAAATTTTAGCTTTAAAGTTACCCAGCTATGGTAGTAAAGTAGAGGGATTATGATTTGTAGATCTTCTCTGCAGGTATAAGGAGTATACTTCTAACAATATGACCCACGCACAAACAAAAAAAATAAGTATAAAAGTTGCAATGTAATGTTTTTAATAAAGAACTACTCCATAGTAATGTACAAAATAACAAAATCTATACTAAAATAACAGCTTAGTTTATTATATTACTATCTTGTTGAAATATGTCCACAATTATGCACCATCTTACGAAGAAATAGTGTTATTATATTCAGTGCAGTTCCATTTCATGCAAGCTTTTTTTCTTGCAGCACATTATTATATCTCCTGCCATACAATATAAGCTGTTCTCCATAGCTTTAATCCCATTACATAGTTACAGTTTCATTTATTTATGATTGAATGTTTCACTGCAGCTCTAGGGAAGTAGCTTAGTAGGAGATCTTCTAAATAGATAGTACTTAACAAAAATAAAGGATTTTGGTATTTATCACACAAATATTTACCCCAAATTGTCTGAAAACACTGATGCAGCCTACAAATGCGTTACTTTTATTTGTGAAGGCTACAACTCTGCAAATCTAATTGGATACAGTGTAAGATAACTTTTGTGTCAAACTCTCAAACTAGTGTTTACCATACATCAATAGATTTGGAATAATAAATATATATATATAAACAGATGATTTGATGTTATTGACTATTGAACCAGATTTCAGTTTATTTTTTTCTTTAGGGTTAGCCTATTAAGGAATAATTTGGTAACAAATCCCTATCAAAGTATGGACAGAGCATGCAAAGTATGTGGTAGTACTGCAATAATTGGTGGCAAATCCAAAGGTAGGTGTACCTAACAGTACTGATTTTATTTAACCCATCTATCAGCTTTTTATGCAGCTCTAGGCAGTCAAATGATATATGCCAGACACTGTTATAAAAAGTCTGAGCAAAGATTGGATAATTAATAAATTGTGTCACTTGCAGGTTCCAAGCTTATCAGTGTCTGAATCGTAAAGCATCTCCACTAAGGGCTACCAGCCCACATATTTTACAGGTACTGGCCTGGGGTAAAAAGGTCCCCCCTTCTCTAGACCTACCCTGGTTCACAGTTATAAATACATTGGACTTTTTCCCTAAACATTTTAAAATAAATGTAAGAGCATAGTTTGATTTAAACTCATTTATATCCAACATAGTAAAAGTACAGAATATTTGTTTTGTTATATCTTTACATATATGTTAACATTTTGCAAAGGGAATTAAGTACTTATGATCAAATAAAACTGTATTTATTTACTTATTACTATACTATTTTAGGTTCTGAACTAGAATAAACTTTAAAAACAAAGCTAATAGTAATGTTCAGACTTTTGTTTTACACAGTTTAGTGTTAGAAAAAAAAAACAATTTGCATAAAATACCTCCAGCTATATAAAAGACATACCGTGTACCCCCAAACATAGCAAAGGTATTTGGGATGCCTAACTTTCAAGCAGTTTGTATGCAAATTAAGTAGTTTGTTTGCAGTTGTAATCCAAATGCACAGTATGCATAATAACCTTCTTAAAGCAAAACCTGCATCCAAGTCTGATTTTACAAGTAGGTAATATATATATATATATATATATATATATAATTTGTAAGATCAAAAATAAATTAATCAGTCTGGCTTTATTTTCTCCAAAGTATTATTCCAAATCTAATATGAAATTTTACATTAGGGAATTAACAAAAAAATCAAGCAGGAAAATTCTACCTGTCTACCTAATCTGTGTTTAGTAAATAATTCATAGGTATAGTGCATCAGTTCGACTACCTTATTTGATAAAAGTCTGAAAATCTGAGAATGCCTGCCTGTGCCACAGAAGAGTTATTTCCACTGATTATAGGTTCCTTCCTGCATTCCACATATAAAGCATGTAGGTACTAAAACATTTATCACAGCTAAGAATCACTTACTAATCTGCTGAAAATTAGCATGTACGTTGCTGTTAGAGGTCATGGAGCAAGAGAAAAAGTTACATATTGCAAGTTACAGAAATCACACCCCCAATGAACCTGTAAGGGGCTGCATATGGGTTTGGTTACATCAGTCACCCTTTCTTCTATCTCACTCTTGCATTTCCTTCTTTTTCAGCTTTGCAAGAGTAATTTATCCTTGGCTACTTGCAGCCTCCCAGGATAACCATGTAATATATCCCAGGAAGCTTCAGGAATGCGAGTCCAAGGTTTACCAAGATTGCCATTGTATCCTAATGCAACCTTACATTACCGTTGTCAATTTCATGGCAAATAATTAAAATGATAGCTATCTAAATACCTATGATAGTGTCTAAATCTGATACCCATATCTGCATACCCAAAGAATATAATGCAAAGTTTTTAATGTTTTAATTGCATATTTGTAATCTCAACATATATATACCATCTAAATTACATGCATAGGATCAAACAGCACATCAGCAAGTGGACCAGCTTTGAAAGTCAGAAATTAACTACTGGCTTGCAATATACCTGGATCCTAAATGGGGAAATTAGAGAGCCAAGGCAGTAGGAAAACTGCAGTTTTACATTAGATAATAGACTACATGGACTAGTCATAATGCCTTTTTTGTAGTAATGTGATTTTCACAGATAGATAGAAGGTCCCAATTAAGGTGATTTTTTACTGCTAGAGTTTATCTTCACATCTCCATTTACCTTAAGACAAAATACAGATCATTCAGCAGTAATTGTCACTGCCAACTAATGGTTTATAGACGCCCAAGTGCTAGTGAAGGACTTCTAAATGCTGATTTCAAATAAACTGCCCTTTAGTAAGTCAATGAACAACAAAAACAATAGAAAATTCCCTATGGTTTCTTAGGATGAAAAATATAATTCATGTACTTTGCCAGCATTAAGTTCCACCTGTAGGCCCCAACCTCTTTTCCACTTTTTAACAAAATTTTAATTGGTTATTCACCAATGCTCTAAATTCACCAATGCACCAGGTAATTTCCTTTCCCGGCTGTAAACTTCTCATTTCTTCCAAATGCAAAATACCCACAAAAACATTCGCGCAATAATTAGAATAGATCTACATACAAAATGTAACTGTGCAAAGTATATTTGCTTTTCAATATGTCCGTGAGACATTAAGCTTAAGCTATGTCAGTTTAACTAAATATCAATGCCACATTTAAACTTTGCTCTGTTGCATCATTGTTTCCATTGAATACCCAGGGAAATGTACCATATTCTGATCACCTGTATGTGTTCCTTCTAGACACATGATGGCTACAAGAACACTGCCTTGTGGGAGTGGAGGGGGAGGTGTCCTCCTAATGTTTGCCTTCTGCATAACAAATCTTATCTTTCATTACAAAAACTCATCTACAGGATTTCTCAGTGACTGTTGTGAACATTTAGGTATTATTATTACACAGTATTTATAAAAGGCCAACAGATTACAGTGCTGTACAAAGTCCATAGTCATGTTACTAGCTATGTCCCTACCATAGTCATATGTCATTAATACAGTCTAAGGACAATTTTGTGGGAAAGCCAAATAACCTAATTGCATGTTTGTGGAATGTGGGAGGAAACTGGAGTACCCGGATAAAACCCATTCAAACACGGGGAGAACATGCAAACTCCATGCAGATAGAGCCTCGGCTGAAAATTGAACCTGGGACCCAGCACTGCAAAGGTCGGAGTTCTACGCCACGGTGCTGGAAGGCTTTTGGCGTTTCCAGGTTTCCTCTTGAGGTAATAAATGGAATTTTCACTGATTCTAGCTATATTCAGGTTTAACCAGAGCACATAAAAACCAACTCTAAACATTTTACATCTGTAGCAAGATGGGACCTCTTTTTACCAAAACAAGGGGGAGTCATGTAACTCACTTTAAACTAAAATATGGCAATGAAAGCAATGCATTGTTTTTATATTATGTATTAGAGTAAGCATTATGTTACTAGAAATGGATACATGTGATATTTAAACCTGCAATACAGATACTGTCTTTGAGATGTAAAATTGCAGCAATTGTACGTAATAACAGTGCTAGTGATAGAGTGGCCCCTTGGAACTAATTTTGTTTGCCATGTTTTTACTAGTACCAACTGTGAAAAAATGCATATAATAATATAAATCCCACAGGACAATCTGTTTCTATAGTAACGCAATGCCATTACAAACACATAAACTAGATAAGACAGTTCTGAAACACTAAACAAGCAAATAAAGATAATCCACTGGCATTTGCAGGTTGATACTGCCAAAATGTGATGAAAGCAGAATGATATAAACTGCAATACTTTCTCATAAAAGAAGTCTTAAGCTTTTTAAAAACTCTAAATGCTTCTTTACCTAATGAGAAATGGTCCCATTGATATTAAAAGCGTAAAATTGAAATTCAGAAAGATAATAAAATAAGTATTTACTGCCAAAGAAACAAAACAACTACATAACAAAGTGAATATATGCCAAAATTATATCAAAACATTTTTATATATCATAAAAATATGACCTCTGATGGGAACCCATCTGTGTAAGAAAATAGAAGTTTATTTTACTCCTGCAGTGCTCCAGCAGAGCAAAATTACAGCAAAAGCATTCTAGTAGGCTTGTTTAACAAAGTGATACAACAGGCTACAATCATGTGCAAAGTGCAGTAAACTACAGCAAACATTCAATATAGTCTATGAAAATGAATTTCTCTTGTTTGTGCACATTCTGCTTTACTTGTAAATAAGTTTCTGAGTGTCAACAGCAGGTATTTAGTGAGAATCTGAAGAGATCTTCCTTACTCCTTGTCTTTTTCCCCAAGTTGTGTATATATTAATTTTGTCATTTAACAGTAAAGCCAAAGACAAATTTACAAATACTTAGCAAAACAAAGAAAACATACTGCAAGGGATAATATACTAAGTAAACATTGTACGTTTTCACTTTGCAAAGAATGCATGTGCAAGAAAACTGGAAAAAGGGGAAAAAAACACGATTTGTGCCAGCACATGATTAGACAGCTACAGAGCATACAGCTCATTCAATAAATGAATTATATCCTTGCACAGTGCAGCCTAGAAAAGCCTAAATTTGAGTAGATAATGCCATTGTTTCAATGTAGAAAATGCTCTTCCTTATTAGGCTTATATTATGAGAGTTTCAGAGATATTTCATGTCATGTCATGACTTATGCTGCCCATACCCTGTGACACTCTCTGGACCAAAACTAATGCTTGCAACCATTGGGCGGTTGAAATAATTATAGATAACACTAAGTTTTTCACATTATTTTTTACGCTTAAACTAGGGTAGATAAAGAGTTTAGGGTTGTTTGTATATTCAAGGATATATTTTTTACTTGTCTCTGTGTATTTTAACCAGTTGAACTATGTTTTAATTAGTTATTTTAGTAAGGATGTAGTTTACCCTAATTTGAGACTAACCCATTTTTTTTTTAACTTATCCATTAATGTCATACAAGATGGCTGTTTAGTGACATGCTTTCTTATGCCCCTTGACAGGATTTACATTTTCAGAAAATTAGCGATAAACACATACAACTTCTGGATATTGATAATCCCCACAGACCAGAATTGTATAATTAGCAGCAATTTTTAAATTTCAAAACTTTTTTTGGCATTTCATGGGGCAGATCTGAACAGAAGAGCCAGGCATAGACCCACAGTTACATTATCATTACAGATAGACATAAGAATTATTTATGCATCTTAACAGGGGTGCCCACACTTTTTTGACTTGCAAGCTACAAACAAAAAAACCTTGGATTTACTCCTGTGCATGGTAGAGTTTATTTTTAAAGACGATTTACTCGCGTTGCCTTTGCGATCCACTAGTAGATCGCAAACCACCTGTTGGGCACCCCTGGTTTACAACATAGCAGTAGTTTGGGCACTTTTAAATTGATTGAAAAACATGGTACAAGCTGTAGTTCCATTTTTTTTTACTATGGCTGTTTTTCAGCCATCAACACCATCTACACTTTTATAAGAAATATAATGCAATCAATTTCTACTACTTATGCCTTTTATGCACTTTGCATATTTCCAAGGACAGTACTATGTCAATTTTTACAGATAGGTTAAAGAAAGAGGCAGAGCATCTTTGGAATTACTGAAGAACATTATCTGACATTTTCCATACATTGCTAATATTATTACATGGTGTTAACAGAAAGTGACTTACCTAGAGACTGGGGTAACGTAATTGCCTGGGAACACCCCAGACGCACCAGTCCGGAGAGATGTGCCTTTAAACCAGCCATCTTGACATTTTTCTATTACTCTGTACATCTCTCCCTTGCGTAGCTCCAGCTCATCATTCTTTTGTGGCTTGTAAGCATACAGGGCTAAATATCTGTATACAAATAAAAGGATGTATTAATATTGTGAAATAAATTATGTAAGGCAAAAATAAACATGGACATTCTCATTAAAATAAACAATTTTACTTTTGATAAATCAAAAGGTAAATCAAGCTTGGAATATGCTTATACTTTTCCCTATCCCATTTCAATCTAGGGGAAGCCCAAACTTTCCAATACTGCTCAGAGCAAAAAATGTAAAGCAAGAACATCAACTGAAAATGTCAGTCATTTAATGAAAGAATAAACCACATCATAGCATATCTGGAAAAAAAACTAGCATGGTTTTGACAAAATAAAATACTACATGAAAGTATATCCTATTACCTACTTCAGACCAGGTTTAAATGTTTAGTATATGTGAGCTAACTTATAATTGTTACAAAAACCTGAGCAATGGAAGGCAATTATTGGTAATTATTGCCTGCATACTATCAAGCGTTTTTTATTCTAGATAGAATATGAAATATCATTGGTTGATATTGGTTCTAGCTTATGGTGTATCGTGACAACTGAGTTTCTGAAATTACGTAAGACTTTCTTGTAAAGCTCAGGGGTGAATGGGACTTCAAATGGAAGCTTACAGCATGCAGAAGGGGTGGCTTTACATAGAAGCCAGGGTTTTTTTTTTACATATAATGAACACAGAATATAAAGGTAAGCAGTAAGGGTTTGTTATGCTAGATGCATGCTGTTCATGCAATTACACACAGTTCTAGATGCACTGGACATGAAAGTCCCCATTCAATTTAATTATTTATTTGGTAATTGCAGATCAATACAGCAGATCTGCCTGAAGCATGCACATCTTTTTCATATTAGTGTTAACGGACCCTGTAGAAAGCAATGGCTTGTTGCCTAGCACAGTAAATCATTATATAAATATAAATTATTATTTTACAATATGTTTTTGAAAAAGTTGCAAAATTTTCCTTTGCTGGAGAAGATCCACTTTCATCAGTGAAGCTGGGTGATCCAGCAAACTTGGAATGGATCTGGTCTAGGATTGAAAACAAACAGCTAACAAATAGCTAATTAGGGAATCCACTCCAGATTTGCTGGATCACTAAGGTTCACCGATCAAAGTGCTGGATACACTCAGCTACATTTCTAGCTGTTTCTACAAATTAAGTACCAGCTTATATTTTGCATAGGTGAGCGGACTTATTAGATAACATTAATTTCCCGTATTCTCACCCTACCACCTTAATTATGTTGCTATCTCCCAATATAAAAGAATGAAATACTTCACATTTTTTTTCTCCTTTGTGTAGATTTGAATGGATGCTGGTAACACGTTATACCTGATGTACCGAGACATAAAAAAAGTAAACACCTCCATCCTTCACTCTTATGACCGTGCTGTCTCGTGTATCATTGACAATTCACAAATTGTATTGTATTATGCCATTAAAAATGATTTAGCTATTAATGTCAATGAGCAACTGGATGAAAAAAGGCAAGTGTTTCAATTTACCTTTGAATGGAAATAAACCAAGCTAATTACTCTCAGGCAGCTCAGCAAAAGTGGAAATAGCTTTATTCAAAACTGCAAATGTGAATTTGACTTCAAAGTACAGATCTAAATCAGTAAAGGCAAATTAAAGTGATAAAACATATAATAGTAAACACAATATGCTACTTTCTACAGAATTCCAAATATTTATACCCTAGGTAAAATGTCCTTTATGAAAAACATACAATGAACTATCATTAGCACAGTAAATATAAATCTCAATCACAAAAGCCATGGGACACCAGTGAGAACTGGGACAAAGACAACAAGAAACCATTTTTATTTTCTGCTCTCTAATCCAAACAAGACCAGATCTATTAACCATATCAACCAATTGCTTGTCAATTATACTGTCAAAAAATGAAAAAGACAACTAGTAGTTATGGGAGTCAGACTTTTCCATGTAGTTTTAATGTTAATCTTAATGTGTTAATGACAATGATTTTTAAAATATAGTTATGCTGTCTGTTGTATTGTCTGCATCACTGCATCAGTGCTATGTCACTATTCAATTTTTTTCAGTCTTTGGTAATTGCAGCTTCTATATATTTTATAAGACAACAATCTGAGTTTTAACCTAGGCTTGCTATCAGCCTGTATAATATATACATCTGTACTTTGCCTTTGCTGTTGCAGCCTGATGTATCCTAAGCAGCACCACTGATAATAGGCTAATTAGCATAACAGTAGCGGCAAGTAAAAAGTAAAGTAAATAGCACTGACACTACAACTCAGTAAGTCCAAGAATTATCAGAAGAAAATGGTGACAGAGCAACCAGGTGCTCACTAGTCAGTGTCTGTTAGGAGGTGGGGGACGAGGCCTAGGTATCTGAGTGATTGGTTGTGTATTACTACAAATCTTTTCTCAGTCCACATATATAGTTAATTATTTATATATATTTCAACTCTGTATTCACCCGTTAGTTTTGCTAGAGTTGAGCTTTACACCTGATCAAAATTCATTATTTGTGAACAGTACCATCACACCTACCTTGATTTTCTTATGATATAACTAATCAACTGATATGATGTTAGTAAAAGGTTTAGTTAAAAAAGTCGGCATAAAAATATATAAAGGTTTTTAAGGTACCAGACACTCGATACAATATATAAAAAACAAATCCTTATTCACTACATCCTTATTCATAGCAAAATTGTTCAAAAAAGTATTAAGATCTTACCAATTTTGGTAAGGTAAATGTTTGTGGTGGACAATGCTAGTATACTTATATTACGTAATACAGACCAAAAAGATCGGATAAAAAAAAACATTATTTCAACTGCCAGGATGGTAGTTTATCACCAATGGTTATGTAACTCAGAAAGACCAATAGCAAGTTGTTCACCTTGTGCCGCCCCAAGCATAAGTGTGGCATTTTTGCTGGGGCACAACTGGCCAATCAATGTTTTAAAGAGGAGGAAACAATCACTGTTAATCGCATACAATAAAAATGTTTCCAATTTGTGGCCCCACAAGGTTTGAGATAGGGGTATCTTTGCATTCTCATGAAGCCTTGTCAAATCCTGATAGAACCTCTTTACTTATTGCTAGTGACATCCTCATCAGATGTTTTCTAGCACATGTAGGAAGATTGAGTAACTTTGAAGTACAATGAATGTGGTAACATCAGATCATGGACACGTTAGATGTATGGAAATATATTAATTTCTAATGGTACTGTAAAACAGTGCAATGTCTGGAACCACACCTGAAAACCCTATCTCTGGGTTTACTGGATCAACACTTAAAAAGCAAGAATGCTTGACTGTGGTAGCTCTGATGTTACCCATGACTTATTGTGAGTGGTGGATATCACCCATCCACCACTCACTGCCAGCTTAAACCAGCTGTTCACCACCAATCCTGTAACCAGCGTTGGAGGCTATACCCCAGATGAGTCCTTTTTCACCAACAAAATCTCCATAAAGTACCTGCCTTTCTAAGACTCCAACTGCCACCCCCCAAAACACACCCACACACTCACCCCTACTATCCATCCCCAACACAAGGTGGGTGCGCGGGAACCTCACTAAACACTGCTCACCTTCTGTTAACCACCCCTTCCTGCCTGCCTTTTTCAATCCTTCCTCTACAACATCCGCCTCCTCATTATCACCCCACTATTACTCTCCACCCCTCACTCTAAACCTTAACCTCTTATTGTCCTGACTTTTCACATAGCACCCAGTCATACAGGAACTCCACCTATTCTACTTTTTACTTTTGGTCTGGGCCCACCTTTATGTTTGGAGAATTCTTTGTGTATAAAAGCACATGTCCAGTTTCTTTTATCTTGGAAATCTAGAATTAGTGGACAGGTGGTAAGGAATAGGGAGCTGGAAGGTGACAAGTATGATTTATTATATCAGAGAACCTTGTGTATTTGAATGCTTTTGGACATTTTATTTTAATTCGGCTTGTGCACCAATATCAGACATGTGCTTGTGTTGGTGGGGCACTGATGTCATGTCAGCTGATTCACACTTATGGTAGGATTTTACCTTGCCTGTAAAAATAGTACCTAACTGATGCCCTGAGCAGCTGTGTAATGGTGTGATGGTCCTCAACCTTTGGTTCAATACAAAGTCATCTTATGTTGGGTATCCTTTGCACATCTATGGTTGGCACTAATATGGGTCGTCAAGTTTAAGTTAATAATCTCTTGGTTAATATTGCTTGAAAGATTTTTCCTATATGAAATATAGTGACCCTGCCTTTCCAATGAAGAACAGTTTTATTGACATATTTTGGGGTATGAATGGCCCAGGTGTATTCCATATGGTTTTTAAGTCAATCTCTATGTCTATGTTCCTTAACTGTCATGATGAAAACATATGCTTATAGTAGATGTGTGATAACATATGTAGTGAAGTTACTTCTTCTGATAATGTTTGCAGTTATCAAATATATTATTAAAAAAATAATACAATACAGTCAGTTCCTATTATTAACATAAATACTACTTATTTAGAAAATCACCTTCAAAGACTCTATTTCTACTGTATGTAATGTATGAATTAACATGCATGGAAAACTCGCGAGTGGGCACCTAAAAGTGGCAAAACATAAAACAAATAAAAAGTGCAATTTCAGGACATGAAACTAAAGCAGATGCAACAGTATAAATACATAGAACATAGCACTTGGACACTGCAAATATTGTAAAAGTACTACACATGAAACCAAAATGTGGGGGATATTAAAGAGTTTTATTCTCTTACTTGTTCCTATAACCGTACATGGACCCACAGCTCACACATTAATTAAGCCATATCTCTGTCCTTGTGTGAGCAATTAGATATTTGTATGGATTATTTCAAATTATATACAAACACTTGCTGCAACTTACACATTAAGAGGTAATTGAACCTTTGCTGAAGTCCCTTGTTCTCCATTAAGTGTACTTGTCTTGGGACTTGAAGCTCCTGCTCCAGCTGAAGTACCAAATGTGGTAGAATCCTGCATAAACAGAGTGAAAGAGAGAGCACAAGTAAATACACACTGACAGAAAATATGGGAGCAGACTGTATTCTCTGCGGGGAAAAAAACATATTCTAGTTCCTGGATTCTGGATACCCCTTTTCAGATCGCTCGAGAAAGAATGACCTATTTAGGCATTCATACAGGGCGATTCCTGTCCTCTATATATCTTTTGAGTTACCCACCACCGATTTCCAACATTTTAAAGGAGTTGACGATGTGAGAATGCCTCCTTTGATCCTTTTTGGTAAATGCTATCTGCTGCAAATGTCATTTTCAATATTGTTTTATTACATACAAAATCATTATTATTACAACATAAATATGTAAATATGCTGAACCACTCCTTCTCTAGGTTTTTCTGGCAGGGACAATGCCTGAGAATATTTCTTAAGAAACTTTACCTACCTGTGTCAGATGGAGGAGTTAAATAACCCAATGTTAGACTGTATAATCTTACCTACATTGTCAGATGTGGTGGACTGGATTAATAGAACATCTTAATACTCTAATCTCCCTCTAGAGAAAGCTATAGCAGTCCCCTGGGACTTACAAGTCCTGTTACACTGAAAGTTATCTTTCCTTCCTAAGGCCCTAAGACATAACATACTCCCTAGGCACACAATGCTAACCTGGAGGGATATTAGATGTAAATTTTAATTTCCAATGAATTTTCAAAATACTTACCAATCTGTGGTCATCCACTGTTTCAGCCAGGTGTAGGTCATTCTGCCTTTTGAGTATAGAGACAGATGGGACTTGAATACTTTGGTGCCCTTTACCAATCAGACACTTTGGTACAGTTATCCCTGCAAGAGCTTTACAGCCAGTTCAAAATACCACCCAAGCATCTAATAACTGCCTTCATGCATGACTTGATGATGAATCCCTTCAAGGCCTCACAGCCCAACATCCTTGACCGACTCCTGACGCTGTCCACACAAAGGTTTTGCCTGTTTACTCTTTATTGCAGCCCATTTTTTAAAAAAAATCTACACCACTATAAAATTGAACAATGGCAAGTGATTTTCAAGACCAGGATAGATAAAATCACCTAGGGCTACCTGTTGGTACGTAAAAGTACAATAAATAAAGTATACCATAACTGTTACAGGCCAGAAAACTATGAGAGATTGTGAATTCAGCATAGACCACTATCCAGATGGTGTTGCAAAAAATACATTTAGTTAAGGTATCAGAATAAGGTTCTGCATCAATTTTAGTTCATTTTTTATTTCAAGTATCTACAAAATATGCACGTTGGCCCCTATTGTCTTATATATCTTTATCTATCAATAGGCCAAAATAAAATTCCTACGCATTACATTTTTAATATACTTCTGGAGAAAATATTCCTCTTGAATCAAAACTAGATCTGCTTTCATAGAACAAATATTCTATCACAAATCAAATGGAAGTGTGGGAAGAAATCATGAATGTTATGAGCCCTCATACCCATACTTGTCCCTAACTATGCAAAAAAGACCTCCTCTGCAGTTTCTGAAACATACAGTAGAAGTAATAACTTTTTACAATGAAAGTGACTTGCTCTGTGTTTATATGCATGCAATGTAATAAATCTAGAAAGTAGCAACATTTTCTACAGCCGAGGTAGGCAAACTCCGGCCTTTAGACCGGATACGGCCTATCTAGTATTCCAGTCTGGCCTAATGGCCCCCAGTTATTTATTGTTGGATCTGGCCTAATAGAATTGTCCCGTTATCGCGAGTTACGGCGATATCATCGAGTTCCCGCACAGTAACCCCAATTACTATGCCTAAAGAGCAGAAGCAACGTGCAGTCTCCGGAAGGTTGACCTCGAACGTCGTGTCTTCAGACCCGAATGGACTAACATAATATTCTTCGTCTAATGCGGCAACAAAGCCCTGTGTTTAGTGTGCAACGACACCAACAGCACTTTCAAGTGGTTGAATCTCAAGGGGCATTTTGATGCCAAGCACGTTCACACGTACAGAGACTACCCTGCGGATAAGTGGAAGACTGAGGCTGCTCGCTTGCCGTCACGGTTGGAAAAAACCTTTCTTTGGACATCTTGTTTCTTCTGGTCTAGTGTGCCTTCTTGACCTTCTGAAATGACCTAGTAGTCCAAAAAGTTTGAAGACCCCTGCTCTACAGCATCTAAGGTGAAGTGTATAGTAGTATAGTATAGTAAGTGTTTCCTTTTTCAATTTACAGATACTGTACAGACTAAGCAATAATGTCATGTGCTGTAAAAGCAGGCTATGTACATGTGCCAATTTGGCCCCCTTACATTTGTGTAATAATTCTTAAATTGAAACTCTATTGGTCAGAGCCCTATTAATGTACAGAACTCTGTAATATATTGGTGTGCTATAAAAATAGTCTAATAATAATTATAATAATAATCTATATTACTATATCAAGATCAGTAGAGTAGCACAGTGTATTTCCTGCATGTAAAGCTTCATCTAGGTAGAAAAAATATAACCAAGGTGCTTAAGTTCTCAATCAGATGCAATATCACTCTGGATGAATGACCATTATTGTTCTGGACATGTAGAAAATTGTCTGCTCCTCTCTGCAGCAGAGGGGGGTTGATCTGCCAATTTGTCACTGCAATGCAAGACACATATCAGCATGACTCCGAGCTCTCTGTAGAAACTCCAGCAATACCATGTTGCCACAAGGGACATCAGCTTGTTAACAGCTTCTCTGCAGGTACTGTAAAGCTTCTCTACTGGAACATAAATGGAAAGCAGTCAAACACCTCATTAATGTGTCTGCTTCACTGCTCTGTAGATAGGGGTCTTAAGGTGGATAGGAAGTCAATCTTACCTTGGTGCTAGGTAAAGTGTAAAGACCACTTTAAATAATAAGATTATCCTTATTTGAAAGTGACAAATATATAACTATCAGGGTGAGTAGTTAGTGTACTAATGATTACCTGCTGCAGGAACTTTATATTTAGCACTTCTCGGAACATTCAGAGAATAATACTGTTAGCCTGTTTAGATCTGAGTTTTATTTACCATTCTGATGCTGTACAAAGGGATCATTGACTCTCTGAGGATATGATTTACTAGCAAAGACGATATTCACTTGGTTACATTAAATTTCTTTTTTTTGCATTGATGCATGATCAGTTTGTTGGCATGAAGACGTTTTTTCTCTTATTTACTAATCTTTGTCAGCATTCACTATGCAAATTAGATAAAGGATACTGCTTTAAGGGCACCTATAGCTTAAGTTAACTTATCTCTGGGTGCCAAATCAGTGAGATCCACCTCATCCTGAACGACAGAGTTTTAAAACTAGAAGTCAAATTTCTATCCCATTTTTGTATGCAAATATATTATGCCAAATGTGCATACCAAATCAAACCGGGACACATAAGTCACTATAAAATCCCTGCTCATTGTTCTCTGACAGGTTTCCCCCCAGCCAAGGTTTAGTCATAGTGACTATGCAGCGTAAGTGTACACTTACTAATTTTTTAGTAACTCAACAACCAGGAGTCAGTTGGCTTGGAAAAGTGAATGTTTTCTAAGCTTATTATTATTATTAATAATAATAATAATAATATTAATATTAATAATATTATAAGGCGCTGACATATTGTGCAGCGCTGTACATTAAATAGGGGTTGCAGATGACAGACAGAGACAATGACACAAAAGGAGGAGAGGACGCTGCCCAAAAGAGCTTACAATCTAAGATTAGTAAAGAAGTTGAGCACACTCCAGTTACCAAATCACGTGCAAGGAAAAAAAAATCTATTCTTGCTATTTTCTAATTACGTGATTTGTATTCACAGTGAACGTTGATGAAACCCATTTATAAAGCACAGTGCATATTTACTCTGCTAAGCTAACGGGCTACTTCAGTAGTAAATCAACTCCAGTGAATGAATAGCTAATGATCTCATATGCTAAAGTAAGCATGCATTTAAATCCAATTAAAGTAGATATTGTCTTCAGAACAAAAATAAAAAAAAAAATAGGTAACAAAATACCACAGATCAATGTTAAATTGTTGACCCTTTACAAAACAGAAGATCATATGATGAGAGCTTTAATGTGAAACAAAAAAGGAAAGCACTGGACCTGATTTAATAAAGCTCTGCAAAACTGGAGAGGATACACTTTTATCAGTATTCAGAACATTTCCAGGTCCTGTCACTTTCACCTACGCAACATCTCCAAAATCCGCCCCTACCCGTCCCCTGAGACCACCAAACTCCTTGTACATGCTCTTATCATCTCCCGTCTGGACTACTGTAACATCCTTCTCTCTGGTATTCCACTAACCCGACTCTCTCCTCTACAATCTATTATGAATGCTGCAGCCAGACTCTTCCATCCTTCCCTCCTTTCCTCTTCCGCTACATCTCTTTGTAGTTCTCTCCATTGGCTTCCTTTTCACCTTAGAATCAAATTTAAGCTCCTGTGCTTTGCCTTCAAATCCCTACACAGTTATTGTCCCACTTACATTTCTGACATGGTTAAAAAATACTCCCCCTGCCGCTCTCTCCGCTCCTCCAATGACCTACTAATGACTTCCACACTCATAACCTCATCACACGCACGGATACAAGACTTCTCTAGAGCTGCCCCGACTCTCTGGAATGGTCTTCCTCGTCCTATTCGGCTTGCTCCTACTTTCTGCTCATTTAAAAGAGCACTCAAAACCCATTTTTTCAAACTTGCCTACCCGGCTTTTTCTGTCATTTGAAACCATCACTACTTCCCACACTACATATCTCACATCCTTTGTGTGTGAAATTCCCCCACCTACTAGATTGTAAGCTCTTCGGGGCAGGGTCCTCTCCTCCTGTATCACTGTCTGTATTAGTCTGTCATTTGCAATCCCTATTTAATGTACAGCGCTGCGTAATATGTTGGCGCTATATAAATCCTGTTTAATAATAATAATAATAATAATAATAATAATAATCAGTGAACCTGGATGGTCCAAAAAAACTGGAATTTATCTGGTCTAGGATTGAAAACATTTGCTAACACAAAGCAAATGTCTTTGAAGAAAACCATTCCAGGTTTGCTGGATCACCCAGCTTCACTGATAAAAGTATATCCTCTCCAGCCTTGAAGAGCTTTAAAAAATAATGCCATTATGTGATGAACAAACAAGACAAAAAAAAAAACTTTGTTTACATTGAGGGACTAAGCTAAATTCTCATGCATTAGTATCTCACATGCTCCCCCTCCTACACACTGCATTTCACAATGGGAGGGTTTTTTAGAAACAGAGGTAGTGACCCAATCCAGAAAGCAGTGGGCAGGACTAGATGTGATCAGGTGATGAGTAATAAACTACAGACTTGTGGATAAACCATAACAGTTCTGACAGCCATGCAGATTTTTTTCCATTCCGCTGTAGTATAGACAAGGGGTGCAACAATGCTGTGAATTCAGAAGTAGAGCAGTATTGTTGCCACATTATCACACTAAGGTGGGAATTGCTTGGGGTCCATAAAAAAACTGTAAGTGTAAATTGTAAGCCATAAATAAAATCCTAATCACTAAATAAGAATATTAAAAAAATCCTGATCACTTAGAAATAAATTAAGGAATGTTGCACAGAGATTTAATTAGTAATTTGGCTAGATTTTTTGGGCCTTAGCAGTCATGTACAGTTTGTATGTGAGTTCAGCTTACAATGGATGTGCCACATTTACAAAAACACATTTAGGATATTAGAAATGGTTATATAATTTGTACTTATTTAAAACAGTTTCAGTAACAGAAAAAGTAGAGACAAAGTTTGATTTATTAACAGACTGAAAAAAACCTACACCCTAGAAGATAAAATATTACAGCACATATTCCCAATTCCCAAAGCCATCTTCCAGCAACTGCAATGCTTCAGACAGCAGATAAAGCGTTCCCAGCTGACATGTGTACAGCTGAATGGAGAGGACTATAAACAAGCATTATGCCGTTTTACAAATACATATCTATAGCTAAATTTTCCATATGCAATGACACACTTCATTGTAAAGTATTATTGTAATAGTTCTGTGACCTGAATAAGGTAAAAACAATCATTATTACTAACCTTTAATCTAACACTCAGGAATGCTAAATGACCTAATGACTTGGATTGAGAATTTCGACAGCCCATGACAGCATGAATTTTTGTTGGTTGAGATCATGGCAAATTAGAGTGAAATATTAGGCTTAGACACAGAAAAACTGTCAATATTTATCGAACCTAAAAAAGAAGAAATTTAAGGTGGAAATGTAACCATATCTTTTTATTTGTATTTTGTAGGCAGAGAGGGGGACAGTTAGATCCCCTAAAGGTTTTCAGCGATGCCCTATCTACCGTATTTTTCGGCGTATAAGACGCACTTTTTGTTCCCCAAAACTGGGGGGGGAAAGTGGGTGCGTCCTATACGGCGAATGCAGGTTTAAAAAATAATTAAAACCGGTAACATACTTACCCGATACAGTGATCCCGCGTTCCTGCGTGCTTCTCGTCTTCTCTCCTCTCCTCCTGGCTGCAGCGCGTGTCTCCGCTTTCCTGCAGACCCAGCGAAGAGAAGCCTGCACACGCAATCCCGGAAGCAAGCGTGCCCCCGCGATCCCGGAAGCAAGCCGGCGGAGAGAAACGGACCGGTAAGTGGGAAGGGATGATCAGCAGGGGATAAATAGGCACAGAGTGGGGAATTTATCCTCTTGTGATCAGAAGGGGAATTTAAATTGGCACAGGGTGATCAGAAGGGGAATCTTTCAGAATCTTTTTTGTCTAGATTTTCCTCCTTTAAAATTGGGTGCGTCTTATATGCCGGAGCGTCTTATACACCGAAAAATACGGTACTTACCACATTGTTTCTGTTTAGAAACAAATATACCTGGCTGTAGTTAGAAAACAGTTTTACCCAAAGTTGCATTAGAAGCTGGATATATGTACCAATGACAAAATTAAAATACAAACAATAGCGTACCCCCCTAAATCTTGATCGCCTCGGGAGCCCAAAGCCTCCCGAAATACCTACATCAGGCATCCCGGGAGGCTCTTGGGTGTGCCTTCTGTGCATTGCCAAACATCTCGGGCATGCAGGAGCTGTTTCGCGTGAACAGAAAAGTTTGCAGATTTCACGCATGCGCAGTAAGATTTGCAAATTGTTTTTTCATCCTACGTCACCCGATCTCACGCCTGGGTCGGGTGACGTTGGATGAAGAACCAGGAAGAAGAGACGAAGATGGCAGTGCCGGGATCGCCGGCTCCGGGACGACGCAGGCCCTGATGTAAGACACCCCCGAATGGATTGGACTGCCCTGCAGGATTGAATGACTACTTTTCTCTATTTATATAGGCTGGATTACTGCATGATTGAAGACCTGTATGATACTAATTAAATAAATCAGCCAGCTTGACAATCACTCTAATACAATTATTTATGCTCTAATCTAGGGGTACCAATAAATGTGTTAAAGTCATTCTAGAATAAAGAATACTTTTTTTACATTTGCTTTGTTTTATTTATACGCTTGCGTTGTTTTACTTGCTTTGTAACCTTTAAAACGCGTGTATACATGGAACAATTGTTCACACACACATTTTTTTTGTGATCAGGAGGCATAAAAGCACTTTTTCAATGAGCTGTAGGGGTGCCAACAAATTTGTCCTTCGGCTCTACACATACACCATCATCTTCATAGTTCAATATAAAAGTGTCCATTTATGATACTTGCTTCAGGGTCAGATAGTGAATGCAAAGTCAGCCAGAAAATTCAAAAGCACTATTGCATATTTAATGATATTAACCTGCAATTAGTGTAGATGACAGCTTGAATGATAATAACTAGAACTTCAACATTCATCATGTACAAGTCCTCTACTCTATAAAAAAGTAAAGACGGGGAAAAAATTGCAATCTAGTCCCAGAAGAGTGATTTAAAGCACTCATCACCCTCTGTATGAAGTCACCGAGATATTTTAATGACACTGATGTTCAGTTATTTATGCTGCAGTGGTGGACATGGTCTGCAGGCTTAGATAAGCGGCTGCCACTCCGCAGGCTTTAAGGAATATTTGCAACAGCACAGAAAAACAGAGGTCAGGGAATTCAAGAACCAGGGAGTCTCATAGGCTGTAATGATGAAATACTATCACATCACTATCATACATAAAATCTATTTATTATATATATATATATATATATATATATATATATATATATATATTTTAAATTTAACATACTAGTACTGGTATAGGCATTTGTCGTAATATCAGCCTACTGCAATATGATGCAATCTCAGCAGGACATGGAAAAGAATAGAGAGAGGGAGAGGGAATGGACTCAATGTGATGCTCCTTTATTGTTCAATTTCCAGGCAGTGTTGTTTAACTGTGGTCTAGCATCTGGAACTCCAACTTTGGAAATTACTAGAACTGAAGCTTACTGTAGAGCTTTTTTAGCTGGCTTAGTCATGTGCCAGGGTTGCCTGAGATACAAAACTAGCAGAGCAAAAAATTACCAATTGTTTGATTAAAGTGGTAGTTCACAAATATCTATTTCAGCTGGCGCTCAGTTGTTTGCCTGGAGTTTAGTTTTAATGCTAAGCATGCATACAAAGTACAAAAAAAAATGGTCTCTTAATTTTTTTGTATGTGCTAACTTTTTTTTAAATCAAAATTGTCTATTAGTATAATAGGAAAATATTCAACAGCTCTAACAGTTGATGTGAAGGTAATTTTCAAAGATTGTTCTGTGTACCATATATACTCGAGCATAAACCGATACAAATATTTAAATGTGTTGGTTATAAAGGGTCGTTTGTTCCTACTTAAAAAAAAAAGTGCAGGATATCCACAATAAATATTGAATAATTTAACGTTGCCATATCCAGGAGATTAGGAAAATTTGGGAGAAAAAGGGGAACTAAGGGACTTTAAAGGCAATCAGTTCGCATATCTGAGTACATTTCCATAAGGTTGACAGCAGATCCACGAAACGCATTAAGGTAGTTTCATGCATGTGCACGATTTGCATGGCTTTTTTAAAAAAAAAAAAGTTATTGATATAATGTACAGTTATCTCAGCCTTATAGAAATGTGGTCAGATATGTAAACTGATTGCCTTTAAAGTCCCTTAACTCCCCTTTTTCTCCAACAATTGTTCCTAAATGATATTTTGTGCACTTTTGGCCACCAATACATGAAGCTGTGTCCCCATGTAAAGTCTGTTACAGTTGGACAGCTCTGATCTGTATATTGCAGTTCCAAGATGTGCTAGAGGATGTAATCCCTGTGTACATCACAATTATTTTTGTAATGGCATTTATAAGGGAAAAAAATTTGGGTTTTTACTCTAGTACAGTGTTTCTCGACTTGGGGTCCTCAAGAGGACACAATGTCCAGCAATGTGGAAGGCTTTCTTCCTACCGACCATCATAATAATGTACTGTGGGAATAGTTTTTACAGCAGGGGTAAAATGAGAACATTAAATCGAGGAGTTCCCCCATGTTAAAAAGGTTACGAAACATTTATCTAGTATATACAATAACTATTTGTGGCAATTTAGGATTTGGCCAGGTCTTTGACCGGTCTGCCATCTTAAGCTGTCTACCTAAATGCTAAAACTCCTGGAGATATCAGTGGTGAGATGCAAAAGGATTCCTTTTCACTGGCATTATAATGCCAAATGGTGTGTTCCCCCGATAGTTTTCAAAAGGGTGCAATATAAACCATCGTAAGTGAAAATGACCATGACCATGGAATTCAGTTTGGCCAGTTCTTTCTTTAAACAATGTAAATGAAACACATGGAGCACAATAAAATTAGTGGGCACTTGCTGCTCACTGGCATGGGCACATTGCACTACCCACAGTGTTCTCCATGTCCACTCTTATTACCAGTGTTGGCCACCAGACTTAGCCCCAACCCAGGCTATGTATTTGATTATACACATTTTGAACTATCACACAATTTTTTGATGTATATACTTTATACATACATAAAATGGTTCGGTTAATTGTTAAATGAATAGACTATTTGGTCATATAACAAACCATTAACATTATGTTCTTTTCCTCTTCTGAACATTGTAGTTTGAGTCTAACTATCTTTGATATCCCCTGATGAAGCCAATCTAGGCGAAACGCGTCGGGTTGGAGACTTGTTTTATGACCTGAAAAATTCCTAACAAAACTGTGTGTTTAAGAAAATAGTGTTTAAATTGACTGTATTCAGGTGTTTTAAATATATTGTATGTATTGTAACCGCACACAAACTGTTTAGTTTCTAGATATCAATGTATGTAAATAATTATAAAATAAAGTTAATCATTTGTAGTTTGTGCATTCAAAAGCCTCTCTCTTCCTTTTCCCTTTTGCCCCCCTCCTGACAATTGATATATTTTATGCATGAGACTGGCACCCCTTCAGGCTTACCTGTAGCAATTTCATAGATGCCAACTGGGCACTCGCTCTACTTTTTCTGTTTAATATTATAATTCAAAATGTTGTGGTTCTGTGGTAACAACTAAATAATGGCAGTAACTTACTATTACTCTACTTCTACCTAAATTTCCCAAGAGATCGACATCACGGGACCTTACCCCAGTAAGCTATTTGTCAATGTGCCAAGTTTACTATGTTATCAAAAGAAGGGAAACCCTTTTAGTTGGTTATGCACATTTCTAATAGTTTGAAATTTATTTTCCTAAAAAACATATTCTAAGATGTACTAGTTACATCAGCTAACCATAGGCCATCAGTCAGTATATGTGTATCCCAAGAAACACTTCTTTATCAAAGCAGTAGTATTTTTAAAATTTTTTTATCTCTTATGTAAAATAAAAATAAATAACTAATATAGTTTAAAAAATTAATTGTCTTAAAACATATTTGTAGCAGTTTTAAAAATGTCAAGTGGTACCTCAGATTTACCAACCTACAGTTTAGAGTAGAAACTGATGTCATTTCAGGATTCAACAGACCTGAAATACACTAAATACATTGAAAAATCCTTTTTTTTTTTGTTAAACTGTGTTAATTATATGAAGGGCTTAAAGGGATCTCCAATTCTTAGCGCTGGTGCTTAATATGTGAATGACTTGTGATGAATGAAGAATGACTTGTATAACTGTGCTTTCTAAAAATCTATATATACCAAGAAAAAATCTCCAATGATAAACATTTATAAAGTTCCAAATAAAACAGATGTAATTTCCAACTAAAAATAATTAGTGTATATTTTAAAATCTTAGAATTCCTATAAATTGATGGGGACTCATTTGATGTAATTTCCTATATATGAGTGTCACTAAGAGCAATGATTCCCTCTTCTGCAGCCCCTTCCATTCTAGTTGTAATTTAAAGCAAGTTAGTATTTAAAGTTATTGCACATTCCAAGTGTTGCATTTAAGCACAGTTATTTGAACACTAAAAGAGATTAAGTTCTGCGTACATCTTCTGAGACTTCTGCCAACCAGGTAATACAGCTATATGTTGTTGGAAGATGTCCTGAAAATACATCTCCCTTTAATGCATCTTTTTCCCAAATAAGGTTTCAGATGGCTGAAGTGATAAGTGTGCAAGTGCAAGACACAGCAGCAATTCCAGCAGCACACTAGAAGTAATTGCTTCAGCAATAGGCTGAGTGTTATTATCATCAATAAAATCACCAGCCTGAAATCTCTATTCTAACTTCAAAGCAAATCTAGAACCGTCTCACCGCAGGCCACTGCTATTTTCATTAATTCAGAGGGAAATGTACTTCTATGTCTGAGATGCTTACTTACATCCTATCTTGTACTCCTACTTATTTATTAATTTCTAGCGTTATATAAGTGATGCAGACAGGGCTGGCCCACGGCTTGAGAAGAGGCTGCTCCCTGGCAATATGTGACCTGGTAAATTTCTAATGACCTTTGTGATTCAGTTCAGTAATTCCCACGCTCAATAAAACAAAGACATAGGCAATCACTTTTTAATGTTTCATAGAACCGTGCCTGGCAAAACATTCCTATGGCACAAATATTCTGTCTGTCACAAAGCATTACACTTTTTGGAAGTTATTATTTCGACTCAGCTGTCCAAAACAAATTGGAAGATAAGTGGCATAACAATTCCAAAATTCACAGAGATGTGTTCACTGAAAAACATCATTTTTGCTTAATATGTTATCTGTCTTAGGCTTAAAAGCCACAGTATTATTGGGGCATTCGGTTGTATTCAGTTGTAAATTCCAAGAGAAATATTATTACAAATATTACAATTATTTCAATAGTGGCCTATTGGTACCAACTGCGCAACTGCCTAAATATTATTATTAATATTTGTTAAAATTGTACCAACAGCCCACAATTTTTTTTTAACTTGAAGGTCTAATAGACATCAGCTGATAATACAAGCACATAAATCATGTTCTCTGTACAATGATCATGAAAATCCAATCAGATGTTTCTATATGTTCTGCAGTTCAACCCATCCCCACCCCAAGTTTGAAAGAACAGAAAATATCAAACGTGTGTGTGTTGAATGCTGAATTACCAATTGGATCCATTGCTAAAGTATTAGTCGATATGCTTTTATGTGGAAGGTGTTTCTTAGAATGAGGAAATGTAAGAACTTCTGTAGTGCTTCTATTACTGTTGAAGCCTCTAATGCACAATTCTTTTTATGTTTTACCATAGTGAGAAGGAATAGGGAAAATCTGCAGCAAAACATAGGCAAAAATAAAGTATCTGGATGGTGTTTTAGCTTTTTTGAGCCATCTTTTTTGGAGATTTTGGAGAGGGAAGAGCTAAAATCTGCAATATCCTAAAGTGCAGAATACAAAAAGTAGTTCAGGTTTACAGCAAATTACACTATAAAAATCTATGTAGCAGAAGTATTGTGTAGTCACAGCAGTTCAGATTGATCCATTTTAAATTCAGATCTGGCAGATATGCATACAGCTGAAATTCAGTGTTGGCAATTTTAGCAACCGTTGATGCCACAGCCTGCATTGGGTTGATTTCTGAAGAGCGCCAACACTCTCACACACTGTTTTATAGCTCTTTTATCCTCTACTAAACCATTACTAGACAATCAAATCCCAATCAGAACCACAATAATAAAGAGCAGTTTGCAAACAGAACTAAACACATCTTTTGGCCACACCATCTATCAGCTTTCACCAATAGTTGCACTGCTTCTAAATGTAAAAATCAGTACATCACTACTTTAGACCTTTTACCAGTACTTTATACTGTGTTCTTTTTTCTCTTATTTTAGTAGAGATGTATAATACAACATTTGTCACTAACTCACCAGCTACAAACCTTATAATTCTGCTGTTGGTTGACAATTATCAACCTAGGTAAATGTGTTATTCTTCATGTAAAATACTTCCACAAAGTCTTCATCAGTTTGAACACAGTTTGCAACACACATTATCTTCTACTGGTAAATAAACAATATTTCCTGTTGTTGTTCTTTATGGTTTTATAACTATAAATTTAATTGATCTCCTGGTTTGAACTTTGAGCTTGCAATAGTTTTACTAAAAATGGGTCTCTGATAAATTAAGACAAGCCGCTAAACAAGCAACAGCAGTATAAGCAGATATTATTGGTAGAGCACAGGTTTTCTTTAGAAGAAAAAGCATTTTTTTCCCAAACAGTGGAAAATTCCAACAATTTACTTTTATAGAGTAAAATGAAAAACCTTTATAGTCACACAGAAAATCTGCTTAAAAACAGTCCTTAGTTCGAGGTACTGGGGTAAAGCTCCAGGTTCGGCAAGACTTTGAGATGCATATTTCATCACAGTTTTCTGCTACTTGGTAATGTGTATGAAATGAGGAAGATGTCTTACACGTTAGAACTTGGGACATATTAAGCATTAACCATGGACCAAAAATTTTTTATTAATCAAAAGAGTATACTTTTGGGTATTAGTGAAATGGACTGGTATTAGATATTTTGATTGTAATAAACAAATTGGTATTATGTAGAAACTGAATAAAACTCAGCTTTACCTCACCTACCTCAGTGAATATTGCAAATAGATCCTAACGTGCAAGAAAAATATGTATATTCACATACAACGGAAATACAAATGTCAGAAACAATTACAAAGACAAAGATGAAATGCCTTTATGAAATGCCTTCCAGTAACACAAGCAGTGATGAAACAAGAAGTAAAGAATAAAGTAACAGCCACCAATTACATACAACTGTTACAAAACCCAACAGTTTCCAGAAGATTTTGAAGGCAATGTAATGCCTGCTGATTGGTGATTTGTACCCAATAGAAGGGTGGCTCTACTAACTGTGGAAATCATTTTGTAATTGCATTGATCTAATATGCCAGGAATATGTTACCCAACAATTTAATGGAAACTAAAACATTAAATAAATGGATACTTGAAAATCCAGAATACCAAAAAATAAGTTTCACTATCCTGAAAACCCATTTTATACATTAAATAACTTATCAGTAGTATAAAGCAACATTAGAGAGTGGAAATTAGTAATACATTTTTTAATGCTAAAAAGAAATGCAAATCAAAATACCTAAGGTCAAAAAAATGTAATCTTGAACTGGATCTGCACCCCAACATAAAGAAAACAAAAATTATGGTAATGCTTACAACCAATAATTTTAAATTTGACAGATAAGAAAAAGTACTGTATGCATAATTGGTCTGTTCAAATAAAACTATAGGATAGCATATATGATATAGTATTATATGATATGACACGACACAACGACAGAATACAACATAATAATCGATTGTGACATTTTAATCAGCAGCGAAAGAAAATCCAACCAAAAGTTAACCTTGAAAGAAAAACAATAAAGGGCTTAGAGGTGTATCTTTGCCTGTACAGAACTTTATTTTCAAAGCCACTATAAAGATGCAAAAAGCTGAACGCTGAATAAAGCAAAACAGAAGCAAGCTTAATTGAATTGTGGTGCTGGTACAGAATATTGCATATTTCATGGACTGCCCGAAGAGCAAGTCAAGTACTGGAAGAGATCAATCCTATGCTTTTCTTCAAAAGCTCAAGTGACAAGAATCGAACTTTCAGACACATAGTGTGTAGAAAATGATCATTAAAGAAATATATTATGCATGTAAGGTAGAAGGTCAACACAAAACAGAAAGATAACAACAGCTTGTGATACCATTTACTAATTAGATGCCTGAAGACTACTCAAAGGACAACTGGTAAAGGACTTGTATACAATAACACTGAATTGGTGCTTGACAACAATAGAATGGTTTTTACCAATTTTTTTTCTTAACTGTAAGGTTTTACATCAATGCAAATATTTATTGGAGGAGAGGTGAAATGCATACTTTTATTTTCTTAGGATAAAATACAGAATGATATCTGAATTGTTGTTTCCCACAAATCCTACATAAATTAAAATAAACCGATAGTGGAAATATAAATGTTATTATAATAGAAAAGGGTCAATAAAAGGTCCAAAGCAATATGAATGCTGAAAAGAAAATATCTCTGTCAGCAACAACACCATAACACCAACAGCTTTACTTTTAATGTATGGGGAGGAGGAATGCTACTTTTAGTAGGTTGGTGTTTTCACACATTTTTCAGGGCCAAGGAAATGCTATGGCATTTTGCCAAGCAAATGATGTGGCAAAGGTCTGTTTTTTTTTTAAAAAAGATTTATGTTCATCTGCTACTGATGTCTACTGTTTGACTTTTAGTTCTGTCTGATTTTGTTTTAGACAGTAATAGTACCTGTTAGAGTATTATTTAAGAAAAAAACTCCATTCTTGATATTTCTCAGTAAAATCAGAACACAATTGTGTACTAGTAAGTAATTAGCTGCATCATTTACTGTTCTTGTACAGCAGTTAATACCTAGTGTGGTTGTGTATGTATTATTCCTAAGAACTCTTGCTAAAAGCCATGCATTCCACTTATAAATATTTGCAAATAAAATTGTTTTCCTACAGCAACTCACCAAATTTGTCACTTAGAGGCAGATTTATATAAAAAAACTGTGTAGGATGGAAAAATGTTGTATCTTTTTTTTGTTCTCACTTTTAGAAATCTATGCCACATATTTAGAAATAGCAACATAAAATTTGCTTTACATGGGTTTGAGTATAAAATAATTTGCCATTTAAAAAATGTAATTGTCTAGAAAGAAGAGTGGCAATGGACAATATAAAAGTACACAATATTTCCACCTAATCATAGATTAAAGATGGTGACAATACAGGTAGTCCCTGAGTTAAGGACATCGACATACAAACCACTCCTAGATACGAACGGGGGCTTCCCTGCTCGCTCCTGTGCAGGACGGGGGCTGGATGGGGGGAGGGTGCGGTTTGCAGGACTTGCAGAAGAATTCTTTTGCTAAACACAGCTGAGGTTGTGGATGATCTTATCAGCTGAGCTGATCTGTAACATCTAGTAACTCTTTAATGATCAAGACAAAATCTGCAGTTGTTTCTTTTTGCATATCAAAGCACAGCTTACAACAGAAGTTAATGAGTAAAAGTTAAAGTTTTTTTTTCTTTGTTTGTGATTAGCTCACAGTGAGGGTTTTATACAGTAACTGACACCTCACTGCCTAACAATATGTTGAGACAAACATCTGTCCTAATTTCATTTACTAAAATAATGTACCTGTTTTCCAACTTACATACAAATTCAACTCAAGAACAAACGTACAGTCCCTATCTGGTATGTAACCCGGGGACTACCTGTACAAAAAGTAGTTTTAGCAGCACAATGTATATCGACAGATGCAGTTCTTTAACTTGGGGTAAAAAGAGTTAGCAGACTTATTCCAATTTGCTAGCTTAGCCAATTAAATGCCTTTTAGTCTTCACATTCCCTAGCAAGATAATGAATGTGTGAATATGATTCTAAAAATGTGTTCAGTGGTGTCACTTACTGAGATAACAGTACAAATGGCTGCTACAGACCCTGAGTTGGTGGCAAGTGATTGAAAAAAATAAACACCATCTCTTTGCAGTCTCTTTCTCTCTGTTTTAAAGTCCTTCTTCATTGATGCTTAGGTAGAGAACCATTGACTATTCACCCATACATTGATCCATCTGATGAAGCCACCAAATTTCTAGCGGACTAAACTAACTACTAAAAGTATCCACATATTTGAATAAATAATTTTATATGGTGAGTGCATCTGCAGCTCAGTGTATGATACTGGAGCCCAGATTGAATGAACTCCCATGAACATGCACTAGAGTTACATCATTCTGGCCTGGCCAATCAAGATTGCTAAAAAATATAGAAATAAATGTTCAAATAGTAGACCAATTTTAATCAATTACATCATAATTATGGGTAAGAGATTAGTTATAACACTTTGGATTAAAAACTCGCTCTCTTCAATATCCGAGGTCAAATCTTATTTAATAGAACCCTTTATTATTGCATTGATCTATCTTTCTAATGAATTTACCGAAAGCATTCACTTCTTGGATCTCCGGAAACGTATCCTAAACTATTCTTCCTCTATGTATTTTACCATTCATTTTGTATTTTCTACTGCTCTACCCATTCCTATTTGTAGAATTGTTCTACTAATTGTATTATTTTGAAATCGGAAATGGGGTTTAAAATCTATTTAAAAAAAATATTGTGAACTTGGTGCTAAGCAATGAAATGTGTAAGCACTAAGCTAAATGGTGTAAAAAAAACAGTCATAAAACCCATACACTAATATTGGTATGGAGAAAATGCAATATATGTATGGGTATCAATGGAATTCTAATCCAGGCAACAGTATTTGAAATCCTCTTTTGTTCACTCATAAAGATACTCGCACTGCAATACCCATCTGAATTTTTTTTAATTAGGGCCATTTAGAGTCTTCTGTAATACCAGCCATGCAAATTTAATGTGGTTTTATTCCTACATCGTAAAAATATTAAAAGATGCTAACAACAGCTAGAAAGGCTCAAAAGTACTGGAGAATATGATATGTTTTAAGCATGCTGTGACATAGTTTGAATATATCTGTATTCTGGAGTGCATATTCTATAGCAACCTAAGCTTGTTCACTTACAACCTTTACATGTACACTTCATATAGTCAGTGAACTTTGCATTGTAGGTGCACAGTATAATAACAGTAAAGTAATTATTTATTAAATATTTACACAATTTTCTTGTCTGTGCACAAATATTGTGCCAATGTTCACGCAGGTCCATTAGTAAATCAAACCATCATCTGAATTACTGAGCCATGTTGGGCTATCTTCATCCATGAACACATAACAACTGAGCTGAGAAACTTCCTAGATAAGTTTTTTTAAACATATTTAACAGTACAAGTCATGTCAAGTTACATGTGATTTACTACTACTAACTGTACCATAATCTGGATACATAGGAACCTTCACAGCCATTGGAGATACAACTAAAACGTGAAATGAGTCAATTTGTGTGATTATATTCCAAAATTAAATTGAACACATTTGAGACAAGTAGTTTTGTAAATATACACACTATTGTTATTCTTTATTTATAAAATAAAATAATGTTGTGCTCTTTGTCCTTATTTTTATAGGATTGTGGCAGAAACTGTTTTATTTGAAGCAATAAACACAATTAGGCTCAGCATACAGGCTATGATGATGATTATAATTATGTGATTGCTACAAAAGCAAAATTATGCCAAGTCCAATGATAATTCAGTAATCTATAATGAATAAAAAGCTAATTTAGCAAATCTAGTGAGATGAGAGTTGAAGAATTAAATGAAGTGCCTGTGAAAGGGGGTGAAAGAAAACTCTTATATATGTAAATATATAATATAATATAATATGTAAATATAATATGTAATATAATATGTAATAATATAATATGTAAATAATATAATATGTAATTTTTTGCTGGTCTAGTTCCTGTATTTTTCACACATTTTTTCAAGTGATCTGGACAAGACAGTTAGGGTGGCAAGACCAAACTGCAATATATTTTTCCTCATTTACTTCTTGTTCTGTCCACCTTCCAGACATTTGTTGCCAAATATATGAAATGAATTACCTAGGAAAGGGGAGGTAATGTTCAAAAAAGTGTAAAGCATTCAGGTTTATACAAGGAGTGATACAAAAATGTGGCATTGTTCGGGTGTTCCTCGGTTAGGAGGGAATCTAAATAAAGCTGTGCCAGAACATTGACTATAGAACAGGTAAGGATGGACATATGAGAGCTTCTATCGTTGCCTTGAAGATGCCTGACTACACAATAAATACTCATTGTCATCTATAGCTTTTTGTTACTACTTTGTGAACCACTGATTTGGAATAAACATGCATATCAAGTGCCAGGACAGAAAACATGGACATTGAAAGAAAGATAAAAGATGACAGGCCACGAGCAATACATCTGAAAACACATCAGCAATGGGAAGATGTGTAATAAAATGTACAGCAATTATGAATTTATGTTTAAACTAACTTTGGGTTCACATACTTGACAAAGAATTGCAGCCACTGCTCAGTCATTGGAATATTACTATGGTGGATAAAGGACAACCAAAATCAGACTGATGTGTAGGGCAATCCAGCCCAGGTTACAAAGCAAACTTTTTATATTTCATTTAAAAAATAATGGGAACATAAGAGGCATGAGACGGTAATCTCAAGTGCTACAACATATGCATATAAAAAGGAAAACAAAAGCATCAGTATATGTCACTTCTAAACATTTTAGTAATATATTGAGATTTGAGATCTTGTTTCATGTCTATGTAGTTTAGATCATTTTGCTGATAAAATAACTGTGTGTTTGATCTGTTCATCAACTTCATGAAAATTGCATGGTCCTAATTTTATTACACACTCCCCTGTGAATTTTAGATTAGTCTTCTCCATAGTGAGAAAAAATTTGGTAGCATAAAATCAACCTAAATGTTCTCTTACATCTATAACATCTTTTCGATCTAAATAAATAAATAAAACCCACACCACCAGAGTGCTATTATGTCATACATTTTTGGCCTCAGTTGAAAATAAAATTATCAATAAATGATGTTCCATTATTGTAAATCATACTTTTTTTATTACGGTCATGCTTGCACATCATTACAAATTGTAATCTTTACAATTTAGCACCAGTTCTGATCTGATTATGTGATTTTCACATTTAAAGCCAGCATGAAGTTTTAATTCTTATTTTATTTCCTAAAAAAATCACAAGACAGAGGACTTCCCACATACAAGTGCTGCTTGGTATAATAAAGATAAGTTAAAATATTGACTTATGACTTCCAGTGTTTAGCACAACCTCCCCTTCCACCTAACTGGCCTATCTATCAACTAGCATATATTAACTTAGCTTCTGCTTTGGTTCAATGTCTTTCTGTCACTCCTGCAGCAACAGATCACAATCCCAGCTGGCAACTTCATTTTTTCTTGTGGGGTTTTACAGCATGCACATGGAAACTAGAATTTCTACTAATGGTTGGCAATGAGGAAAGTGATGGCAGACCCAGCACACTGTCAAAATATCCCGTGGACCCCGTGGTGACTCCAGCTTAGTGTCCAGTAAATTAGATATTGATCATAACTATGATATATTGCTTAATAACCTATCTACAGCTATAGCCAAATGTGTTCTTGGGTAAATGCATTTTTTTCTACTAGTGGGTTGACCTAGCTGCTGGGAGTCAAAATAAATCATCTCACAGTGGCAAGTCACAGCAAGCACTACTTATGTGGCACAGAAAGGTTCTACAATGCCACCACTTAAATGAGTTAAATCATCCAAAAATAATAATAGCTGACCCCCATCCGCAAACCAAACTCTAGTTGTAGGAATGACAGTCAAAACAAAGAATTAAATAACTGATGTTTTTCTTTTCACACTCGCAATATTAGATATGATAAAATAATCAAACATATTATTTCCTGCTGTTACCATATGGAAGAAGGAATCTAAGAATGTTTCTTGCTGGTTCATATGGTATAAAATAAAATGCTGATATTTTTTGTCACAGTCTACAAGACTATTTACTTTAGAATTTGTGAATATTCTTGGTGGATGTTTTGCTTCCATAGCTAATTAATTTGATGACAGACTTGAGTTCAATTCTGACATCAGGCTCTCTCTTGAATTAGCTGAAATGTTAATCCGAAAAGGTGGAAATATCACACGCTTTAAGTGAGAGCGGTGAATGGAAGGGATGCCAGATGGGCAGATTTAGCCACCAACCGACAACCTCCAGCTTAATTCACTGCATCAAGATGCCATTTAAATACAAACTCTAAAGATTACGGCTTTTTGCACCTGTCATTTAGAGCAACTCCAGGATGTTCTAATGAATTACTTTTTTGCATCTGTGTTGGTTTGCCTTCTACAGTTTTTGCCAGAGGTAGATTAGATTCTAGGTTATATGCTGAAATTTTGAATAGGTTAGAAGGAAAATTATCATATGCAAACCACAACAAAAAATCTCCTATTTGCTCTTTGTGATAAATATACCATTAAAAGTGTTTTGTTAGATTTGTTTATTATAAAAATATACCAGAAATCCAGTGCTGTCCTGGGCACTCTTCAGTCTTATATTAATCAATGTCATCAGTGTGTTAAGAATGGAGCACACTGCATCTATTATAGTTCTGTAGTTTTAAAACACTTCTTGTCTTAAAATGTACAGTACAACTAAGGCTGGCTCACGGTTTTTTTAAGGGGTACTGTGTAATTTACGGCTTTTTATAAAAAGGCAAACAAATAGGTAAATATTTTAAATCATTTTTTCCAGGTAGTTGGTAGTGTTGCTGCATGTTTTTTTAGCGCTACAAGCAATGTTTATTAGCGGTATGCCGTCCCAGCCATCTCGATAGACCTGAATTGGAACCTAGCATTTTTTAATGCAAAAAATGGGGAAAAAATGAACTACTTTGCTGGCTTTTGCAACTACTTGCAAACCTAGAGGCTACTGCCTGTTACTGTTCTTGGGTTTCTCACTGTTGCCAGTAGATGCCCAGGGGCAGTAAATGTCCCAGTTTTTTACCACTGGTATGAACTACCCTTCAGTTGTCACCCTAGAACAAGAAATGTATTACTGACAAAATCAACACATGAAAATAAAGAAAGCTAAAATAATAAAATTAATGTGGTCACTACATGTCAGGATTTGTAAAATGAGAAATATTACATTCTTGGGATTAAATACATTTTCAATACCTTTCTAATGTCAAACATGTTTTATACTCCTGCTTTACAAGGTTTCTTACGATCCTTCTAAAGGATTTCTTGGCAATACAGATTAATTTAAAATATGCTTTGTATTCATTATTGGTTTCACTCATCTAATTGGATTCAAATGGAAACTGAACAATAAAATGTACAGAGGAAAACAGAAAAAGATTTGACAGCAGAAAGCAAGTATTTAGTCTTTCCAATACTCTTTACAAATGAAGGGGATTTGTGACACATGCTATTAGTTATTTCAGAATTAAAGTTTTTCTTATTAGTCATAACTTAGGCTTTCATTGATCTGAAAACTCAGAGGTTCCGAGTCTCCTTTTTTTGAACTGGTCAGTAAAATAGGCTACGTTATAGCTTTACGCTGGACTAGCATTTACCCCATCTCTACTAAAAGTATCTGTGGATCTTGATTGATAAATGGGAGAAAGGAAACTTTACTGTTGACCCTATTTCGGACATAACAGGAATGAAATATTTCATCTTTACCTCCTGTTTTTCATATGTTGTTACTTCTCATCCAAGACTTAATGGGCAATGCACATTTTTTTATCAGAATGGGAAGAATTGCACAAGGACCCTGGCTACATAAGGGTCATTGATTCACTACATAATCCTATTTTAGAGATAGGAGCTGCATTTAAAGCAGCATAAGATTTTTTTTGCCTCAAAAATTTCACATAGATTTCCTAATGTGTTAAAAAATGTAGTAAAATGTTAGTGGTAAATAAATGCTTTTTTTTTTTTTTTTTGACTGATTTCCAGGTTATCCATATATTTTCTCCTTCAACTTTGTTATGCAAGATTGTCCAGAAAGCCAAAGAACAAGGGAGACCTCCCCTTAACTTTAGAATATCCTATTGGCTAAGTATAAATTTCTTTAAACAAAAAAAAAAAAATATTCTACCAAACTAATTGTTCCAAAATCTTCTTTAGTAATTACCACACTTGTCATGACCACTTGTCTACCTTGGATTTACTTTGCCCTGTACTGCAATCAAAGTCAACTTGAAAATATTTCATAGCAGAAAATGTCTTTACATGGTCCAAAATAAATGTTATATGGGTTCTTTCTTTGTTTACAAATAATTTTTAAAATATAGCTAATAATTTGCATCAGGTACTTATTTTTCGGTCTTAGTTAAAGTTTTAGGACTTCTTCTCCTTTAGGTCTTACAATAACACCTAAGCTCTAGTCTAAACATTAAGCTCTTCAGGCTTATTACACATAAACACTGAGCCACTGCTGCTCTTTTTCTCTGTTCCCGTGGGCTCAAGCCATTAAGATTTCTAGCAAGATAGCTTTGCATTTGAGGCCAGGGGTATAGTTATTTTTGATCCATACATCATATTCATGGCTTTCAGGAAACTACCCTGAGGTTTTGCATTATACTTAAAAGTAAAATAAAAAAAATGTACATCTGTTCCTGTCAGAACCCCGTTTCTGCATCCAGTTGACTGTAGATCACAGAATCTTCAAATAATATAATGCCTCAACTTTTTAGGTAATACACAAAAGGGATATCTTTAGTAGTGACAACATTTCTAAAATATGTACAGGTTATCTGAAGAATATTATACAGACATTCAAAATATTCAGGTTTCCATTTAAAATGTACAAAGTACATAGTACATGTTTTAGAATACAGTACAGAGAATAAATACTATTTTTGAATTCCTGGTAGCTTGCATAGGTTTTGCTTTACTTGTTCTGGTAAAAAACATTAACTGTTTATGCTGTTAGAAGTGCATTTTGTTTGTTAAAACAGCCACAAGCTTAGTTTACATAAATATTAGTACATATCCAAATTTTGGGGGCATTTTGATGGGCATCTAGAATTAAATTGTCCATTTCAATTCGAGTGTTAAACTTTTCATTTTATTAGGTTTGTCCTTTTGGTCATATATTCGGCAGACACCAATGTTGCTTAACACAAATGTCACTGTTTAAGAGGTGCTCTTTCTACTGATGTTTGTAGAACTTTTCTGCCAGTAATTATAAAGTAACTGTATGCTTTCTCTCTACACATTTTCCAGAGATTCCTTCACCACAGAAGTAGTAGGAGTCAAGATTTTACAAGCGTGTGTCATTTTCACACCAGTTGTCCTTAATGGTAATCAACCTCTAATATTTAGAGGAAACAATGGACACTTTATTAGATGTAAATAAAAATTCCCACCAACCCAACTCCTACCTTTCTGCCCAATGGTGGCTTTTTAATGTTTGATCACTGTGTACTTTATAGAATATTGTGCAACATTCAGTTTCTAATATCTTTGTTTCTGGGCACTTGGCTACTGTAGGATCCTACATAGGAGATTCATATAACCTACCCAGTAATAAGCAGAACTAATTGGATTTTAAAGCATCTTTTTTTTTCTTGCAGCCAAAAAAAGTTCCCTGTTGTTCTTTTTTCGTTTCAAATGAACATCTTTAAGAGTTATTTACACAAGAAACTAAAAAGAGATGTGTTTTTCAAATACAGTTTATTGTTGGCGCTTTGGAGAAAGAGGTTTTCTGGTAAACTTTCAAGGTTCAGACAGAACATTAATTAAACTTCCTGCAGCAAAAACACATTTTATGTGTTTCTTTCTTTTATCCTATAATTGTCTCTTTCTTTTAATGTTGATAATTTTTGCCTGCCACTAACCAAGTTTCGGGTAAAGCACATCGTCAGCACGAGTTTCTGGCTGTCACTACAGTTCCTAAAACAGTTTCTGGAAACTTGTAAAGTCTTATTTCTGCCCTCATAAAATGAAAACTGATTAAGTTTCTGTATTGCAGATACAAACAGCATAAAATTACAAAAAAGCAATAGACAATGTACAAATTGGTGTAATCTGTAGTAACTAAAGTGTACAGAACGTGGAATAAAGCAACTTTGCTTTTCTTTATTCTAAAATTCATGGTAGATATAAAATGCACACAATACTGCCCCTTTGTATTATTATTACATCATTACATATTTTATATGTAAGCAGAGTATTTTCTAGATTTTGACTGGTATTCAGCCTCCTACAACTCCAAAAAGAAGCACATAAAGCTAGCTAAGCTACGTACACACGTCTAATGGTTCTCGCCCGATAATCGGCTCAGGGTCGATATCAGGCGAGAATCGGGCATGTGTACAGCGCCCATCGTCCATTGTCTGAACAAACGTCCTGGCGGATCCACGGACGATCGTAATGTAAGGGAAGGGGGAGAGCGTTCTCCCCCTCCCCTCTCCATAGAGCAGGTTGGCGCTGTATGTAAAGCACTCGTTCATGCATTGTGCAGTCTTGTCGTTGGGAAGGATTGTGAAAGATCCTTTCCAACGACAATAATTGCAGGTGTATGGGGCTTTAAGTCATGTAATACCAGAGGACACAGAGAGGGACAAAGGGATAAGCTTATCTATCTGCTGCTTTCCTTTTACTTTCATTGTCAAATGCATGACTTGTATGTGTTTTTTAAGTGAAGCATAAGGAAAACGAGCCCTTTGCTCAGCACAGTAGGGTTGTGCAGGTTGCTAGTGTCATTAAAATCTCAAAATTTGATGGACAATAATGCAAAACATGCAAAACGGTAAAGCAGCTCCCATAATGTAGTATAATAATTTAGCTGTTTGCTTGGTGTTTAGTTTTTGATGGTTGTTATACTTTATTCATTATTACATATCTTTTCCTGAAGGTTTTTATATTGTGCTCTTTGCCTTTTTATAACATCCTAAATATAACATTAGAAAATAATCAGTCTTGTATCAAGTCTACTCAAGTGGCATAAAAATAAAGATCTACAATAGCCGTTTTCATGATATTCCACATTTTAATCTTATCCTCATGCGGGCAATGTCTAAAAATCATTTTCCGCTTTGCTGCATTTTGAACATCAGCATTGTCATTAGCACTTCAAATGATTATAAACTAGCCTCATCTTTATTGGATTTCCTGATTGCTAGGAAACATAACTGTTTTTTGAGTGGCACGTTATCTACACCCACCAGTTGACAGAAGTTTTAAAGTCAAGCACATGTATCATAATGAACTGTTTGCTGACACGAAAATGTACATGTTTAGTTTACCAATACTCTATTCAGTAGTTAATTAAGTTGGAGATGAAAATATATCAAATGTTCCATATAATTAGTGTGAGAATTGAGGCATGTTCCAGCCCTATTTTGGTGTAATCAAGTTATATCAACCCCCATAATGTCACTTGGCTTACCTATCCATATAAATCTACTAAAACAATATAAAACTTTCCAATTTCTGACTTTCTTTGGAAAATGTTAGTTGCCACACTGTTGAGTATCTGGCTACATTAATATGATAAGATCACCTAAAACAACTACACATATCAGCAAAACACACTAAGAGCCCTATTTATCAAAAAGTGTCAATTAGTACCGATCAGGATGTCTGAAACTAGCACCAGTGACCCCCATTGTAGCCTACAGCATTCTCCACTTCGAAGTGGCAAACACTAACGGGGATCATAAAGTAGTATTCGGGCTAACAGCCACTGGATAAATCTGGCAATCTGTCAATACTGCAAGTGACAATCCTGGAATACAAAAACACAATATTTGGATAGCATAGTAGATGGAAACAGGCTACAATTCTGCATGTAAAATGCACCAATGGAAATATTGTGCAAATAAAGTGGTGAAGTGGTGAATATATATATTAACTCACTAAAAATACAATATAGTTTCTCATTTCTCAATAAAGACTAAAACATTTTCCATGTTTTTTTAAAAAATTCTCCTGCAGTAGCCAATTTTTTGGCAATATTTTGTAAGTCACTCTATGAAAATAAGTAACAATCAAGCAAAACTGAAGATGCTTGAACAGAAAATGTACAGCTAATGGAGTCTAACAGTTACTGTCACTAGAGAGACTGGTAGAGTGACACAAGTGCAGAGATCTGTCACTCACAGCATAAACGCTGATCCCACACCAGCTAAAGAAACTATTATAGCTTAATGGGGCATAATCTCTTTAAAGCCTTCTATCTGCTTAGTGTGAATGAATTATATATAAATGAAGGTGGCTTCCAGGAAAATATTCAGCATTCAGGCAGCTACAACCATGGCAGCCGCAGTTCTAGTAAAGCCAGGTGGAAGCTCCAAAAACAAACAAAATCTTCTTTTGGGTAGTCTAGCTAGACAGTTTGTAGGCCTGATTACCCTAACATTACTAAAACATAGTTTTGCTGGATTTATTGTTACTCATTTAGAAAGTATGTCTATGGAAATTACAAAACAGTTGGTATTTATATTACCTTTATGAGGGTCATTCCATAGTAATGTACTGTAGGCGAATCATTGGAGGTTCAGACCTCATACATGATTACTAAGAATGCAGTCCTTAGGATTGTGAGTTCTGTAAAATCACTGTTAACATGAAAGGAGGAAACGTATAGCTTGGAAACCACTCATGTGCCCTGCATGATTTAGAAGTAAGGAGAAAATTGCATTTGGGGATTAGGTATCTAACTCAGGTAGAAGTATTAGATACCACTGATGATCATAACTCATGCGATCCTCTTGCTGAAAAGGTTGTTTTTTTTCTTCTTTGGCTTTGGTTTTTTCTTTTTTATATGGGTTCAAAATTCTGAACAATATGTATTTTTTAGTTGTGCATTATTTGTAAAAGCTAGATCCTCTATTAGGTTTTTTTTTTCGCACTAGGGTAGGAAGCAATAGGAAATCTCTCCAATTGGGATACAGGCTGCAAGAAAACTTTTTTCTCTAGAGGACTGGGGAAGGGAATAAGAATGTAAGCTCTTTTGGGCAGGGTCCTTTTCTCCTCTGGCGTCATTGTTTGTATTTTGTTTGGCATTGGCAACTCCCATTAAATGTACAGCGCTGCATAATATGTTGGTGATTTATAAATACTGTTTATATAAATATGTTAATGTGACCCTTTTTTGCAGTGAGATTTCTTTTTATTTTATGTGCAGTCCTTCCTTCTAGGGGAGGTGGGGATTTTTAAAAATCCCTTAATTCCCCTTTTAAACAAACAATCATTTTAGGCTTGAGTTTTTTAAGCCCATGCCAATCCAATCCCTTAGTTGGAATTATTACCAAACTATATCCAATTTAAAGCAAATGTGCAGAAATTCTAAGCAAAATAAACAATCAAACCAATTTATAAACAATGAAACTACCACTGGGTAGTAATGAGAATGGAAGATAGTTCACATTATTTAGTGAAAAGCCTATATTACTTTAGTACTCCATTGAGTTAAAACGTACTGAAGACAGAGACTGCTATGCAGCTAGCTTTGTGGCAGCCCCCTGTATTTCTCTCACTGCAGGTTGCTTCCTTATTTACATCTCTCAACAGAGAAGTTTGCTTATATTGGGCAGCCGAGGTGTTTATTAGACAACCTTTCATGCCAGTTGCTCCATGGTTGTCTTAACAATTAGAATGAGGCACATCTCACCAGTGCATGGATATACATCCATGTATTCAATGGGGTGTTAAAAGTATCTTTATCTATTATCTGACAGAGGTACTTGATGTAAGCACTCACTGTCTCATATCCATGAGTTTCAACCTACAAAACACTTTAATCTTCAAATACTTAGCATCACATTGTCATTTTCCCACCTCAGGCAACCTCGGTAATCCCATTTTATGCTTCCTTTTACCAGTGAGTATCCCCTTAACAGGTACTGTAGTTTTACGTAATGTAAAAATTAAAAGTTATTTTTTTTTCTCATCCAAGTATTTGTTGTTCTCACGTCAGGTAAAGAGTATTTAAAATTGGAAGCATATCTCTGCCCTGCTAAAAGGAGATTAGCTCAGTAGAGCTTGTCAATGTCGTTATTCCATTAAAAGATATCACACAGAACAGATGTATTGATGCATTTGCAGAATTAATGTGACTAGTACTTTGAAAAGCCTCCTCCTCCTTTTCAGAATCTTTCTCTCTGCTCACGTTTGAGATGTCAGATGCAATTTGCGCAGTTACCTTGGTAAATAGCTTGCCACATATTAAAATACCTCACATGTTTAAACTCAAGATGTCCATGCAACTGGGATAAAAAGCGACCTCATTACGTATGTGCATTCAGCCGCTTGAGTAAATATTGAGGGGACTGTAACTGCATTTCATTCTGCTACACTTCATTTAAGAATGAATAAATTCTAATTTCAATTCAGATTATTTTGTCTGACAGGCATTTAACATCCAAGGTATAATTAAAATTATTTAGCAAAGACAATTTTCAGCGGTCCTTACATCTTTATAAACTAGTTTTTTTTTAGTAGAGTACAATTGAATATATGAATACACCAACCACTAGCCTAAATGGTTCTCATTGGATTTAGTGTTGTCATTAATAGCAATCCAGAACAAGGAGTTTCAGTTTATAAGTGTATATTGAAGGGAAGAACATTTTGTACCAAAGATACAAATTATTTTTATAAGCATTCTAGCATATGCTGGCAAAGGGAACAAAAACAGCTGAATGGGTTGTTATCCTTATTTAATGTACTGCGCTGCGTAATATGTTGACACTATATAAATACTGTTTATTATTATTATTATTATTATTATTATTATTAATAATAATAATAATAATAATAAAAATAAAAATCAGTATCACTATGCCTACATTTTGTAAAAGGTATATTTTTATAATATGTAAGACTTGGGTGTCTCAAAGAGTATGGCCATACAGGGTGGTTCTAATGTTTTTAAGTGATGTTAAGATTCAAATAAAACATTTTAATAAATGTGTTTCAAATATGCAGAACTATAGGTTTACACAATTTTGCTTTAATGTTTTTGAATTTGCTACATTGTGCAAATTATGAGGTGTATGATCATTTTAGTGAGCCCTAAAATGAAATGGATATAGCAGCTGGTATAAGTGTATACAATTACTTCCTACAATCCATATATACCAGTAAACACATTGGCTTTCACCTTAAAATTAGGTTAAAATGCTAATAGTTTGGTGTTGCATGTAAAGTGAGACAGAATATGACAGAACTATATGAATCATTAAAATAATGACTAGATATCTTCATATTGAACAAATAAATGGAATTGCTAATTACGGTGACCTAAAAATACAAATTAAGGGCACAATTAAAACAGAAAGCAGATATTACCATCCAATCTCCTTTACACTGTGCTTCGTTGTGCACAGCATGGTCCCCCACATTCCTCAAGCTTGAGCCACAGTATGCATGCAAGATAAAGAAGAGAGACCTCCATGATTGGAGGGTAGCAGGTCATAGGACCGTCTTTCATTTATTCTATCCATTGGAGCAAAGAAAGCTTTGGTATTGGAAAAGATTTGGAGCTCTCTGTGGTCCATTGAACAAACAGCACTTATTTATTTATTTATTTTTTTACATAACTCTTAGGTCACCTACACATGTTGGATTTTTATGGTTGGAAAGGATCTGAAAGGACTGAAAGATGCATGAATGAGGACTGTACATACAGCGCTGTTCTGCTCTATGGAGAGAGGAGGGGGGAAACGAGCAAGTGGCACCCCACTGCGCTCTCTCCCCTTTAACTTTTATTGTAGTGGTTTGTCGTTTGTGGATCTGCCAGGATAGATCCATGAATGATGTCGGACGGCCATTGTACACGTCATAATCTTGTCGGATACTAGCCCTGAGGCGATAATTGGAAGAGAATCATCCGACGTGTGTGTATATAACATAAGTCCTAAAATGCTTTGCTTCAGGAAACAACAATATTATTATTAAATACAATTTGAATTTCCCAATCCTAGAAAGCAGAAGAGAGAAATGGGTATACAATGTAAAATAACTTGCAAACAAAGCCTCCAAACAACACTCCATGAGGATCTCCACTCTTGCATAGAACACTGTTTCTTGAGGCTAGATAAAAAAAAGCAGCAGTCTGACCTAAGAAATATCAGCTTCAGTAGAATCCCATATTATAAAATATAGTTGATTTTGACATCACATAAGCAATCTGTAGCTGCATTGACATGTACTATGTCCAGTTACTACATCAGCTTCGTACAGTTACAGACTGAATGGGAAATTTTGCTACAAATCTGCCATAAAATTGCTTATTTGACAAGGTTAATATAACAATTAGCTATAGATTCAGCTGAACTGAACTTGATTAAATAGCAGGAAAACCGATGCTTGCATTTGTTATAGGCCCAGTTCAGTTTACCTGAAGTGAATATAAAATATTTACAACTTATTGGAACATACAATCATACTAATAAAATTAAACAATGACCAAGAACACAGTGGTGCATTGCTCCAGATGTCATCGTATGATAATCTGACTGACACAAAATGACCAGAATGAGAAATAAGAAAGCCTCAATATTCATGAAATGCCTGAGGAATAAATGTAACCCTTCACCCTTCTGTGCATCTGTCAGTAATAGTGAAGTGTGAATGAAATAGAAGTACTATGTACCATCTGAGACCAGACATCATTAACACCATGGGGAATAGCAGACATAGGAAAGGCTCAACCGTAGACATCTCCCGCCAGACAATACCCTGATATTACAGTATGTGATTTATTTTAAACATTTTTTAAATATAATGACATTTTGAAGAATGTATAATAAAGCAGCTTTTCACACAATAAAAGTATTAGCAAGTTCCAGATAGTAGTAGGTTCATGCTATAGGTTTGTTAGACACCGATGAAGATCCAATACACTTTCAAATGCAAAAGGTTAAAGGAAAAAAAGGAGTTAGTTACATTCAAAACTGCTTTTAGTACTATGTTGGTAACTGGGATAAAGACACGAAGGGTTAAGTATAAACTACTCAGAGATGCAAATGTTTTAAAAAGAGATTACGATCATAAATATGGAGTTATTCCAAAGCTTAGCATGTTAATATGCAAACATTAAAAATTAACTATCATGCCAACTAACCTTCCAAAAGCCATGAATAACAAGGTGCATCTACAGTATACTGAGGCTGATTTATAAAATTAGGAAGAAGAAAAAGTATATGTGTTGCCCACAGCCACCAATCAAATTTCCAAGGTCTTACTTCATGGCGAGGGTAAATTGAATGGGAATTTGATAGGTTGTTATGGGACACATAAACATTCTCCCCTCCCGCACTATAAATCTGGCCACATGAAGTGTGATCCTAGGTATGCTGTCCAAATGGGGGCAACACAAATTTAGTTACAGATTAGAAAATTAGATATGTCAGATTGGGATTAGTAAACAAAGCAGCATATAGGCAATGCCCAATATTGGCACATGTATTGAAGCATACATGTCATCACAAAGTTCATCAGTTTAGAGAATGACTCATGAACTCAGTTTCTCCAGATGCCATCTACATGGGTTCTGTATTTAGACTATTGCCCTCATGTGGCTCTGTATAAACAGTTACCTGTAGTGGAGCACTGGATGAAAGTTGAGCCACGCCTCCGATTCTGGCAGCAGCGCGCGGATCACTAGAACTGATCAATACTGGAGCACTAATTTCCATGGAATGCCTGTTATTCATGGCATGGGAGGATTTGTGCGTCATACTGAGGGCTGTGAAGGAGTGGCGTTTCTTGGCATTCTTCTTGATGTCCATATGCCTCTGGTTGGCACTGACAGCTCCGGTATTGTTTAAAGGAGGACTTGAGGTCAACCTGACTACCATGTTGGCATCAAGTGAGACAGGGACCTCATAGCCTGGTGCTGTAGGAATGCTTGTCTTGTCCTTCTCAATGAGTTGTTTGGCTGCCTCGTTCAGCTGAGTGTAGAAAGGGGACATTAAGGGGAAGAAAAAAGAATATATATTAAATGGCTGTCATGTTGCATCTTGTTGCTTGTTTCTGTCCTTTTAGCTGAAAGTAACACAGATAGCTTAAAGGCTTTGTAAGGAAAAAGTACAAATAATACACTCTCTGATGAATGAAGATACAGATTAGAACAACGAAACAGACACAGTGCCATGGTCATTGGTTATGTTATAAAAATAACCTCTACATTTTAAAACTTATACATTTTCCTGCATTTGAGCATTTTGTCTGTCCTTTCAAAAACATACAAATATTATATGCATGAGTGCTCTTTATCTGAACATGTATTCTAGACAAAATCAATTAAAGGACAAGTCACCTAAAATAAACACATCACTGATGCCTGAAACTGCGTTCTAAATACTGAATGTATAATTTCTTTGAACATTCTTGTGCATATTTCAACAACAAGATGTTTAATGGACAGTAGTTGAGTGGGTAGCACTCTTGCCTTTGAAGCACTCAGGTCTTTGGTTTGTATCTTGGCCAGGTAATTATCTGCATGGAATTAGTTAGTTCTCCCTGAGTTTGTGTGGGTTTCCTCCCAAAACCTAGAAACATACCATGAAGTTTATTTGCTTCGCCCAAAAACTGGCTTCAGACAATGGTAGAGTCATTAGCTTATGACTGTCACAGGGACATTAAATTGTGAGTTCCTCTGAGGGGCAGTTAGTAACATGATCTTAAACAATGTTAAGTTCTGTGTAATAGGTTGACCATAAAAATACGTGATAATGATGACTTAACCAAAAGCTGAAATATAAATATTGGTTAGACTGACCCTTTAACAGAACACTAGCAATATCTATATATTATGCGGTGTTTGACATTCTAATCAAGGTAAATGCCAAGCAGGCATTACAACACACTAACCTTTTTATTGCCCTTGGGAATTTCAGCCAATGTCAGGTAAGTAGAGGAGAATGATAAGCTTCTAAAAATGCTAATAAAAGCGTAAATTTATATAAAATAGACTGTTTCCCCCATGCTGGTGTGACAGGAAGAGCATGGTACCCTATAATGGTTTCTCTGTAGAGACATAGCTTAAAAAAGAATATGTTCATTACCTTTTAACGTACAGTTAATGCTAACCGATATGATGTTATATTTTTGAGGCAGCATGATATTGAACCACAATGTTGTGTCAAATTCAGCAACAAGTCATAGCTGTCAGCCAAACTTGCCAAAAACACAGGACAGTCATTTTTAGGAAATGCAGACAAGAAGAAACCAAGGAAGTAAAAGCTGAGGAATAATGAAGACATAGGTTAAAACACCTACATACGGTTTAAAAATTCCTGACCATTATGACAAGGATTTAAAAAAATACTGGATATGTACTGTTAGGAACCTGAAAAATAAGGTAGGAGACTCTGGCAACACAAAGAAACAGGAGACAAACAAAGAAATGTTTCACCCAGTGGAATATTAACCAATTTAGATTTATTCTCTATTGACATTGTTCAACTTGTATGTAGCAGTTCCTGAACATATGTTTGTACATATCACATACGAGTTATTAGGCATGGTAGAGTCAAGAGCAAGTGAGGTCTAACGGCATCTACACAGTTAGCACCTAACCACTGTCTAAAGCACATAGGCAACATGCAGAGAAATATATTTATAACATCAAACAGAAAATAACCACAAAGCTTAAAACTACCAGTCAAAGGGTATAAGAAGCAAAGCACAGGAAAAATATTGTAAAACATATGTACTTTTTGTCTAGAAAACAGAACGTCAGATCAGGACAACAACAATACATGACCATGCCAGGAAAGGTTTAAAACTGAACTGCAAAACAGGTTTTAAGGAGAAATGTGTCAGACTATAGGTAAATGCAGGATAGAAATGTAGAGTCAGACTTGAATGGAGCTGCAATATAATAATAACCAACAAACATTTTAATGTTTGATTACATCGGACATCATCTGAAGGCTGTGGGAAGGACAAAAGGCCAAGACATAAAGAAAAAGAAATGCACGGACAAGATTCAAGCGTTCTATACAAGCAAAAGGTTTCACATATGTCATATTCCAACATTTTTGTTAATATAGGTTGTGCTTGAAATTATAATTTTTAACATAGTCCTGGAAAACTATAAAAGTATGATCATATTTTTTTGAGTTATTCCCGATGTATTTGAGTGTACCATTTACCTTGATTAAGGTTTAATATTCTGTGTCCAGGTACAAACAATGCTTATCTCTTGTGAAGTACAGGTTAGTTATAATGGTATAAAAAGATTTTAAACTACCTACAACAGTGACAATCTTTATCTATATCTCAGCTACCGTCTAGTGGGATATACCCTGGCCAGTCAGTAATTTTAACAGTAGGACCCCAGTTCAGATTCAATTAGTCCACCCAGAGTTCACTACAATGAGATTGATTTGAGCCCATTTTCCAGTCAGTGGGTACCCTAAATAGCTTGAGCTTTACCATGGGTGGAATATTTTGTAGAAACCTTAGTTGTAATCTTCTAGAAAACTGAATGCTGTAATTTTGGCTTCACCTAGATTTGCTAAAATTGAACTAAAATGTAAATTATGTTTGAACTGCTTTCATGTATATATTTCGAATTGCTATGGTGATTACTGTGTGATTGGGACTATTTTATCACTTGTCCTAGCTTTTAGATCTAATGATCAAGTAAACAGCAAAACAGCATATTGCTGACACCTAGGAATACACGCCTACTGAATTCTGTTAAAATTCATTGATAGTGAATTGTTGAGGATCAAACATACCGTGGGCAGGCTAGGTAATTAATTTTTTCCCTAATGTATCAATGAGAGATTTTTTTACAAGTATGTGTTGGATTAAAGGCCAAACTGAACACTATTAAAGCGTATAGATTGCTATCTAAATGCATTGAGCTATGTCAGGTAAGTCCCTCTAGGTTACAATTGATATGATGTTATAACGTTTTGTCTAGTGAGCATTCTGTGATTAGGATTTATAAACTCTTTATCGTGTTTGATATCATCCCTGGTGGGTGGTTTATTGTGGGAACAACAGATTTATAATTATTGGTTGCATTACAAAATTTTAGGAACCCTTAATGGCTTTTAATTAAGTCAGGTATAAAGAAATAAAGGTTCCGATGTCATAAGCACAGCTGTCCTAGATGTGCTAGGCCATTGCAAACTCAGATCTACTATTTCCATCCCCCACACTGTAAAGGGTTATTATGGTCATTTTAAGGAATCACCATTTGGGACTATTCTTCTCTCTGACACAAAAATGAGGGTTCTGATATCCTGCAATTCTGGAAAACATGGTCGTTTTTACAAGATGCACCCATCTATGCTGCCTAAAGTTTTCGGGAAATAATTTTTCTCATCTAGAAACAGCAGGATGGAATGTAGTTCCACGTTCAACTGATGTAGCCAGTAGAAACCCTGTAGATTTATTGGGCACATAATATTATCTATAATTCTAAGGAAACAGATCTTTTGTAAATCAATGAAATTCATGTCACTCTGAGAGCTGATTTATCATCTTACCTGAACTACGCTCATGTTTTTTATTGATTTAAAGTAAAATCTGCACTATAGAAAGCCTTCGTGTTATTACATTACATTTGAAATTATTGCAGTAAGAAATCTGAAAATATATTTTTAGCAATTTCTCAAAGGAAACATGGTAAATTGTTATCTTTGGGATCATTTATCATGCAGCATGCTGTTCACCAAACTACATTATTTCTTTACAAATTACACCATTTTTCTTTACAATTACACCCTATTTTTAAACTGTTATTAGGCTGAAAAGTTTGTCCGTTTTTTTAGCCTGATTATTGCCACTTCCAGCAGTGATCTCCATATTCACCAAGTGGTGATCAGTTTTATTATCACCATAATGTGTTACGAAACCTCTTGGAAACTGAATGCACCCTACAAAAGCATGAACTGCAGATAACAGCAACAGAGGCCCGATGGCTTATTGAATTAAAAATCGTAACTTATAAAGTAAAGCTATAAAAAAATACATTGATAATCTTCACACAGACGTTTTTGTTTTTTTCGGACTTCTTTGTGTAACATTGTTTTATAATAAGTTGATCCTACTAGAAAATGTATTTTTTACTTAACAGGCCAAGCTGTACACCAAAAGTTTCATTTAGATGGGTTTGGACAAACCATTTAACATTGATAGTGGTCCATACAACTGACAGCTTTATTCATCTTTTAAGAGAATTAAAACTGCTGCTGTATTTGCCTAACACTAAAGTTCAGATATCAGCCATGTGGTTAAGTACTCCTGGGTGGTAATTTTCAAACTTACTGCCAAACTTCCTGACTGGAACTTGAAATCCTGATCATCCCAACAATATTACAATGCATAAAAAAAATTAAGCATAACTTCAAGGGCAAAATGTATTGCTAATATATTATTGCTGGTTTATGTAAAAATATATTAGAAATATTAAACTTATGCCTAAAAGTAAACAAGGTATTGTATGTCAATGATCAAATTAACTGATATGTATACAAGGTGGGCCCTTTCACTGAATAACTGGCACATAATAGCTATAGCAGGAGCAGACATATCGAGGTGTAGCATGTGCAGCTGCAAAAAGCCCCCTGGACAGAAGAAAAAAGGGGAAGAAATAGGGGAGGGGTAGAAAGAGATAGATAGAAAAGAATGGCAAAAAAGAGGAGATAAGAGAGGGGAAAATAAAGATAGAGATCTGGGTGGAGGCTTGTGGAGTTGGGGGGAGGTCAATTTAATCAATTTTGCACAGGGCTGCTGGCTTTTTAGTGTTAATCAGTAAGCAGACCAAAGCACAGCAGATGAATAAAGTAGTCATTTTTATTTGTCAAATGAACTTATACATATGATAGTTGTACAGATATGGCTTGGGATGTGCTGTACATGATATGCCTATTACATTGTATCAGTCTTTGTGTGATACCTGGTTTAAGTCTTCTACCCATCAAGCAATACACAGTAACTTTGCTGCTAAAACTATACATTGTATCTGAATAAACCCAGTAATCCAGAATTGTTCATATTACATTTTCAACTCTAGAGGATCCATGGCTGGTACTGGATATATATCTTCTATATATCTTATATGTCCAAAGTTTGTCAAGTTGTAAGGCTAACAGAAATATTAGAAGAGGATTTTCTAAACTGTCTGGCTGCATCTGGCTTTGGTACTTACTGAATTATTATCTCAAAGCAAGCAAGTAGCAATGCCTGAGAGCAATGAACCAGCATGACAGTCAGACAGCAAGAATATTTAGAAGAGTTGGGTTAGAATTGTCAGCAAGGCTTTACTTTTAAAAGCCTTTCAGATATAAAGTGAAAATCCCATTCATATATCTTGATAAAGGTCATCCCAATAAGCTCTTTTAGCTGTATCGGTGATGCTATCCTTCCTTGATAGCTGTTCAGTTATTATTATTAAGAACAATGCAGCCCAGCCTAAGAAACTCATTGCTCTTCAATAGGTTTCTGACAATGGACTAAGCCAGCATTGTACAGCATGGACTAAACATGACAGGCCTTCATTGTACTTTACTCCACCAAAGAGTTGAGAGATTTTCTGAACAGTGATTGCCTTGACACTATTAAGAAAATTCCACTGAGTAAAGGGTGCTGCTATTAGGCAGATATCTTTAAAACAGTTTTAGTAATAACTGAGGTTATAAATAAACTTGCCTACCAATCTTCTTCTGTCTTTTGAAACCACCACTACTTATCTCCCATCCTATTGTGTGTGAAATTCCCCCACCTACTAGATTGTAAGCTCTTCGGGGCAGGGTTCTCTCCTCCTGTATCACTGTCTGTATTAGTCTGTCATTTGCAATCCCTATTTAATGTACAGCGCTGCGTAATATGTTGGCGCTATATAAATCCTGTTTAATAATAATAATAAAAATAATAATCACAATAAACTTTCATCTAAAATCAGCTACATATATTTGAAATGCTTCAAAATAAATTGGGTGCAAAGTCTAACAGTTCAATTTCCTTGGAAAAGCCAGACACAGCCTAAGCAGAAAAAGACTGTTCCCTGCCAGTATGCTACAGAAAAATGACTCCTGATAATTGTGTGAAACCCTAAGCACCTATAAACCAGAGGTAAGGCTCTCCAATCTGCTTAACAAGCTTTGCTGATTGCAGAGCTATAGGTCTAAGGCCGGGATCACACTTGTGTATTGCATGCATTAGTGTGTTGTGGTGCTATTCACCCAATGAAGGTATCACACTAGCACACTATTAACACTCAGCACAGGAGTGAACCCTATCTAAGTCAACAGGGGACCTCTACAGAGAGATCAGTTATATATGCTGGAATTATTTCAGAAGTCGTGAACTTTTTAGTAGAATAACTTTTTTTCTGGCTTATTGCTGTGCATTTACAGCTTCCTCATGCCAGAAATGCTGCCTCTCAGGGAAACACTGCATGCCGCAGCCCCATAGGGAATGTACAGGTGTCACATGTGCAAACTCTAGTTCTTTACCAGGGCTCCTGTGCAAGTATTTGAGCTGTGCGGAATCTCGCCATGTATTGGCACGTGTGAATCTGCCCTTAGAGACAGGAACAAAGAAGTTATCCCTTTCAGGTGAGGGGACCCCTTTATTTAGAAAGTTGTCACCAGAACAAATGTGCTTTTTGGAAATAATACCCTATGCTCATGACAAATGTAAAATTTGGGAAAAAACATCACTTTATGTCCCAGGAACAATGGCCACTAGGCCAAATAGGGTGAATCCAATAAGCAATGCATGACAGCAATAAAACCTGACAGTGCTTAAACTTGCACACTCTGTTCAAAACAAAAAAATTACCTTAAGCTTCCTAAACCCTGGAAAGCATTCTTCAATCACATGTCACTCAAAGGGTCTTATTAGTCTTAGAGCAAGTATTACATTACAGGGTTAGGTTGGATTATCATAATTAAAATATCTTGGTTTTGAAAATGGTGACATGGCTTCAGACTTGGAATACCTTAAAAAGCACACATTTTTATAAATTAATATAGATGATAAAAAGGCCTTGAGGTTATGAATATTATTAAATATTACTATGCTATGCTTGTAAATCAAGCTCTTGATTCCGCTACTCTGAACATTTTACTTGGGAAGTGAAAATTCACTTGTACCCATGGACCTTTTACTGACCTGAATTAAATACATGTCTATACCTATTACTGTTTGTTGAAGTTTGCCTTTCAATCTTAAATATTCTGTTAATTTAATTTCCCCATATTCATACTGGAGAACTTTTATACAGAACCTTTTTTCCCAATGAGCATATGAGATTCCTTTTGGGTTTACAGGTTCAGTAACATAGTGCATCTAATTTCTTCTCAATCCTCACGGCACGAACCATGACCTATGAGTGTCACCCACTGAAATGCAGGTACTCCTTGGTGAGCTTTGGAATAAGCCATGCCCAACACTGGTGGCCCAAACAAACTCATGACAATCATTATTCACAAATATGTTTTTCTTTATGTTTTAAGCTGTCAGCAGTTACCGAGTTATTGGCATGTTTCATAAGAACTTTTGTAGTGAACCAATTCTCTACTTTATCCTGACAATGATTTCATCTGTATCGTGGGAATGAAAGAATGTTTTATGCCGAAACAGCATGTGCTGGAAAATGTGTGTCATCATTCACTAACTAAATAACACAAATGAAAAAGCACACAGAGCCGTCACAACAGCTACCACGGATGTTATATGTCCCGTTTTATCCATTAATCAGACAATACATTGTGTATTGCTCATAAATACAGACCCAGAGAGATAGCTTTATTGTGTCCGGAAAACCTAAAAGCAGCCAAAAGAATGAATCCATACAGCTTTTAGAGGCTGTCATATTTAACAACCAGCATTCACATTTCCTTTGCAATTGTATTTTTACTGTGTTTACAATGTTGCACATTTTCATTGCATAGTATTTATAAAGTCTATCAAGGACAGAGAGGAGAGTGCTTTTATACAGTTATTATCTATTATCTAACTGTTATTCCTAAATCTGTAATGAACGCATTTGGTGTGTGTATGCTTTCTTTGACAAGTGCCAAAAATATACTACAGGGTTAGTCTACAGTGGAAAATACAGAATAAAGCTGAACTCTTGGCACAAATACCATTATTTAAATATATTCCTCAATGGCAACAAAGGATATACATTTTGTAGACATCAAATTTCTATGCCAACCCAGTTTTTATTTTGTAAAAATCAAAAGGCACCATCACTGTACTGGACATATCCATTGCAGAGCTGTGAGAGGGACCCCAGTAGGTTGTTGTAGATTATTCTTTACTACAGAATACTTTTGCACAATTTCATTGCGGATTTCTGAACAGATTTCAGAGATATAAATCAGATGTCACATAAAGCACTGCAACAATTAAAATTACTATTACCCTTTGTATTTAGCCAATATTTGCTTGTAGAGGAGCTCAGATTCAAGTTACTACAATGTAATAAAAAGAAATGCAAGAAAATGCACCGATTTGTGAGTGTATTTCATTGAAAGCCAGAAGTATGCAAATACTAGAGTACATTAAAAAAAGATTAAACACGCTTAGCACTCTGGATAATCCATTCATCAGAATAATAAAAGCATTTGAGTCAGGGGTTAAACCTGCAGCTCAGGCCCCTGCAGCATACATGATCAGATGTTGGATTTGTATGGTCAAAATATCAGCTATTAGAAAGATTGTTAATTCCCTCTGTATGCCTCCACTTACAGGTATTCACAATGGCACATAAACAGCTAAATTAAAACATTTGAAAGTAACTTTTAGAATGTATGGCTCTCTAAATGTCTTTTTTACATCATGCAGTATAATCTTGAGTATTATAAAACACAATACGCTTGATTTATGAGCAAATCTGCAAGTCGCATTTTGATGGTAAAGAAGATTATAAAATATACTATTTCTTCCAAGTCAGTGCTATAAGTGACATGTGTAGATGCACCTGCCAAGTATTAAAATGTCCCTGGAAATTGTATTTAGAATGATAAAAAATGTTGTTAGATTAAATCCTGAACTGACATTTCCCCAAAGCTTCAAAATGTCATACACACTTTATGATCTGTAAAGCATTTTCAAAGTTTGGCTTTTGTCCATTTCATATATTTAGGCTCCAAAACCTTAAAAAATGAAATAACAAAATCACTTATTTGTGCGCAGGGAGTTTAACATGACAGCTGGATCATATTTAAACTGTGACAGATAACAGGATGAGGTTGAAAGAGTTGAGTATAACTCAAGATACCAGAATTAATTTACTGTGTTAGGAGTACTTTGGGTATTAAAGACTTTGGTTTAAGGTAAAACTTTTCTAAAGTGGTAGATTTGAGAACTTATTGTATCTTTTGGCATTTAACACTTGTTTTGGCTTGTTTTTTGGACCAGTTTTGGTGCCAGAATTTTTTTGTGTATGTGTCATCCATGTGGCAATCTAAATTATTACACAACATTACTAAAAAAAAAATACAATGATCAAACCGGAACAGTCATTTACTTAACTAACTTTAATACCAAATACTATCCCAATACCTAATGCTAACAAGCTGTATTCAAAACAACAACCAGAGGGCAAAGGACCGGTCACCAGTATAGCCTGTGATTTTCCTGCAGGTGATCTTTTCCAAGATCCAACTTTATCATTATTAAACAGGATTTATATAGCGCCAACATATTATGCAGCGCTGTACATGAAATAGGGGTTGCAAATGACAGACTAATACCGACAGTGATACAGGAGGAGGAGAGAACCCTGCCCCGAAGAGCTTACAATCTAGTAGGTGGGGGAACTTACTGTTCTTTGTTCTGCATTGTGTCTCACTATCTGGATGTGGTAATCTTGGTAAAGGTAGGGGTTTGCTTTCTCATGACAGACTTTATCATTTAGGAAGAGAACACAGAAGATCACCAAATCTGTGTTTGTCTATGTTTCCCTATTGCCTCTTGTACTGTATTTGTAATACCTTTTTGGCTAAAGTTACATTCACCCTAACTCATAAAATGAACTCTTTAAAGCTAAACTGAACTTAATGGAGGGTGAGCTTCTGCTATAATCAACAAGTATGTGTTCTCCGGTTAGTTCTGTATGTGGTGGTGCTGCAGTGGACATTGCCCCTATTTCAGTGGGCCTGGATGTCAGTTGGATTCTTCATATCCATATGAATAGTGTATAGCATAGTAGTTAGTACATAGTATAGTGTGGAGTTTAGATTGTAATAACCATATTTTTCTTTTTAAAGATTTAAATTAAAACAACATATAGACTTTTATAAGGAAGAAATATTATTAGACATAAAATAAAATGTTCTTTTCCAAGCTGCAACCTTTTTGACCTTTCATGAGTTTGCCCCTCTAAGGGTTTTACTGTAAAGTACAACTTAAAAAACTCAGTGAAGGCAGAAGTATATTGTAACAGCTTGATTGTTTGCTTTCAGCAAAGGTTAACCATTCGCTCCTGCAAGCATATGTTATACATGAAATATGTAAGCTTTGAATTATCAGGGAACATTCCAGCTACCCAGATCTGCCTAGCCCCAAAAGATGAATACAAGTGTTGATATAGCATTTAACAACCCCATTTGCAATCCTTCCTAAATAATAACCGAGTTAAAACTGTTCAGGGGTAATTAATACATCCAGCAATTGTCATAGATGATTTAAAAAAATAATAATTCTACAGATATTCTGCATGTGTATTGGAACCTTAGCGTTGGAGATTCAACATACAAATTCTGGTTATCTGTGTCAGGTAATGATGTCTATTTACTATTTATTCCACTAACATTTGCAGTCTCACTTTGTACTGCAACAAACAATGACCTTTCCCACTGACAGATTTGTAGCCTGGAGCATATGGAAAGAGACATCAACAGGGTTTTGTTCGCTTGATCACTGTCTTCCCTACTCAGCTTACAGAGACACAACAGGACATGCTTTCTAAACTAAAATTAAAAGCAAACCTAAACTTAAAAAACCCTGTTTATCAAGTTTCAAAATGGTCACATTGACCCTTTTTTCTCTATTTGTTTTCATCCTACAAATGATTTTTATATAAGATCAAGCTCTAATTCTTAACAAGTATGCCAGTTTTGTTATTATTCTATTATTAGTTCTGCCTAGTGTTCTGTGCATAGGCATATGGCCTGAATGCTTTAGATAATAGAAAATCCCTTGGCTTAATCTTTATGTTAACTGAATCCCATAACTGTGATATTAAACTGGATTCAACTGAGAACTAGATTTTGAAGAGCATCCAATTCCCTTTTTGCTCTGGTGGCTTGACCATTGCTTGACCAAAAGCTCAACAAAGAGAAGATGACAATTCACAGCCCAAAGATTGCATTTTGTATTTAGGTCGCTAAATTGCATAGCATTTGGCAGGGGGTCAATATTCCAAATTTTGCTGTCTTATTTCCTCTTTTGCTGTGTTACTGATCTGAAAGAATCTCTATTATAATGCATCAATACCAGGTAAGGCAATAGCATATACAGACCAGTACACTATAGTTGCCTTGCATAAATACATTTGGGATTTTTTTGGGATCTAGCATTTCAAATAGATAGGTAGTGAAAATATGTCTATTCAATCAAATGCCCATGACAGTGACTCCCTAATGGAAAAGCAAACATTCAGTACATCTATACAATACATACATATTTACCTATGTTTTATGCACTAAAATGATGCACATATATCTACCAAACTGCTGCAAATATAGACAAATACCTGTTCATCTGCCAGAAATCCAGCATGTGCCTACCTTCCTGTTTGGGCTGACAACACACAGCCTTTTCTGTGCTGAAACACGGCCTTTCCATCCTGCAGCATTCCTTCTATTCTCCCACCACTCCCTGTCCTACTCCATGTTAGCACAATGATTTATTTCCCAGGATAATTATGCTAATCACACTGTGTAGGGAATGAGCTCTGTAGTTCTGGGGGCATGCCTACATCAGAAATGACCTCCCAGCATTTGATGGAGGGGTAAATGTGCAAGGAAACATTTTAAATCTTAAGGTTTTATACATAAATAGAAACAATAATTCCTGCCTTTATCTATGATTCCCTTCATATTCGGTCAAAGCATTGCTTAACACGAAAAAGTCATTTCTCGGATCAATAAAGTACTGTTTGTCCGTAATAATTACACCACTTTGGCTCAAATTATTGTGGACCATAAATGTTCTTAAAAGCCAGCTAAGACTTTTTAACCCCTCCTGCACACTCATCAACAAAAACCACAATGCCAGAATGAATACAATTCTTTGTACGTGTAACAGTAGAACACTCTAAAGATTAAATGAGCCTTTAAATTGACATTTACTAAAACGACCTTTGGTAAAAGACAGTTTGAACAAGTAATCACAGAAGTTATTGTCTGACAAGTCAATAAAAGACTTACTTATTTCAGAGTTGTGGTTGACAAGCTCAATTATATCACTAATGTCAAGATAGTGCTGAGCAATGTAAATGTTACATTTCTGCAACTAAATACATCAAAGAAACTTTTTAAATACAATTAAGTCTAAATATTTTCTGATAAAGAATAATATAAAATGGAGCACTAAATATTACCGTATATTATCAGTCCAGGGGATGACACTAAAGTAAATGACTTGATAACTTGTTGCGCCTCTATGGGAAAAGTAATACCCTTCAACAGTAATATTTGCAGAATACAAAATATATTAGGTGATATTAGTGGGAAACCATTGTATTTTCACACACCAGGCCTGAAAACTAGGACATGGTCCTTACTCCAATAACACATTGGGCCCTATTTAAACAGGGAATCTGACATTCCCTTAAACATTCCCCAGTGGGAATCAAATACTGCCATTGAAACACATGGATCTGGAAGATCCCAACAAGGGAATGTTAGACGGAATATCTGATTGCCTGTTTTATAGATAGAGCCCATTAAGAGCTTTGATATATAACAAAATAGGCTACAGTGTTAATTTATTACATAGAAAAGATATTTCCTTAGACCTCTGATATCTGTGGATGTTTTGCTATATCTGGCAACTGTTTACTTTTATAGGCTACATTTTCCATTCAAAGTGGAACTTTCATTTTAATTTCCATCGGGTCCCGCGCTGTTCTGGAGAAGATATACTTTCCTGGACCAGATCCATTCCAGGTTGGCTGGATCATCCAGCTTCACTGATAAAAGTGTATTATTTGTACAGAATAAACAGTAAATGCAGAATTTAATAGTGATCAGTGTATGAGGGGGTGCTGAGAAGTTCCTGGCTTTGCTTCCTTCCAAATGTTTATATATTTAGAACCATTATGAGATGTGGGACATAAAAGTTGATTTAAAAT